>NW_026989758.1:1055074-1406766 GCF_036321535.1 Camelus dromedarius
TGAACACGTTACATGGATCACGGATTCGACAAACATTCTTTAATGAGTTGTGAACATGTGTATTACCGAACTTTCATCCACCTTACAATGCATATTTATACATAGAAAATTTTTTCTGATTTAGAAGATTTCTCCTAATGTCAGTTTTTAAACCATGCAGTTTTCACAGAAAAATCCTCATGGAGCGAGTTCTACCCAATAGACATGCAATTTACATAGAACCCGTCATCGTGAAATTCCGTGTTCCAAAAAAGCTACATGCATCACGGATTCGACAAATATTCACTACAGAGTCGTTAGCATAAGGATTACCAAACTTTCATCCACCATAAAAACCATATTGACACCTTGAATCGTTTTCTAATATTTCGAAAGTTTTTCCTAATGCCAGTTTTGAAAATGAGGCAGAATTCCGAGACAAAGCTCTTGGAGCGAGTTCTACCCAAGAGATTGTATTTTACATAGATTCGCTCACCGTGATATTCTGTGTTCCGAACACGCTTCATGTATCTCGGATTCGACAAATATTCACTACAGAGTTGTTAGCATGTGGATTACCGAACTTTCATCCACCCTACAAGGCATATTTACACCGAGAATCTATTCATCTGAGTTCGCAGTGCTTTCCTAACGCCAGTTTCGAAAATCAGGCAGATTTCTCAGGAAAAATCTCTAGGAGTGATTTCTAACCAAGAGAAATGTAATTTATATAAACTCCCTGGCCATGAAATCCCGTGTTCCGAACATGCTACATGCATAATGGATTCGACAACTATTCACTACAGATTTGTTAGCATGTGGATTACCGAACTTTCATCACAATAGATTGAATATTGATAATTAGAAGTATTTTCTCAGATTTTGCAGCGATTTCCAAACGCCAGTTTCAAAAATGAAGCAGTTTTCCTTGAAAAATTCTCTTGGAGCGAGTTCTACCCAATAGAGAACAATTTACATTGTTTCGATCACCGTGAAATTCTACGTTCCGAACACGGTATATGCATCACGGATTAGAAAAAGATTCTTTAATATGTTGAGAAAAGGTGGATTACTGAACTTTCTTCCAACAAAAAGGCATATTTACACCTAGGAATATTTACTCTCATTTTGAAGATTTCTCCAAACTTCAGATTCGATTATCAGGCATTTTTCGCAGAAAAATTCTATTCCAGCTACTTCTACCCAATAGAATTGTAGTTTACATTGCTTAATTACGGTGAAATTCCGTTTTCCAAAAGCGCTCCATGAATCACGGTTTGAAAAATAATTACTACATTGTTATTAACATGTGGATTACCGGAGTTTCATTCACCATTCAAGGCATATTGACACTTAGAAGCATTTTCTCAGATTTCACAGGGTTCTCCTAAAGGCAGTTTTGAAAATGAGGCACATTTCGCAGAAAAATTCTCTTCAAGCGAGTTCTACCAAATAGACATGTAATTTATATTGTTTCCTTCAATAAGACATTCCGTATTACGAACACGTTACATGCATCACGAATTCGACAAACATTCTTTAATGAGTGTGAGCATGTGGATTACCGAACTTTCATCCACCATACAAGGCATATTTACACCTAGAAGCTTTACATCATAGTTTGCAGCATTTTCCTAATAGCAGTTTCAAAAATCAGGCAGTTTCCTAAGGAAAAAACTTTTGGAGCGTGTTCTACCCAATTGATATGTAAATTAAATATATTCTCCCGCTGTGAAATTCTGTGTTTCGAACACGCTGCATGCAGATAGGATTCGACAAAAATACACTACAGAGTTGTTTGCATGTGGATTACAGGACTTTCATCACAATACAAGGCATATTGATGCTTAGAAGCATTTTCTCTGATTTCACAGAGCTTTCCAAACGCCAGTTTCGAAACTGAGGCAGATTTCACGGCAAAAACCTCTTGGAGCGGGTTCAAAACAATAGACATGTAATTTACATGGATTCGCTCACCGCGAAATTCCCTGTTCCGAACACGCTACATGCTTCTCGGATCCGACATATATTCACTACAGAGTTGTCAGCAATTGGATTACTGCTCTTTCATCCACCATACATGGCTTACTGACACTTTGAAAAATTTTCTCAGATTTCACAGGTTAGTTTTAATGCCAGGTTTGAAAATGAGGCAGATTGGGCAGGAAAATGCTCTTGGAGCGAGTTCTACCCAAAAGATATGTAATTTACCTAGTTTCACTCACCGTGACATTCCGTGTTCTGAACACGTTACATTCATCACGGATTCGACAAACATTCTTTAATGAGTTGTGAACATGTGTATTACCGAACTTTCATCCACCTTACAATGCATATTTATACATAGAAAGTTTTTTTCTGATTTAGTAGATTTCTCCGTATGTCAGTTTTTAAATCATGCAGTTTTCACAGAAAAATCCTCATGGAGCGAGTTCTACCCAATAGAGAACAATTTACATTGTTTCGATCACCGTGAAATTCTACGTTCCGAACACGGTATATGCATCACGGATTAGAAAAAGATTCTTTAATATGTTGTGAAAAGGTGGATTACTGAACTTTCTTCCAACAAAAAGGCATATTTACACCTAGGAATATTTACTCTCATTTTGAAGATTTCTCCAAACTTCAGATTCGATTATCAGGCATTTTTCGCAGAAAAATTCTATTCCAGCTACTTCTACCCAATAGAATTGTAGTTTACATTGCTTAATTATGGTGAAATTCCGTTTTCCAAAAGCGCTCCATGAATCACGGTTTGAAAAATAATTACTACACTGTTATTAACATGTGGATTACCGGAGTTTCATTCACCATTCAAGGCATATTGACACTTAGAAGCATTTTCTCAGATTTCACAGGGTTCTCCTAAAGGCAGTTTTGAAAATGAGGCACATTTCGCAGAAAAATTCTCTTCAAGCGTGTTCTACCAAATAGACATGTAATTTATATTGTTTCCTTCAATAAGACATTCCGTATTCCGAACACGTTACATGCATCACGAATTCGACAAACATTCTTTAATGAGTGTGAGCATGTGGATTACCGAACTTTCATCCACCATACAAGGCATATTTACACCTAGAAGCTTTACATCATAGTTTGCAGCATTTTCCTAATAGCAGTTTCAAAAATCAGGCAGTTTCCTAAGGAAAAAACTTTTGGAGCGTGTTCTACCCAATTGATATGTAAATTAAATATATTCTCCCGCTGTGAAATTCTGTGTTTCGAACACGCTGCATGCAGATAGGATTCGACAAAAATACACTACAGAGTTGTTTGCATGTGGATTACAGGACTTTCATCACAATACAAGGCATATTGATGCTTAGAAGCATTTTCTCTGATTTCACAGAGCTTTCCAAACGCCAGTTTCGAAGCTGAGGCAGATTTCACGGCAAAAACCTCTTGGAGCGGGTTCAAAACAATAGACATGTAATTTACATGGATTCGCTCACCGCGAAATTCCCTGTTCCGAACACGCTACATGCTTCTCGGATCCGACATATATTCACTTCAGAGTTGTCAGCAATTGGATTACTGCTCTTTCATCCACCATACATGGCTCACTGACACTTTGAAAAATTTTCTGAGATTTCACAGGTTAGTTTTAATGCCAGGTTTTAACATGAGGCAGATTGGGCAAGAAAATGCTCTTGGAGCGAGTTCTACCCAAAAGATATGTAATTTACCTAGTTTCACTCACCGTGACATTCCGTGTTCTGAACACGTTACATTCATCACGGATTCGACAAACATTCTTTAATGAGTTGTGAACATGTGTATTACCGAACTTTCATCCACCTTACAATGCATATTTATACATAGAAAGTTTTTTTCTGATTTAGTAGATTTCTCCGAATGTCAGTTTTTAAATCATGCAGTTTTCGCAGAAAAATCCTCTTGGGCGAGTTCTACCCAATAGACATGCAATTTACATAGAACCCGTCATCGTGAAATTTCATGTTCCGAAAAAGCTACATGCATCACGGATTCGACAAATATTCACTACAGAGTCGTTAGCATAAGGATTACCTATCTTTCATCCACCATAAATGCCATATTGACACTTTGAAGCATTTTTTCATATTTCGAAAGTTTTTCCTAATGCCAGTTTTGAAAATGAGGCAGAATTCGCAGAAAAAGCTCTTGGAGCGAGTTCTACCCAAGAGACATTTATTTTACATAGATTCGCTCACCGTGATATTCTGTGTTCCGAACACGCTTCATGTTTCTCGGATTCGACAAATAATCACTACAGAGTTGTTAGCATAAGGATTACCGAACTTTCATGCACCATAAATGCCATATTGACACTTTGAAGCATTTTTTCATATTTCGAAAGTTTTTCCTAATGCCAGTTTTGAAAACGAGGCAGAATTCGCAGAAAAAGCTCTTGGAGCGAGTTCTACCCAAGAGACATTTATTTTAGATAGATTCGCTCACCGTGATATTCTGTGTTCCGAACACGATTCATGTATCTCGGATTCGACAAATATTCACTACAGAGTTGTTAGCATAAGGATTACCGAACTTTCATCCACCCTACAAGGCATATTTACACCGAGAATCTATTCAACTGAGTTCGCAGTGTTTTCCTAACGCCAGTTTCGAAAATCAGGCAGATTTCTCAGGAAAAATCTCTTGGAGTGATTTCTAACCAAGAGAAATGTAATTTATATAAAGTCCCTGGCCATGAAATCCCGTTTTCCGAACATGCTACATGCATAATGGATTCCACAACTATTCACTACAGATTTGTTAGCATGTGGATTACCGAACTTTCATCACAATAGATTGAATATTGATAATTAGAAGTATTTTCTCAGATTTTGCAGCGTTTTCCAAACGCCAGTTTCAAAAATGAAGCAGATTTCCCTGAAAAATTCTCTTGGAGCGAGTTCTACCCAATAGAGAAGTAATTTACATTGTTTCAATCACCGTGAAATTCCACGTTCCGAACACGGTATATGCATCACGGATTAGAAAAAGATTCTTTAATATGTTGTGAAAAGTTGGATTACTGAACTTTCTTCCAACAAAAAGGCATATTTACACCTAGGAATATTTACTCTCATTTTGAAGCTTTCTCCAAACTTCAGATTCGATTATCAGGCATTTTTCACAGAAAAATTCTATTCCAGCTAGTTCTACCCAATAGAATTGTAGTTTACATTGCTTCATTACGGTGAAATTCCGTTTTCCCAAAGCGCTCCATGAATCACGGTTTGAAAAATAATTACTACACTGTTATTAACATGTGGATTACCAGACTTTCATTCACCATTCAAGGCATATTGACACTTAGAAGCATTTTCTTAGATTTCACAGGGTTCTCCTAAAGGCAGTTTTGAAAATGAGGCACATTTCGCAGAAAAATTCTCTTCAAGCGAGTTCTACCCAATAGACATGTAATTTATATTGTTTCCTTCAATAAGACATTCCGTATTCCGAACACGTTACATGCATCACGAATTCGACAAACATTCTTTAATGAGTGTGAACATGTGGATTACCGAACTTTCATACACCATACAAGGCATATTTACACCTAGATGCTTTACATCATATTTTGCAGCATTTTCCTAATAGCAGTTTCAAAAATCAGGCAGTTTCCTAAGGAAAAAACTGTTGGAGCGTGTTCTACCCAATAGATATGTAAATTATATATATTCTCCCGCTGTGAAATTCTGTGTTTCGAACACGCTGCATGCAGATAGGATTCGACAAAAATACAATACAGAGTTGTTTGCATGTGGATTACAGGACTTTCATCACAATACAAGGCATATTGATGCTTAGAAGCATTTTCTCTGATTTCACAGAGCTTTCCAAACGCCAGTTTCGAAACTGAGGCAGATTTCACGGCAAAACCTCTTGGAGCGGGTTCAAAACAATAGACATGTAATTTACATGGATTCGCTCACCGCGAAATTCCCTGTTCCGAACACGCTACATGCTTCTCGGATCCGACATATATTCACTTCAGAGTTGTCAGCAATTGGATTACTGCTCTTTCATCCACCATACATGGCTCACTGACACTTTGAAGAATTTTCTCAGATTTCACAGGTTAGTTTTAATGCCAGGTTTGAAAATGAGGCAGATTGGGCAGGAAAATGCTCTTGGAGCGAGTTCTACCCAAAAGATATGTAATTTACCTAGTTTCACTCACCGTGATATTCCGTGTTCTGAACACGTTACATGCATCACGGATTCGACAAACATTCTTTAATGAGTTCTGAACATGTGTATTACCGAACTTTCATCCACCTTACAATGCATATTTATACATAGAAAGTTTTTTCTGATTTAGTAGATTTCTCCGTATGTCAGTTTTTAAATCATGCAGTTTTCACAGAAAAATCCTCATGGAGCGAGTTCTACCCAATAGAGAACAATTTACATTGTTTCGATCACCGTGAAATTCTACGTTCCGAACACGGTATATGCATCACGGATTAGAAAAAGATTCTTTAATATGTTGTGAAAAGGTGGATTACTGAACTTTCTTCCAACAAAAAGGCATATTTACACCTAGGAATATTTACTCTCAATTTGAAGATTTCTCCAAACTTCAGATTCGATTATCAGGCATTTTTCGCAGAAAAATTCTATTCCAGCTACTTCTACCCAATAGAATTGTAGTTTACATTGCTTAATTACGGTGAAATTCCGTTTTCCAAAAGCGCTCCATGAATCACGGTTTGAAAAATAATTACTACACTGTTATTAACATGTGGATTACCGGAGTTTCATTCACCATTCAAGGCATATTGACACTTAGAAGCATTTTCTCAGATTTCACAGGGTTCTCCTAAAGGCAGTTTTGAAAATGAGGCACATTTCGCAGAAAAATTCTCTTCAAGCGAGTTCTACCCAATAGACAAGTAATTTATATTATTTCCTTCAATAAGACATTCCGTATTCCGAACACGTTACATGCATCACGAATTCGACAAACATTCTTTAATGAGTGTGAGCATGTGGATTACCGAACTTTCATCCACCATACAAGGCATATTTACACCTAGAAGCTTTACATCATAGTTTGCAGCATTTTCCTAATAGCAGTTTCAAAAATCAGGCAGTTTCCTAAGGAAAAAACTTTTGGAGCGTGTTCTACCCAATTGATATGTAAATTAAATATATTCTCCCGCTGTGAAATTCTGTGTTTCGAACACGCTGCATGCAGATAGGATTCGACAAAAATACACTACAGAGTTGTTTGCATGTGGATTACAGGACTTTCATCACAATACAAGGCATATTGATGCTTAGAAGCATTTTCTCTGATTTCACAGAGCTTTCCAAACGCCAGTTTCGAAACTGAGGCAGATTTCACGGCAAAAACCTCTTGGAGCGGGTTCAAAACAATAGACAAGTAATTTACATGGATTCGCTCACCGCGAAATTCCCTGTTCCGAACACGCTACATGCTTCTCGGATCCGACATATATTCACTTCAGAGTTGTCAGCAATTGGATTACTGCTCTTTCATCCACCATACATGGCTCACTGACACTTTGAAGAATTTTCTCAGATTTCACAGGTTAGTTTTAATGCCAGGTTTTAACATGAGGCAGATTGGGCAGGAAAATGCTCTTGGAGCGAGTTCTACCCAAAAGATATGTAATTTACCTAGTTTCACTCACCGTGACATTCCGTGTTCTGAACACGTTACATTCATCACGGATTCGACAAACATTCTTTAATGAGTTGTGAACATGTGTATTACCGAACTTTCATCCACCTTACAATGCATATTTATACATAGAAAGTTTTTTTCTGATTTAGTAGATTTCTCCGAATGTCAGTTTTTAAATCATGCAGTTTTCGCAGAAAAATCCTCTTGGGCGAGTTCTACCCAATAGACATGCAATTTACATAGAACCCGTCATCGTGAAATTCCATGTTCCGAAAAAGCTACATGCATCACGGATTCGACAAATATTCACTACAGAGTCGTTAGCATAAGGATTACCTATCTTTCATCCACCATAAATGCCATATTGACACTTTGAAGCATTTTTTCATATTTCGAAAGTTTTTCCTAATGCCAGTTTTGAAAATGAGGCAGAATTCGCAGAAAAAGCTCTTGGAGCGAGTTCTACCCAAGAGACATTTATTTTACATAGATTCGCTCACCGTGATATTCTGTGTTCCGAACACGCTTCATGTATCTCGGATTCGACAAATATTCACTACAGAGTTGTTAGCATTAGGATTACCGAACTTTCATCCACCATAAATGCCATATTGACACTTTGAAGCATTTTTTCATATTTCGAAAGTTTTTCCTAATGCCAGTTTTGAAAATGAGGCAGAATTCGCAGAAAAAGCTCTTGGAGCGAGTTCTACCCAAGAGACATTTATTTTACATAGATTCGCTCACCGTGATATTCTGTGTTCCGAACACGCTTCATGTTTCTCGGATTCGACAAATATTCACTACAGAGTTGTTAGCATAAGGATTACCGAACTTTCATCCACCATAAATGCCATATTGACACTTTGAAGCATTTTTTCATATTTCGAAAGTTTTTCCTAATGCCAGTTTTGAAAATGAGGCAGAATTCGCAGAAAAAGCTCTTGGAGCGAGTTCTACCCAAGAGACATTTATTTTAGATAGATTCGCTCACCGTGATATTCTGTGTTCCGAACACGATTCATGTATCTCGGATTCGACAAATATTCACTACAGAGTTGTTAGCATAAGGATTACCGAACTTTCATCCACCCTACAAGGCATATTTACACCGAGAATCTATTCAACTGAGTTCGCAGTGTTTTCCTAACGCCAGTTTCGAAAATCAGGCAGATTTCTCAGGAAAAATCTCTTGGAGTGATTTCTAACCAAGAGAAATGTAATTTATATAAAGTCCCTGTCCATGAAATCCCGTTTTCCGAACATGCTACATGCATAATGGATTCCACAACTATTCACTACAGATTTGTTAGCATGTGGATTACCGAACTTTCATCACAATAGATTGAATATTGATACTTAGAAGTATTTTCTCAGATTTTGCAGCGTTTTCCAAACGCCAGTTTCAAAAATGAAGCAGTTTTCCCTGAAAAATTCTCTTGGAGCGAGTTCTACCCAATAGAGAAGTAATTTACATTGTTTCAATCACCGTGAAATTCCACGTTCCGAACACGGTATATGCATCACGGATTAGAAAAAGATTCTTTAATATGTTGTGAAAAGTTGGATTACTGAACTTTCTTCCAACAAAAAGGCATATTTACACCTAGGAATATTTACTCTCATTTTGAAGCTTTCTCCAAACTTCAGATTCGATTATCAGGCATTTTTCACAGAAAAATTCTATTCCAGCTAGTTCTACCCAATAGAATTGTAGTTTACATTGCTTCATTACGGTGAAATTCCGTTTTCCAAAAGCGCTCCATGAATCACGGTTTGAAAAATAATTACTACACTGTTATTAACATGTGGATTACCAGACTTTCATTCACCATTCAAGGCATATTGACACTTAGAAGCATTTTCTTAGATTTCACAGGGTTCTCCTAAAGGCAGTTTTGAAAATGAGGCACATTTCGCAGAAAAATTCTCTTCAAGCGAGTTCTACCCAATAGACATGTAATTTATATTGTTTCCTTCAATAAGACATTCCGTATTCCGAACACGTTACATGCATCACGAATTCGACAAACATTCTTTAATGAGTGTGAACATGTGGATTACCGAACTTTCATACACCATACAAGGCATATTTACACCTAGATGCTTTACATCATATTTTGCAGCATTTTCCTAATAGCAGTTTCAAAAATCAGGCAGTTTCCTAAGGAAAAAACTGTTGGAGCGTGTTCTACCCAATAGATATGTAAATTAAATATATTCTCCCGCTGTGAAATTCTGTGTTTCGAACACGCTGCATGCAGATAGGATTCGACAAAAATACACTACAGAGTTGTTTGCATGTGGATTACAGGACTTTCATCACAATACAAGGCATATTGATGCTTAGAAGCATTTTCTCTGATTTCACAGAGCTTTCCAAACGCCAGTTTCGAAACTGAGGCAGATTTCACGGCAAAAACCTCTTGGAGCGGGTTCAGAACAATAGACATGTAATTTACATGGATTCGCTCACCGCGAAATTCCCTGTTCCGAACACGCTACATGCTTCTCGGATCCGACATATATTCACTTCAGAGTTGTCAGCAATTGGATTACTGCTCTTTCATCCACCATACTTGGCTCACTGACACTTTGAAGAATTTTCTCAGATTTCACAGGTTAGTTTTAATGCCAGGTTTGAAAATGAGGCAGATTGGGCAGGAAAATGCTCTTGGAGCGAGTTCTATCCAAAAGATATGTAATTTACCTAGTTTCACTCACCGTGATATTCCGTGTTCTGAACACGTTACATGCATCACGGATTCGACAAACATTCTTTAATGAGTTGTGAACATGTGTATTACCGAACTTTCATCCACCTTACAATGCATATTTATACATAGAAAGTTTTTTCTGATTTAGTAAATTTCTCCTAATGTCAGTTTTTAAATCATGCAGTTTTCACAGAAAAATCCTCATGGAGCGAGTTCTACCCAATAGAGAACAATTTACATTGTTTCGATCACCGTGAAATTCTACGTTCCGAACACGGTATATGCATCACGGCTTAGAAAAAATTCTTTAATATGTTGTGAAAAGGTGGATTACTGAACTTTCTTCCAACAAAAAGGCATATTTACACCTAGGAATATTTACTCTCATTTTGAAGATTTCTCCAAACTTCAGATTCGATTATCAGGCATTTTTCGCAGAAAAATTCTATTCCAGCTACTTCTACCCAATAGAATTGTAGTTTACATTGCTTAATTACGGTGAAATTCCGTTTTCCAAAAGCGCTCCATGAATCACGGTTTGAAAAATAATTACTACACTGTTATTAACATGTGGATTACCGGAGTTTCATTCACCATTCAAGGCATATTGACACTTAGAAGCATTTTCTCAGATTTCACAGTGTTCTCCTAAAGGCAGTTTTGAAAATGAGGCACATTTCGCAGAAAAATTCTCTTCAAGCGAGTTCTACCAAATAGACATGTAATTTATATTGTTTCCTTCAATAAGACATTCCGTATTCCGAACACGTTACATGCATCACGAATTCGACAAACATTCTTTAATGAGTGTGAGCATGTGGATTACCGAACTTTCATCCACCATACAAGGCATATTTACACCTAGAAGCTTTACATCATAGTTTGCAGCATTTTCCTAATAGCAGTTTCAAAAATCAGGCAGTTTCCTAAGGAAAAAACTTTTGGAGCGTGTTCTACCCAATTGATATGTAAATTAAATATATTCTCCCGCTGTGAAATTCTGTGTTTCGAACACGCTGCATGCAGATAGGATTCGACAAAAATACACTACAGAGTTGTTTGCATGTGGATTACAGGACTTTCATCACAATACAAGGCATATTGATGCTTAGAAGCATTTTCTCTGATTTCACAGAGCTTTCCAAACGCCAGTTTCGAAACTGAGGCAGATTTCACGGCAAAAACCTCTTGGAGCGGGTTCAAAACAATAGACAAGTAATTTACATGGATTCGCTCACCGTGAAATTCCCTGTTTCGAACACGCTACATGCTTCTCGGATCCGACAAACATTCACTACAGAGTTGTCAGCAAGGGGATTACTGCTCTTTCATCCACCATACATGGCTTACTAACACTTTGAAGAATTTTCTCAGATTTCACAGGTTAGTTTTAATGCCAGGTTTGAAAATGAGGCAGATTGGGCAGGAAAATGCTCTTGGAGCGAGTTCTACCCAAAAGATATGTAATTTACCTAGTTTCACTCACCGTGATTTTCCGTGTTCTGAACACGTTACATGGATCACGGATTTGACAAACATTCTTTAATGAGTTGTGAACATGTGTATTACCGAACTTTCATCCACCTTACAATGCATATTTATACATAGAAAGTTTTTTCTGATTTAGTAGATTTCTCCTAATGTCAGTTTTTAAATCATGCAGTTTTCACAGAAAAATTCTCATGGAGCGAGTTCTACCCAATAGACATGCAATTTACATAGAACCCGTCATCGTGAAATTCCATGTTCCAAAAAAGCTACATGCATCACGGATTCGACAAATATTCACTACAGAGTCGTTAGCATAAGGATTACCGAACTTTCATCCACCATAAAAACCATATTAACACCTTGAAGCGTTTTCTCATATTTCGAAAGTTTTTCCTAATGCCAGGTTTGAAAATGAGGCAGAATTCGCAGAAAAAGCTCTTGGAGCGAGTTCTATCCAAGAGACATTTATTTTACATAGATTCGCTCACCGTGATATTCTGTGTTCCGAACACACTTCATGTATCACGGATTCGACAAATATTCACTACAGAGTTGTTAGCATGCGGATTACCGAACTTTCATCCACCCTACAAGGCATATTTACCCCGAGAATCTATTCATCTTTGTTTGCAGTGTTTTCCTTATGCCAGTTTAGAAAATCAGGCAGATTTCTCAGGAAAAATCTCTTGGAGTGATTTCTATCCAAGAGAAATGTAATTTACATAAACTAACTGTACATGAAATCCCATGTTCTGAACATGCTACATGCATAATGGATTCGACAACTATTCACTACAGATTTGTTAGCATGTGGATTACCGAACTTTCATCACAATCAATTGAATATTGATACTTAGAAGTATTTTCTCAGATTTTGCAGCGTTTTCCAAACGCCAGTTTCAAAAATGAAGCAGTTTTCCCTGAAAAATTCTCTTGGATCGAGTTCTACCCAATAGAGAACAATTTACATTGTTTCGATCACCATGAAATTCCACGTTCCGAACACGGTATATGCATCACGGATTAGAAAAAGATTCTTTAATATGTTCTGAATATGTGGATTACCGAACTTTCTTCCAACATAAAGGCATATTTACACCTAGAAATATTTACTCTCATTTTGAAGTTTTCTCCAATCTTCAGATTCGATAATCAGGCAATTTTCGCAGAAAAATTCTATTCCAGCTAGTTTTACCCAATAGAATTGTAATTTACATTGTTTCATTACGGTGAAATTCCATATTCCAAAGGCGCTCCTTGAATCACGGTTTGAAAAATAATTAATACACTGTTATTAACATGTGGATTACCGGAGTTTCATTCACCATTCAAGGCATATTGACACTTAGAAGCATTTTCTCAGATTTCACAGGTTTCTCCTAATGGCAGTTTTGAAAATGAGGCACATTTCTCAAAAATTTCTCTTCAAGCGAGTTCTACCCAATAGACATGTAACTTATATTGTTTCCATCAATAAGACATTCCGTATTCCGAACACGTTACATGCATCACGAATTCGACAAACATTCTTTAATGTGTGTGAGCATGTGGATTACCGAACTTTCATCCACCATACAAGGCCTATTTACAGGTAGAAGTGTTTATTCTGATTTCGCAGGTTTTTACCTACACCCAGTTTTTAAATCATGAAATTTTCGCAGAAAAATCCAATTCAAGCGAGTTCAATCCAGTAGAATTGTTATTTTCCGAGTATCACTCATCGAGACATTCCGTGTTCCGAAAATGTTACATTAATCATGGCTTCGACAAACAATATTTAATGATCGTGAGCATGTGGATTACCCATATTTCAACCACAATACAGGGCATATTTACACCTAGAAATATTTACTTAGAGTTCGCAGATTTTTCCTAACGTCACTTACAAAAATCAGGCAGTTTTCGCAGAAAAATTCTCTTGCTGCATGTTCGATCCAAGAGACATCGCATTTTGATAGATACCGTCACCGTAACATTCCGTGTTCCGAAAAAGGTACGTGCACATTGGATTCAACAAATATTCACAGCTGTGTTGTTAGAATGTGAATTACACATCTTTAATAAACCATTGAAGGCATATTGTCACCTTAAAGCATTTGCTCAGGTTTTGCAGCGTTTTCATAACACCTGTTTCCAAACGGAGGTAGATTTTACAGTAAAATTCTCCTGGAGCGGGTTCTCACCAATAGATATGTAACTTACATAGTTTCTTTCAATGTGACATTGCGTGTTCCGAACACACTACATACATCACGGATTTGAGAAACATTTTTATGAGTTGTATACATGTGAATTACAGAACTTTCATCCACCATACAAGGCATATTTACACCTAGAAGCTTTACATCATAGTTTGCAGCATTTTCCTAATAGCAGTTTCAAAAATCAGGCAGTTTCCTAAGGAAAAAACTGTTGGAGCGTGTTCTACCCAATAGATATGTAAATTAAATATATTCTCCCGCTGTGAAATTCTGTGTTTTGAACACGCTGCATGCAGGGAGGATTCGACAAATATACACTACAGAGCTGTTTGCATGTGGATTACAGGACTTTCATCACAATACAAGGCATATTGATGCTTAGAAGCATTTTCTCTGATTTCACAGAGCTTTCCAAACACCAGTATCGGAACTGAGGCAGATTTCACGGCAAAAACCTCTTGGAGCGGGTTCAAAACAATAGACAAGTAATTTACATGGATTCGCTCACCGTGAAATTCCCTGTTCCGAACACGCTACATGCTTCTCGGATCCGACAAATATTCACTTCAGAGTTGTCAGCAAGGGGATTACTGCTCTTTCATCCACCATACATGGCTTACTGACACTTTGAAAACTTTTCTCAGATTTCACTGGTTAGTTTTAATGCCAGGTTTGAAAATGAGGCAGATTGGGCAGGAAAATGCTCTTGGAGCGAGTTCTACCCAAAAGATATGTAATTTACCTAGTTTCACTCACCGTGATATTCCGTGTTCTGAACACGTTAAATGCATCACGGATTCGACAAACATTCTTTAATGAGTTGTGAACATGTGTATTACCGAACTTTCATCCACCTTACAATGCATATTTATACATAGAAAGTTTTTTCTGATTTAGTAGATTTCTCCTAATGTCAGTTTTTAAATCATGCAGTTTTCACAGAAAAATCCTCATGGAGCGAGTTCTACCCAATAGACATGCAATTTACATAGAACCCGTCATCGTGAAATTCCGTGTTCTGAAAAAGCTACATGCATCACGAATTCGACAAATATTCACTACAGAGTCGTTAGCATAAGGATTACCTAACTTTCATCGACCATAAAACCATATTGACACTTTGAAGGATTTTCTCATATTTCGAAAATTTTTCCTAATGCCAGTTTTGAAAATGAGGCAGAATTCCGAGACAAAGCTCTTGGAGCGAGTTCTACCCAAGAGACTTGTATTTTACATAGATTCGCTCACCGTGATATTCTGTGTTCCGAACACGCTTCATGTATCTCGGATTCGACAAATATTCACTACAGAGTTGTTAGCATGTGGATTACCGAACTTTCATCCACCCTACAAGGCATATTTACACCGAGAATCTATTCATCTGAGTTCGCAGTGCTTTCCTAACGCCAGTTTCGAAAATCAGGCAGATTTCTCAGGAAAAATCTCTAGGAGTGATTTCTAACCAAGAGAAATGTAATTTATATAAACTCCCTGGCCATGAAATCCCGTGTTCCGAACATGCTACATGCATAATGGATTCGACAACTATTCACTACAGATTTGTTAGCATGTGGATTACCGAACTTTCATCACAATAGATTGAATATTGATAATTAGAAGTATTTTCTCAGATTTTGCAGCGTTTTCCAAACGCCAGTTTCAAAAATGAAGCAGTTTTCCCTGAAAAATTCTCTTGGAGCGAGTTCTACCCAATAGAGAAGTAATTTACATTGTTTCAATCACCGTGAAATTCCACGTTCCGAACAAGGTATATGCATCACGGATTAGAAAAAGATTCTTTAATATGTTGTGAAAAGATGGATTACTGAACTTTCTTCCAACAAAAAGGCATATTTACACCTAGAAATATTTACTCTCATTTTGAAGCTTTCTCCAAACTTCAGATTCGATTATCAGGCATTTTTCGCAGAAAAATTCTATTCCAGCTTGTTCTACCCAATAGAATTGTAGTTTACATTGCTTAATTACGGTGAAATTCCGTTTTCCAAAAGCGCTCCATGAATCACGGTTTGAAAAATAATTACTACACTGTTATTAACATGTGGATTACAGGAGTTTCATTCACCATTCAAGGCATATTGACACTTAGAAGCATTTTCTTAGATTTCACAGGGTTCTCCTAAAGGCAGTTTTGAAAATGAGGCACATTTCGCAGAAAAATTCTCTTCAAGCGAGTTCTACCCAATAGACAAGTAATTTATATTGTTTCCTTCAATAAGACATTCCGTATTCCGAACACGTTACATGCATCACGAATTCGACAAACATTCTTTAATGAGTGTGAGCATGTGGATTACCGAACTTTCATCCACCATACAAGGCATATTTACACCTAGATGCATTACATCATAGTTTGCAGCATTTTCCTAATAGCAGTTTCAATAATCAGGCAGTTTCCTAAGGAAAAAACTGTTGGAGCGTGTTCTACCCAATAGATATGTAAATTAAATATATTCTCCCGCTGTGAAATTCTGTGTTTCGAACACGCTGCATGCAGATAGGATTCGACAAAAATACACTACAGAGTTGTTTGCATGTGGATTACAGGACTTTCATCACAATACAAGGCATATTGATGCTTAGAAGCATTTTCTCTGAATTCACAGAGCTTTCCAAACGCCAGTTTCGAAACTGAGGCAGATTTCACGGCAAAAACCTCTTGGAGCGGGTTCAAAACAATAGACATGTAATTTACATGGATTCGCTCACCGCGAAATTCCCTGTTCCGAACACGCTACATGCTTCTCGGATCCGACATATATTCACTTCAGAGTTGTCAGCAATTGGATTACTGCTCTTTCATCCACCATACATGGCTCACTGACACTTTGAAGAATTTTCTCAGATTTCACAGGTTAGTTTTAATGCCAGGTTTGAAAATGAGGCAGATTGGGCAGGAAAATGCTCTTGGAGCGAGTTCTATCCAAAAGATATGTAATTTACCTAGTTTCACTCACCGTGATATTCCGTGTTCTGAACACGTTACATGCATCACGGATTCGACAAACATTCTTTAATGAGTTGTGAACATGTGTATTACCGAACTTTCATCCACCTTACAATGCATATTTATACATAGAAAGTTTTTTCTGATTTAGTAAATTTCTCCTAATGTCAGTTTTTAAATCATGCAGTTTTCACAGAAAAATCCTCATGGAGCGAGTTCTACCCAATAGAGAACAATTTACATTGTTTCGATCACCGTGAAATTCTACGTTCCGAACACGGTATATGCATCACGGCTTAGAAAAAATTCTTTAATATGTTGTGAAAAGGTGGATTACTGAACTTTCTTCCAACAAAAAGGCATATTTACACCTAGGAATATTTACTCTCATTTTGAAGATTTCTCCAAACTTCAGATTCGATTATCAGGCATTTTTCGCAGAAAAATTCTATTCCAGCTACTTCTACCCAATAGAATTGTAGTTTACATTGCTTAATTACGGTGAAATTCCGTTTTCCAAAAGCGCTCCATGAATCACGGTTTGAAAAATAATTACTACACTGTTATTAACATGTGGATTACCGGACTTTCATTCACCATTCAAGGCATATTGACACTTAGAAGCATTTTCTCAGATTTCACAGTGTTCTCCTAAAGGCAGTTTTGAAAATGAGGCACATTTCGCAGAAAAATTCTCTTCAAGCGAGTTCTACCAAATAGACATGTAATTTATATTGTTTCCTTCAATAAGACATTCCGTATTCCGAACACGTTACATGCATCACGAATTCGACAAACATTCTTTAATGAGTGTGAGCATGTGGATTACCGAACTTTCATCCACCATACAAGGCATATTTACACCTAGAAGCTTTACATCATAGTTTGCAGCATTTTCCTAATAGCAGTTTCAAAAATCAGGCAGTTTCCTAAGGAAAAAACTTTTGGAGCGTGTTCTACCCAATTGATATGTAAATTAAATATATTCTCCCGCTGTGAAATTCTGTGTTTCGAACACGCTGCATGCAGATAGGATTCGACAAAAATACACTACAGAGTTGTTTGCATGTGGATTACAGGACTTTCATCACAATACAAGGCATATTGATGCTTAGAAGCATTTTCTCTGATTTCACAGAGCTTTCCAAACGCCAGTTTCGAAACTGAGGCAGATTTCACGGCAAAAACCTCTTGGAGCGGGTTCAAAACAATAGACAAGTAATTTACATGGATTCGCTCACCGTGAAATTCCCTGTTTCGAACACGCTACATGCTTCTCGGATCCGACAAACATTCACTACAGAGTTGTCAGCAAGGGGATTACTGCTCTTTCATCCACCATACATGGCTTACTAACACTTTGAAGAATTTTCTCAGATTTCACAGGTTAGTTTTAATGCCAGGTTTGAAAATGAGGCAGATTGGGCAGGAAAATGCTCTTGGAGCGAGTTCTACCCAAAAGATATGTAATTTACCTAGTTTCACTCACCGTGATTTTCCGTGTTCTGAACACGTTACATGGATCACGGATTCGACAAACATTCTTTAATGAGTTGTGAACATGTGTATTACCGAACTTTCATCCACCTTACAATGCATATTTATACATAGAAAGTTTTTTCTGATTTAGTAGATTTCTCCTAATGTCAGTTTTTAAATCATGCAGTTTTCACAGAAAAATTCTCATGGAGCGAGTTCTACCCAATAGACATGCAATTTACATAGAACCCGTCATCGTGAAATTCCATGTTCCAAAAAAGCTACATGCATCACGGATTCGACAAATATTCACTACAGAGTCGTTAGCATAAGGATTACCGAACTTTCATCCACCATAAAAACCATATTAACACCTTGAAGCGTTTTCTCATATTTCGAAAGTTTTTCCTAATGCCAGGTTTGAAAATGAGGCAGAATTCGCAGAAAAAGCTCTTGGAGCGAGTTCTATCCAAGAGACATTTATTTTACATAGATTCGCTCACCGTGATATTCTGTGTTCCGAACACACTTCATGTATCACGGATTCGACAAATATTCACTACAGAGTTGTTAGCATGCGGATTACCGAACTTTCATCCACCCTACAAGGCATATTTACCCCGAGAATCTATTCATCTTTGTTTGCAGTGTTTTCCTTATGCCAGTTTAGAAAATCAGGCAGATTTCTCAGGAAAAATCTCTTGGAGTGATTTCTATCCAAGAGAAATGTAATTTACATAAACTAACTGTACATGAAATCCCATGTTCTGAACATGCTACATGCATAATGGATTCGACAACTATTCACTACAGATTTGTTAGCATGTGGATTACCGAACTTTCATCACAATCGATTGAATATTGATACTTAGAAGTATTTTCTCAGATTTTGCAGCGTTTTCCAAACGCCAGTTTCAAAAATGAAGCAGTTTTCCCTGAAAAATTCTCTTGGATCGAGTTCTACCCAATAGAGAACAATTTACATTGTTTCGATCACCATGAAATTCCACGTTCCGAACACGGTATATGCATCACGGATTAGAAAAAGATTCTTTAATATGTTCTGAATATGTGGATTACCGAACTTTCTTCCAACATAAAGGCATATTTACACCTAGAAATATTTACTCTCATTTTGAAGTTTTCTCCAATCTTCAGATTCGATAATCAGGCAATTTTCGCAGAAAAATTCTATTCCAGCTAGTTTTACCCAATAGAATTGTAATTTACATTGTTTCATTACGGTGAAATTCCATATTCCAAAGGCGCTCCTTGAATCACGGTTTGAAAAATAATTAATACACTGTTATTAACATGTGGATTACCGGAGTTTCATTCACCATTCAAGGCATATTGACACTTAGAAGCATTTTCTCAGATTTCACAGGTTTCTCCTAATGGCAGTTTTGAAAATGAGGCACATTTCTCAAAAATTTCTCTTCAAGCGAGTTCTACCCAATAGACATGTAACTTATATTGTTTCCATCAATAAGACATTCCGTATTCCGAACACGTTACATGCATCACGAATTCGACAAACATTCTTTAATGTGTGTGAGCATGTGGATTACCGAACTTTCATCCACCATACAAGGCCTATTTACAGGTAGAAGTGTTTATTCTGATTTCGCAGGTTTTTACCTACACCCAGTTTTTAAATCATGAAATTTTCGCAGAAAAATCCAATTCAAGCGAGTTCAATCCAGTAGAATTGTTATTTTCCGAGTATCACTCATCGAGACATTCCGTGTTCCGAAAATGTTACATTAATCATGGCTTCGACAAACAATATTTAATGATCGTGAGCATGTGGATTACCCATATTTCAACCACAATACAGGGCATATTTACACCTAGAAATATTTACTTAGAGTTCGCAGATTTTTCCTAACGTCACTTACAAAAATCAGGCAGTTTTCGCAGAAAAATTCTCTTGCTGCATGTTCGATCCAAGAGACATCGCATTTTGATAGATACCGTCACCGTAACATTCCGTGTTCCGAAAAAGTTACGTGCACATTGGATTCAACAAATATTCACAGCTGTGTTGTTAGAATGTGAATTACACATCTTTAATAAACCATTGAAGGCATATTGTCACCTTAAAGCATTTGCTCAGGTTTTGCAGCGTTTTCATAACACCTGTTTCCAAACGGAGGTAGATTTTACAGTAAAATTCTCCTGGAGCGGGTTCTCACCAATAGATATGTAACTTACATAGTTTCTTTCAATGTGACATTGCGTGTTCCGAACACACTACATACATCACGGATTTGAGAAACATTTTTATGAGTTGTATACATGTGAATTACAGAACTTTCATCCACCATACAAGGCATATTTACACCTAGAAGCTTTACATCATAGTTTGCAGCATTTTCCTAATAGCAGTTTCAAAAATCAGGCAGTTTCCTAAGGAAAAAACTGTTGGAGCGTGTTCTACCCAATAGATATGTAAATTAAATATATTCTCCCGCTGTGAAATTCTGTGTTTTGAACACGCTGCATGCAGGGAGGATTCGACAAATATACACTACAGAGCTGTTTGCATGTGGATTACAGGACTTTCATCACAATACAAGGCATATTGATGCTTAGAAGCATTTTCTCTGATTTCACAGAGCTTTCCAAACACCAGTATCGGAACTGAGGCAGATTTCACGGCAAAAACCTCTTGGAGCGGGTTCAAAACAATAGACAAGTAATTTACATGGATTCGCTCACCGTGAAATTCCCTGTTCCGAACACGCTACATGCTTCTCGGATCCGACAAATATTCACTTCAGAGTTGTCAGCAAGGGGATTACTGCTCTTTCATCCACCATACATGGCTTACTGACACTTTGAAAACTTTTCTCAGATTTCACTGGTTAGTTTTAATGCCAGGTTTGAAAATGAGGCAGATTGGGCAGGAAAATGCTCTTGGAGCGAGTTCTACCCAAAAGATATGTAATTTACCTAGTTTCACT
Source organism: Camelus dromedarius (assembly GCF_036321535.1). Taxonomy (NCBI): domain Eukaryota; kingdom Metazoa; phylum Chordata; class Mammalia; order Artiodactyla; family Camelidae; genus Camelus; species Camelus dromedarius. The sequence goes on from NW_026989758.1 coordinate 1,076,527, forward strand.
CACCGTGATATTCCGTGTTCTGAACACGTTAAATGCATCACGGATTCGACAAACATTCTTTAATGAGTTGTGAACATGTGTATTACCGAACTTTCATCCACCTTACAATGCATATTTATACATAGAAAGTTTTTTCTGATTTAGTAGATTTCTCCTAATGTCAGTTTTTAAATCATGCAGTTTTCACAGAAAAATCCTCATGGAGCGAGTTCTACCCAATAGACATGCAATTTACATAGAACCCGTCATCGTGAAATTCCGTGTTCTGAAAAAGCTACATGCATCACGAATTCGACAAATATTCACTACAGAGTCGTTAGCATAAGGATTACCTAACTTTCATCGACCATAAAAGCCATATTGACACTTTGAAGCATTTTCTCATATTTCGAAAATTTTTCCTAATGCCAGTTTTGAAAATGAGGCAGAATTCCGAGACAAAGCTCTTGGAGCGAGTTCTACCCAAGAGACTTGTATTTTACATAGATTCGCTCACCGTGATATTCTGTGTTCCGAACACGCTTCATGTATCTCGGATTCGACAAATATTCACTACAGAGTTGTTAGCATGTGGATTACCGAACTTTCATCCACCCTACAAGGCATATTTACACCGAGAATCTATTCATCTGAGTTCGCAGTGCTTTCCTAACGCCAGTTTCGAAAATCAGGCAGATTTCTCAGGAAAAATCTCTAGGAGTGATTTCTAACCAAGAGAAATGTAATTTATATAAACTCCCTGGCCATGAAATCCCGTGTTCCGAACATGCTACATGCATAATGGATTCGACAACTATTCACTACAGATTTGTTAGCATGTGGATTACCGAACTTTCATCACAATAGATTGAATATTGATAATTAGAAGTATTTTCTCAGATTTTGCAGCGTTTTCCAAACGCCAGTTTCAAAAATGAAGCAGTTTTCCCTGAAAAATTCTCTTGGAGCGAGTTCTACCCAATAGAGAAGTAATTTACATTGTTTCAATCACCGTGAAATTCCACGTTCCGAACAAGGTATATGCATCACGGATTAGAAAAAGATTCTTTAATATGTTGTGAAAAGGTGGATTACTGAACTTTCTTCCAACAAAAAGGCATATTTACACCTAGAAATATTTACTCTCATTTTGAAGCTTTCTCCAAACTTCAGATTCGATTATCAGGCATTTTTCGCAGAAAAATTCTATTCCAGCTTGTTCTACCCAATAGAATTGTAGTTTACATTGCTTAATTACGGTGAAATTCCGTTTTCCAAAAGCGCTCCATGAATCACGGTTTGAAAAATAATTACTACACTGTTATTAACATGTGGATTACAGGAGTTTCATTCACCATTCAAGGCATATTGACACTTAGAAGCATTTTCTTAGATTTCACAGGGTTCTCCTAAACGCAGTTTTGAAAATGAGGCACATTTCGCAGAAAAATTCTCTTCAAGCGAGTTCTACCCAATAGACAAGTAATTTATATTGTTTCCTTCAATAAGACATTCCGTATTCCGAACACGTTACATGCATCACGAATTCGACAAACATTCTTTAATGAGTGTGAGCATGTGGATTACCGAACTTTCATCCACCATACAAGGCATATTTACACCTAGATGCATTACATCATAGTTTGCAGCATTTTCCTAATAGCAGTTTCAATAATCAGGCAGTTTCCTAAGGAAAAAACTGTTGGAGCGTGTTCTACCCAATAGATATGTAAATTAAATATATTCTCCCGCTGTGAAATTCTGTGTTTCGAACACGCTGCATGCAGATAGGATTCGACAAAAATACACTACAGAGTTGTTTGCATGTGGATTACAGGACTTTCATCACAATACAAGGCATATTGATGCTTAGAAGCATTTTCTCTGAATTCACAGAGCTTTCCAAACGCCAGTTTCGAAACTGAGGCAGATTTCACGGCAAAAACCTCTTGGAGCGGGTTCAAAACAATAGACATGTAATTTACATGGATTCGCTCACCGCGAAATTCCCTGTTCCGAACACGCTACATGCTTCTCGGATCCGACATATATTCACTTCAGAGTTGTCAGCAATTGGATTACTGCTCTTTCATCCACCATACATGGCTCACTGACACTTTGAAGAATTTTCTCAGATTTCACAGGTTAGTTTTAATGCCAGGTTTGAAAATGAGGCAGATTGGGCAGGAAAATGCTCTTGGAGCGAGTTCTACCCAAAAGATATGTAATTTACCTAGTTTCACTCACCATGACATTCCGTGTTCTGAACACGTTACATGCATCACGGATTCGACAAACATTCTTTAATGAGTTGTGAACATGTGTATTACCGAACTTTCATCCACCTTACAATGCATATTTATACATAGAAAGTTTTTTTCTGATTTAGTAGATTTCTCCTAATGTCAGATTTTAAATCATGCAGTTTTCGCAGAAAAATCCTCTTGGAGTGAATCCTACCCAATAGACATGCAATTTACATAGAACCCGTCATCGTGAAATTCCATGTTCCGAAAAAGCTACATGCATCACGGATTCGACAAATATTCACTACAGAGTCGTTAGCATAAGGATTACCGAACTTTCATCCACCATAAATGCCATATTGACACTTTGAAGCATTTTTTCATATTTCGAAAGTTTTTCCTAATGCCAGTTTTGAAAATGAGGCAGAATTCGCAGAAAAAGCTCTTAGAACGAGTTCTACCCAAGAGACATTTATTTTAGATAGATTCGCTCACCGTGATATTCTGTGTTCCGAACACACTTCATGTATCTCGGATTTGACAAATATTCACTACAGAGTTGTTAGCATAATAATTACCGAACTTTCATCCACCCTACAAGGCATATTTACAACGTGAATCTATTCATCTGAGTTCGCAGTGTTTTCCTAACTCCAGTTTCAAAAATCAGGCAGATTTCACAGGAAAAATCTCTTGGAGTGATTTCTAACCAAGAGAAATGTAATTTATATAAACTCCCTGGCCATGAAATCCCGTGTTCCGAACATGCTACATGCATAATGGATTCGACAACTATTCACTACAGATTTGTTAGCATGTGGATTACCGAACTTTCATCACAATAGATTGAATATTGATACATATAAGTATTTTCTCAGATTTTGCAGCGTTTTCCAGTTTCCAAAGACTAGTTTCAAAAATGAAGCAGTTTTCCCTGAAAAATTCTCTTGGAGCGAGTTCTACCCAATAGAGAACAATTTACATTGTTTCGATCACCATGAAATTCCACGTTCCGAACACGGTATATGCATCACGGATTAGAAAAAAATTCTTTAATATGTTGTGAATATGTGGATTACCGAACTTTCTTCCAACATAAAGGCATATTTACACCTAGAAATATTTACTCTCATTTTGAAGTTTTCTCCAATCTTCAGATTCGATAATCAGGCAATTTTCGCAGAAAAATTCTATTCCAGCTAGTTTTACCCAATAGAATTGTAATTTACATTGTTTCATTACAGTGAAATTCCATATTCCAAAGGCGCTCCATGAATCACGGTTTGAAAAATAATTACTACACTGTTATTAACATGTGGATTACCGGACTTTCATTCACCATTAAAGGCATATTGACACTTAGAAGCATTTTCTCAGATTTCACAGGGTTCTCCTAAAGGCAGTTTTGAAAATGAGGCACATTTCGCAGAAAAATTCTCTTCAAGCAAGTTCTACCCAATAGACATGTAATTTATATTGTTTCCATCAATAAGACATTCCGTATTCCGAACACGTTACATGCATCACGAATTCGACAAACATTCTTTAATGAGTGTGAGCATGTGGATTACCGAACTTTCATCCACCATACAAGGCATACTTACAGCTAGAAGTGTTTATTCTGATTTCGCAGGTTTTTCCTAACACCCACTTTGAAAATCATGAAATTTTCGCAGAAAAATCCAATTCAAGCGAGTTCAATCCAGTAGAATTGTTATTTTCCGAGTATCACTCACCGAGACATTCCGTGTTCTGAAAACGTTACATTAATCATGGCTTCGACAAACAATATTTAATGACCGTGAGCATGTGGATTACCCATGTTTCAACCACAATACAAGGCATATTTACACCTAGAAATATTTACTTAGATTTCGCAGATTTTTCCTAACGTCACTTACGAAAATCAGGCAGTTTTCGCAGAAAAATTCTCTTGCTGCATGTTCGATCCAAGAGACATCGCATTTTGATAGATACCGTCACCGTAACATTCCGTGTTTCGAAAAAGGTACGTGCACATTGGATTCAACAAATATTCACAGCTGTGTTGTTAGAATGTGAATTACACATCTTTAATAAAAGATTGAAGGCATATTGTCACCTTAAAGCATTTGCTCAGGTTTTGCAGCGTTTTCATAACACCAGTTTCCAAACGGAGGTAGAGTTTACAGTAAAATTCTCCTGGAGCGGGTTCTCACCAATAGATATGTAATTTACATAGTTTCTTTCAACGTGACATTGCGTGTTCCGAACACACTACATACATCACGGATTTGAGAAACATTTTTAATGAGTTGTGTACATGTGTATTACAGAACTTTCATCCACCATACAAGGCATATTTACACCTAGAAGCTTTACATCATAGTTTGCAGCATTTTCCTAATAGCAGTTTCAAAAATAAGGCAGTTTTCTAAGGAAAAAACTGTTGGAGCGTGTTCTACCCAATAGATATGTAAATTAAATATATTCTCCCGCTGTGAAATTCTGTGCTTCGAATACGCTGCATGCAGAGAGGATTCGACAAATATACACTACAGAGATGTTTGCATGTGGATTACAGGACTTTCATCACAATACAGGGCATATTGATGTTTAGAAGCATTTTCTCTGATTTCACAGAGCTTTCCAAACGCCAGTATCGGAACTGAGGCAGATTTCACGGCAAAAACCTCTTGGAGCGGGTTCAAAACAATAGACAAGTAATTTACATGGATTCGCTCACCGTGAAATTCCCTGTTCCGAACACGCTACATGCTTCTCGGATCCGACAAATATTCACTACAGAGTTGTCAGCAAGGGGATTACTGCTCTTTCATCCACCATACATGGCTTACTGACACTTTGAAGAATTTTCTCAGATTTCACAGGTTAGTTTTAATGCCAGGTTTGAAAATGAGGCAGATTGGGCAGGAAAATGCTCTTGGAGCGAGTTCTACCCAAAAGATATGTAATTTACCTAGTTTCACTCACCGTGATTTTCCGTGTTCTGAACACGTTACATGGATCACGGATTCGACAAACATTCTTTAATGAGTTGTGAACATGTGTATTACCGAACTTTCATCCACCTTACAATGCATATTTATACATAGAAAATTTTTTCTGATTTAGAAGATTTCTCCTAATGTCAGTTTTTAAACCATGCAGTTTTCACAGAAAAATCCTCTTGGGCGAGTTCTACCCAATAGACATGCAATTTACATAGAACCCGTCATCGTGAAATTCCGTGTTCCAAAAAAGCTACATGCATCACGGATTCGACAAATATTCACTACAGAGTCGTTAGCATAAGGATTACCGAACTTTCATCCACCATAAAAACCATATTGACAACTTGAATCGTTTTCTAATATTTCGAAAGTTTTTCCTAATGCCAGTTTTGAAAATGAGGCAGAATTCCGAGACAAAGCTCTTGGAGCGAGTTCTACCCAAGAGATTGTATTTTACATAGATTCGCTCACCGTGATATTCTGTGTTCCGAACACGCTTCATGTATCTCGGATTCGACAAATATTCACTACAGAGTTGTTAGCATGTGGATTACCGAACTTTCATCCACCCTACAAGGCATATTTACACCGAGAATCTATTCATCTGAGTTCGCAGTGCTTTCCTAACGCCAGTTTCGAAAATCAGGCAGATTTCTCAGGAAAAATCTCTAGGAGTGATTTCTAACCAAGAGAAATGTAATTTATATAAACTCCCTGGCCATGAAATCCCGTGTTCCGAACATGCTACATGCATAATGGATTCGACAACTATTCACTACAGATTTGTTAGCATGTGGATTACCGAACTTTCATCACAATAGATTGAATATTGATAATTAGAAGTATTTTCTCAGATTTTGCAGCGATTTCCAAACGCCAGTTTCAAAAATGAAGCAGTTTTCCCTGAAAAATTCTCTTGGAGCGAGTTCTACCCAATAGAGAACAATTTACATTGTTTCGATCACCGTGAAATTCTACGTTCCGAACACGGTATATGCATCACGGATTAGAAAAAGATTCTTTAATATGTTGAGAAAAGGTGGATTACTGAACTTTCTTCCAACAAAAAGGCATATTTACACCTAGGAATATTTACTCTCATTTTGAAGCTTTCTCCAAATTTCAGATTCGATTATCAGGCATTTCTCGCAGAAAAATTCTATTCCAGCTAGTTCTACCCAATAGAATTGTAGTTTACATTGCTTAATTACGGTGAAATTCCGTTTTCCAAAAGCGCTCCATGAATCACGGTTTGAAAAATAATTACTACATTGTTATTAACATGTGGATTACCGGAGTTTCATTCACCATTCAAGGCATATTGACACTTAGAAGCATTTTCTCAGATTTCACAGGGTTCTCCTAAAGGCAGTTTTGAAAATGAGGCACATTTCGCAGAAAAATTCTCTTCAAGCGAGTTCTACCAAATAGACATGTAATTTATATTGTTTCCTTCAATAAGACATTCCGTATTACGAACACGTTACATGCATCACGAATTCGACAAACATTCTTTAATGAGTGTGAGCATGTGGATTACCGAACTTTCATCCACCATACAAGGCATATTTACACCTAGAAGCTTTACATCATAGTTTGCAGCATTTTCCTAATAGCAGTTTCAAAAATCAGGCAGTTTCCTAAGGAAAAAACTTTTGGAGCGTGTTCTACCCAATTGATATGTAAATTAAATATATTCTCCCGCTGTGAAATTCTGTGTTTCGAACACGCTGCATGCAGATAGGATTCGACAAAAATACACTACAGAGTTGTTTGCATGTGGATTACAGGACTTTCATCACAATACAAGGCATATTGATGCTTAGAAGCATTTTCTCTGATTTCACAGAGCTTTCCAAACGCCAGTTTCGAAACTGAGGCAGATTTCACGGCAAAAACCTCTTGGAGCGGGTTCAAAACAATAGACATGTAATTTACATGGATTCGCTCACCGCGAAATTCCCTGTTCCGAACACGCTACATGCTTCTCGGATCCGACATATATTCACTACAGAGTTGTCAGCAATTGGATTACTGCTCTTTCATCCACCATACATGGCTTACTGACACTTTGAAGAATTTTCTCAGATTTCACAGGTTAGTTTTAATGCCAGGTTTGAAAATGAGGCAGATTGGGCAGGAAAATGCTCTTGGAGCGAGTTCTACCCAAAAGATATGTAATTTACCTAGTTTCACTCACCGTGACATTCCGTGTTCTGAACACGTTACATTCATCACGGATTCGACAAACATTCTTTAATGAGTTGTGAACATGTGTATTACCGAACTTTCATCCACCTTACAATGCATATTTATACATAGAAAGTTTTTTTCTGATTTAGTAGATTTCTCCGTATGTCAGTTTTTAAATCATGCAGTTTTCACAGAAAAATCCTCATGGAGCGAGTTCTACCCAATAGAGAACAATTTACATTGTTTCGATCACCGTGAAATTCTACGTTCCGAACACGGTATATGCATCACGGATTAGAAAAAGATTCTTTAATATGTTGTGAAAAGGTGGATTACTGAACTTTCTTCCAACAAAAAGGCATATTTACACCTAGGAATATTTACTCTCATTTTGAAGATTTCTCCAAACTTCAGATTCGATTATCAGGCATTTTTCGCAGAAAAATTCTATTCCAGCTACTTCTACCCAATAGAATTGTAGTTTACATTGCTTAATTATGGTGAAATTCCGTTTTCCAAAAGCGCTCCATGAATCACGGTTTGAAAAATAATTACTACACTGTTATTAACATGTGGATTACCGGAGTTTCATTCACCATTCAAGGCATATTGACACTTAGAAGCATTTTCTCAGATTTCACAGGGTTCTCCTAAAGGCAGTTTTGAAAATGAGGCACATTTCGCAGAAAAATTCTCTTCAAGCGAGTTCTACCAAATAGACATGTAATTTATATTGTTTCCTTCAATAAGACATTCCGTATTCCGAACACGTTACATGCATCACGAATTCGACAAACATTCTTTAATGAGTGTGAGCATGTGGATTACCGAACTTTCATCCACCATACAAGGCATATTTACACCTAGAAGCTTTACATCATAGTTTGCAGCATTTTCCTAATAGCAGTTTCAAAAATCAGGCAGTTTCCTAAGGAAAAAACTTTTGGAGCGTGTTCTACCCAATTGATATGTAAATTAAATATATTCTCCCGCTGTGAAATTCTGTGTTTCGAACACGCTGCATGCAGATAGGATTCGACAAATATACACTACAGAGTTGTTTGCATGTGGATTACAGGACTTTCATCACAATACAAGGCATATTGATGCTTAGAAGCATTTTCTCTGATTTCACAGAGCTTTCAAACGCCAGTTTCGAAGGTGAGGCAGATTTCACGGCAAAAACCTCTTGGAGCGGGTTCAAAACAATAGACATGTAATTTACATGGATTCGCTCACCGCGAAATTCCCTGTTCCGAACATGCTACATGCTTCTCGGATCCGACATATATTCACTTCAGAGTTGTCAGCAATTGGATTACTGCTCTTTCATCCACCATACATGGCTCACTGACACTTTGAAGAATTTTCTGAGATTTCACAGGTTAGTTTTAATGCCAGGTTTTAACATGAGGCAGATTGGGCAAGAAAATGCTCTTGGAGCGAGTTCTAACCAAAAGATATGTAATTTACCTAGTTTCACTCACCGTGACATTCCGTGTTCTGAACACGTTACATTCATCACGGATTCGACAAACATTCTTTAATGAGTTGTGAACATGTGTATTACCGAACTTTCATCCACCTTACAATGCATATTTATACATAGAAAGTTTTTTTCTGATTTAGTAGATTTCTCCGAATGTCAGTTTTTAAATCATGCAGTTTTCGCAGAAAAATCCTCTTGGGCGAGTTCTACCCAATAGACATGCAATTTACATAGAACCCGTCATCGTGAAATTTCATGTTCCGAAAAAGCTACATGCATCACGGATTCGACAAATATTCACTACAGAGTCGTTAGCATAAGGATTACCTATCTTTCATCCACCATAAATGCCATATTGACACTTTGAAGCATTTTTTCATATTTCGAAAGTTTTTCCTAATGCCAGTTTTGAAAATGAGGCAGAATTCGCAGAAAAAGCTCTTGGAGCGAGTTCTACCCAAGAGACATTTATTTTACATAGATTCGCTCACCGTGATATTCTGTGTTCCGAACACGCTTCATGTTTCTCGGATTCGACAAATAATCACTACAGAGTTGTTAGCATAAGGATTACCGAACTTTCATGCACCATAAATGCCATATTGACACTTTGAAGCATTTTTTCATATTTCGAAAGTTTTTCCTAATGCCAGTTTTGAAAACGAGGCAGAATTCGCAGAAAAAGCTCTTGGAGCGAGTTCTACCCAAGAGACATTTATTTTAGATAGATTCGCTCACCGTGATATTCTGTGTTCCGAACACGATTCATGTATCTCGGATTCGACAAATATTCACTACAGAGTTGTTAGCATAAGGATTACCGAACTTTCATCCACCCTACAAGGCATATTTACACCGAGAATCTATTCAACTGAGTTCGCAGTGTTTTCCTAACGCCAGTTTCGAAAATCAGGCAGATTTCTCAGGAAAAATCTCTTGGAGTGATTTCTAACCAAGAGAAATGTAATTTATATAAAGTCCCTGTCCATGAAATCCCGTTTTCCGAACATGCTACATGCATAATGGATTCCACAACTATTCACTACAGATTTGTTAGCATGTGGATTACCGAACTTTCATCACAATAGATTGAATATTGATAATTAGAAGTATTTTCTCAGATTTTGCAGCGTTTTCCAAACGCCAGTTTCAAAAATGAAGCAGATTTCCCTGAAAAATTCTCTTGGAGCGAGTTCTACCCAATAGAGAAGTAATTTACATTGTTTCAATCACCGTGAAATTCCACGTTCCGAACACGGTATATGCATCACGGATTAGAAAAAGATTCTTTAATATGTTGTGAAAAGTTGGATTACTGAACTTTCTTCCAACAAAAAGGCATATTTACACCTAGGAATATTTACTCTCATTTTGAAGCTTTCTCCAAACTTCAGATTCGATTATCAGGCATTTTTCACAGAAAAATTCTATTCCAGCTAGTTCTACCCAATAGAATTGTAGTTTACATTGCTTCATTACGGTGAAATTCCGTTTTCCAAAAGCGCTCCATGAATCACGGTTTGAAAAATAATTACTACACTGTTATTAACATGTGGATTACCAGACTTTCATTCACCATTCAAGGCATATTGACACTTAGAAGCATTTTCTTAGATTTCACAGGGTTCTCCTAAAGGCAGTTTTGAAAATGAGGCACATTTCGCAGAAAAATTCTCTTCAAGCGAGTTCTACCCAATAGACATGTAATTTATATTGTTTCCTTCAATAAGACATTCCGTATTCCGAACACGTTACATGCATCACGAATTCGACAAACATTCTTTAATGAGTGTGAACATGTGGATTACCGAACTTTCATACACCATACAAGGCATATTTACACCTAGATGCTTTACATCATATTTTGCAGCATTTTCCTAATAGCAGTTTCAAAAATCAGGCAGTTTCCTAAGGAAAAAACTGTTGGAGCGTGTTCTACCCAATAGATATGTAAATTATATATATTCTCCCGCTGTGAAATTCTGTGTTTCGAACACGCTGCATGCAGATAGGATTCGACAAAAATACACTACAGAGTTGTTTGCATGTGGATTACAGGACTTTCATCACAATACAAGGCATATTGATGCTTAGAAGCATTTTCTCTGATTTCACAGAGCTTTCCAAACGCCAGTTTCGAAACTGAGGCAGATTTCACGGCAAAACCTCTTGGAGCGGGTTCAAAACAATAGACATGTAATTTACATGGATTCGCTCACCGCGAAATTCCCTGTTCCGAACACGCTACATGCTTCTCGGATCCGACATATATTCACTTCAGAGTTGTCAGCAATTGGATTACTGCTCTTTCATCCACCATACATGGCTCACTGACACTTTGAAGAATTTTCTCAGATTTCACAGGTTAGTTTTAATGCCAGGTTTGAAAATGAGGCAGATTGGGCAGGAAAATGCTCTTGGAGCGAGTTCTACCCAAAAGATATGTAATTTACCTAGTTTCACTCACCGTGATATTCCGTGTTCTGAACACGTTACATGCATCACGGATTCGACAAACATTCTTTAATGAGTTCTGAACATGTGTATTACCGAACTTTCATCCACCTTACAATGCATATTTATACATAGAAAGTTTTTTCTGATTTAGTAGATTTCTCCGTATGTCAGTTTTTAAATCATGCAGTTTTCACAGAAAAATCCTCATGGAGCGAGTTCTACCCAATAGAGAACAATTTACATTGTTTCGATCACCGTGAAATTCTACGTTCCGAACACGGTATATGCATCACGGATTAGAAAAAGATTCTTTAATATGTTGTGAAAAGGTGGATTACTGAACTTTCTTCCAACAAAAAGGCATATTTACACCTAGGAATATTTACTCTCAATTTGAAGATTTCTCCAAACTTCAGATTCGATTATCAGGCATTTTTCGCAGAAAAATTCTATTCCAGCTACTTCTACCCAATAGAATTGTAGTTTACATTGCTTAATTACGGTGAAATTCCGTTTTCCAAAAGCGCTCCATGAATCACGGTTTGAAAAATAATTACTACACTGTTATTAACATGTGGATTACCGGAGTTTCATTCACCATTCAAGGCATATTGACACTTAGAAGCATTTTCTCAGATTTCACAGGGTTCTCCTAAAGGCAGTTTTGAAAATGAGGCACATTTCGCAGAAAAATTCTCTTCAAGCGAGTTCTACCAAATAGACAAGTAATTTATATTATTTCCTTCAATAAGACATTCCGTATTCCGAACACGTTACATGCATCACGAATTCGACAAACATTCTTTAATGAGTGTGAGCATGTGGATTACCGAACTTTCATCCACCATACAAGGCATATTTACACCTAGAAGCTTTACATCATAGTTTGCAGCATTTTCCTAATAGCAGTTTCAAAAATCAGGCAGTTTCCTAAGGAAAAAACTTTTGGAGCGTGTTCTACCCAATTGATATGTAAATTAAATATATTCTCCCGCTGTGAAATTCTGTGTTTCGAACACGCTGCATGCAGATAGGATTCGACAAAAATACACTACAGAGTTGTTTGCATGTGGATTACAGGACTTTCATCACAATACAAGGCATATTGATGCTTAGAAGCATTTTCTCTGATTTCACAGAGCTTTCCAAACGCCAGTTTCGAAACTGAGGCAGATTTCACGGCAAAAACCTCTTGGAGCGGGTTCAAAACAATAGACATGTAATTTACATGGATTCGCTCACCGCGAAATTCCCTGTTCCGAACACGCTACATGCTTCTCGGATCCGACATATATTCACTTCAGAGTTGTCAGCAATTGGATTACTGCTCTTTCATCCACCATACATGGCTCACTGACACTTTGAAGAATTTTCTGAGATTTCACAGGTTAGTTTTAATGCCAGGTTTTAACATGAGGCAGATTGGGCAGGAAAATGCTCTTGGAGCGAGTTCTACCCAAAAGATATGTAATTTACCTAGTTTCACTCACCGTGACATTCCGTGTTCTGAACACGTTACATTCATCACGGATTCGACAAACATTCTTTAATGAGTTGTGAACATGTGTATTACCGAACTTTCATCCACCTTACAATGCATATTTATACATAGAAAGTTTTTTTCTGATTTAGTAGATTTCTCCGAATGTCAGTTTTTAAATCATGCAGTTTTCGCAGAAAAATCCTCTTGGGCGAGTTCTACCCAATAGACATGCAATTTACATAGAACCCGTCATCGTGAAATTCCATGTTCCGAAAAAGCTACATGCATCACGGATTCGACAAATATTCACTACAGAGTCGTTAGCATAAGGATTACCTATCTTTCATCCACCATAAATGCCATATTGACACTTTGAAGCATTTTTTCATATTTCGAAAGTTTTTCCTAATGCCAGTTTTGAAAATGAGGCAGAATTCGCAGAAAAAGCTCTTGGAGCGAGTTCTACCCAAGAGACATTTATTTTAGATAGATTCGCTCACCGTGATATTCTGTGTTCCGAACACGATTCATGTATCTCGGATTCGACAAATATTCACTACAGAGTTGTTAGCATAAGGATTACCGAACTTTCATCCACCCTACAAGGCATATTTACACCGAGAATCTATTCAACTGGGTTCGCAGTGTTTTCCTAACGCCAGTTTCGAAAATCAGGCAGATTTCTCAGGAAAAATCTCTTGGAGTGATTTCTAACCAAGAGAAATGTAATTTATATAAAGTCCCTGGCCATGAAATCCCGTTTTCCGAACATGCTACATGCATAATGGATTCCACAACTATTCACTACAGATTTGTTAGCATGTGGATTACCGAACTTTCATCACAATAGATTGAATATTGATACTTAGAAGTATTTTCTCAGATTTTGCAGCGTTTTCCAAACGCCAGTTTCAAAAATGAAGCAGTTTTCCCTGAAAAATTCTCTTGGAGCGAGTTCTACCCAATAGAGAAGTAATTTACATTGTTTCAATCACCGTGAAATTCCACATTCCGAACACGGTATATGCATCACGGATTAGAAAAAGATTCTTTAATATGTTGTGAAAAGTTGGATTACTGAACTTTCTTCCAACAAAAAGGCATATTTACACCTAGGAATATTTACTCTCATTTTGAAGCTTTCTCCAAACTTCAGATTCGATTATCAGGCATTTTTCACAGAAAAATTCTATTCCAGCTAGTTCTACCCAATAGAATTGTAGTTTACATTGCTTCATTACGGTGAAATTCCGTTTTCCAAAAGCGCTCCATGAATCACGGTTTGAAAAATAATTACTACACTGTTATTAACATGTGGATTACCAGACTTTCATTCACCATTCAAGGCATATTGACACTTAGAAGCATTTTCTTAGATTTCACAGGGTTCTCCTAAAGGCAGTTTTGAAAATGAGGCACATTTCGCAGAAAAATTCTCTTCAAGCGAGTTCTACCCAATAGACATGTAATTTATATTGTTTCCTTCAATAAGACATTCCGTATTATGAACACGTTACATGCATCACGAATTCGACAAACATTCTTTAATGAGTGTGAACATGTGGATTACCGAACTTTCATACACCATACAAGGCATATTTACACCTAGATGCTTTACATCATATTTTGCAGCATTTTCCTAATAGCAGTTTCAAAAATCAGGCAGTTTCCTAAGGAAAAAACTGTTGGAGCGTGTTCTACCCAATAGATATGTAAATTAAATATATTCTCCCGCTGTGAAATTCTGTGTTTTGAACACGCTGCATGCAGATAGGATTCGACAAAAATACACTACAGAGTTGTTTGCATGTGGATTACAGGACTTTCATCACAATACAAGGCATATTGATGCTTAGAAGCATTTTCTCTGATTTCACAGAGCTTTCCAAACGCCAGTTTCGAAACTGAGGCAGATTTCACGGCAAAAACCTCTTGGAGCGGGTTCAAAACAATAGACATGTAATTTACATGGATTCGCTCACCGCGAAATTCCCTGTTCCGAACACGCTACATGCTTCTCGGATCCGACATATATTCACTACAGAGTTGTCAGCAATTGGATTACTGCTCTTTCATCCACCATACATGGCTTACTGACACTTTGAAGAATTTTCTGAGATTTCACAGGTTAGTTTTAATGCCAGGTTTCAACATGAGGCAGATTGGGCAGGAAAATGCTCTTGGAGCGAGTTCTACCCAAAAGATATGTAATTTACCTAGTTTCACTCACCGTGACATTCCGTGTTCTGAACACGTTACATTCATCACGGATTCGACAAACATTCTTTAATGAGTTGTGAACATGTGTATTACCGAACTTTCATCCACCTTACAATGCATATTTATACATAGAAAGTTTTTTTCTGATTTAGTAGATTTCTCCGTATGTCAGTTTTTAAATCATGCAGTTTTCACAGAAAAATCCTCATGGAGCGAGTTCTACCCAATAGAGAACAATTTACATTGTTTCGATCACCGTGAAATTCTACGTTCCGAACACGGTATATGCATCACGGATTAGAAAAAGATTCTTTAATATGTTGTGAAAAGGTGGATTACTGAACTTTCTTCCAACAAAAAGGCATATTTACACCTAGGAATATTTACTCTCATTTTGAAGATTTCTCCAAACTTCAGATTCGATTATCAGGCATTTTTCGCAGAAAAATTCTATTCCAGCTACTTCTACCCAATAGAATTGTAGTTTACATTGCTTAATTACGGTGAAATTCCGTTTTCCAAAAGCGCTCCATGAATCACGGTTTGAAAAATAATTACTACACTGTTATTAACATGTGGATTACCGGAGTTTCATTCACCATTCAAGGCATATTGACACTTAGAAGCATTTTCTCAGATTTCACAGGGTTCTCCTAAAGGCAGTTTTGAAAATGAGGCACATTTCGCAGAAAAATTCTCTTCAAGCGAGTTCTACCAAATAGACATGTAATTTATATTGTTTCCTTCAATAAGACATTCCGTATTACGAACACGTTACATGCATCACGAATTCGACAAACATTCTTTAATGAGTGTGAGCATGTGGATTACCGAACTTTCATCCACCATACAAGGCATATTTACACCTAGAATCTTTACATCATAGTTTGCAGCATTTTCCTAATAGCAGTTTCAAAAATCAGGCAGTTTCCTAAGGAAAAAACTTTTGGAGCGTGTTCTACCCAATTGATATGTAAATTAAATATATTCTCCCGCTGTGAAATTCTGTGTTTCGAACACGCTGCATGCAGATAGGATTCGACAAAAATACACTACAGAGTTGTTTGCATGTGGATTACAGGACTTTCATCACAATACAAGGCATATTGATGCTTAGAAGCATTTTCTCTGATTTCACAGAGCTTTCCAAACGCCAGTTTCGAAACTGAGGCAGATTTCACGGCAAAAACCTCTTGGAGCGGGTTCAAAACAATAGACAAGTAATTTACATGGATTCGCTCACCGTGAAATTCCCTGTTCCGAACACGCTACATGCTTCTCGGATCCGACATATATTCACTTCAGAGTTGTCAGCAAGGGGATTACTGCTCTTTCATCCACCATACATGGCTCACTGACACTTTGAAGAATTTTCTGAGATTTCACAGGTTAGTTTTAATGCCAGGTTTGAAAATGAGGCAGATTGGGCAGGAAAATGCTCTTGGAGCGAGTTCTACCCAAAAGATATGTAATTTACCTAGTTTCACTCACCGTGATATTCCGTGTTCTGAACACGTTACATGCATCACGGATTCGACAAACATTCTTTAATGAGTTGTGAACATGTGTATTACCGAACTTTCATCCACCTTACAATGCATATTTATACATAGAAAGTTTTTTCTGATTTAGTAGATTTCTCCGAATGTCAGTTTTTAAATCATGCAGTTTTCACAGAAAAATCTTCATGGAGCGAGTTCTACCCAATAGACATGCAATTTACATAGAACCCGTCATCGTGAAATTCCGTGTTCCGAAAAAGCTACATGCATCACGGATTCGACAAATATTCACTACAGAGTCGTTAGCATAAAAGATTACCTAACTTTCATCCACCATAAAAGCCATATTGACACTTTGAAGCATTTTCTCATATTTCGAAAGTTTTTCCTAATGCCAGTTTTGAAAATTAGGCAGAATTCGGAGAAAAAGCTCTTGGAGCGAGTTCTACCCATGAGACATGTATTTTACATAGATTCGCTCACCGTGATATTCTGTGTTCCGAACACGCTTCATGTATCTCGGATTCGACAAATATTCACTACAGAGTTGTTAGCATGCGGATTACCGAACTTTCATCCACCCTACAAGGCATATTTACACCGAGAATCTATTCATCTGAGTTCGCAGTTCTTTCCTAACGCCAGTTTCGAAAGTCAGGAAAATTTCTCAGGAAAAATCTCTAGGAGTGATTTCTAACCAAGAGAAATGTAATTTATATAAACACCCTGGCCATGAAATCCCTTGTTCCGAACATGCTACATGCATAATGTCTTCGACAACTATTCACTACAGATTTGTTAGCATGTGGATTACCGAACTTTCATCACAATAGATTGAATATTGATAATTAGAAGAATTTTCTCAGATTTTGCAGCGTTTTCCAAACGCCAGTATCAAAAATGAAGCAGTTTACTCAGAAAAATACTCTTGGAGCGAGTTCTACCTAATAGAGAAGTAATTTACATTGTTTCAATCACCATGAAATTCCACGTTCCTAACACGGTATATGCATCACGGATTAGAAAAAGATTCATTAATATGTTGTGAAAAGTTGGATTAACGAACTTTCTTACAACATAAAGGCATATTTACACCTAGAAATATTTACTCTCATTTTGAAGTTTTCTCCAATCTTCAGATTCGATAATCAGGCAATTTTCACAGAAAAATTCTATTCAAGGTAGTTTTACCCAATAGAATTGTAATTTTCATTGTTTCATTACGGTGAAATTCCATATTCCAAAGGCGCTCCATGAATCACGTTTTGAAAACTAATGACTACACTGTTATTAACATGTGGATTACCGGACTTTCATTCACCATTCAAGGCATATTGACACTTAGAAGCATTTTCTCAGATTTCACAGGGTTCTCCTAATGGCAGTTTTGAAAATGAGGCACATTTCGCAGAAAAATTCTCTTTAAGCGAGTTCAACCCAATAGACATGTAATTTATATTGTTTCCATCAATAAGACATTCCATATTCCGAACACGTTACATGCATCATGAATTCGACAAACATTCTTTAATGAGTGTGAGCATATGGATTACCGAACTTTCATCCACCTTACAATGCATATTTATTCATAGAAGGTTTTTTCTTATTTAGTAGATTTCTCGTATTGTCAGTTTTTAAATCATGCAGTTTTCGCAGAAAAAACCTCATGGAGCGAGTTCTACCCAATAGACATGCAATTTACATAGAACCCGTCATCGTGAAATTCCGTGTTCTGAAAAAGCTACATGCATCACGGATTCGACAAATATTCACTACAGAGTCGTTAGCATAAGGATTACCTAACTTTCATCCACCATAAAAGTCATATTGACACTTTGAAACATTTTCTCATATTTCGAAATTTTTTCCTAATGCCAGTTTTGAAAATGAGGCAGAATTCGGAGACAAAGTTCTTGGAGCGAGTTCTACCAAAGGGACATATATTTTACGTAGATTCGCTCACCGTGATATTCTGTGTTCCGAACACACTTCATGTATCTTGGATTCGACAAATATTCACTACAGAGTTGTTAGCATGTGGATTACCGAACTTTCATCCACCCTACAAGGCATATTTACACCGAGAATGTATTCATCTGAGTTCGCAGTGCTTTCCTAACGCCAGTTTCGAAAATCAGGCAGATTTCTCAGGAAAAATCTCTAGGAGTGATTTCTAACCAAGAGAAATGTAATTTATATAAAATCCCTGGCCATGAAATCCCGTGTTCCGAACATGCTACATGCATAATGGATTCGACAACTATTCACTACAGATTACTTAGCATGTGGATTACCGAACTTTCATCACAATAGATTGAATATTGATAATTAGAAGTATTTTCTCAGATTTTGCAGCGTTTTCCAGTTTCAAAATTTTAGTTTCATAAATGAAGCAGTTTTCGGAGAAATATTCTCTTTGAGCGAGTTATACCCAATAGAGAAGCAATTTATATTGTTTCAATCACCGTGAAATTCCACGTTCCGAACACGGTATATGCATCACGGATTAGAAAAAGATTCTTTAATATGTTGTGAATATGTGGATTAACGAACTTTCTTCCAACATAAAGGCATATTTACACCTAGAAATATTTACTCTCATTCTGAAGTTTTCTCCAATCTTCAGATTCGATAATCAGGCAATTTTCGCAGAAATATTCCATTCCACCTAGTTTTACCCAATAGAATTTTAATTTACATTGTTTCATTACGGTGAAATTCCATTTTCCAAAGGCTCTCAATTAATCACGGTTTGAAAAATAATTACTACACTGTTATTAATATGTGGATTACCGGACTTTCATTCACCATTCAAGGCATATTGACACTTAGAAGCATTTTCTCAGATTTCACAGGATTCTCCTAATGGCAGTTTTGAAAATGAGGCACATTTCGCAGAAAAATTCTCTTCAAGCGAGTTCTACCCAATAGACATGTAATTTATATTGTTTCCATCAATAAGACATTCCGTATTCCAAACACGTTACATGCATCATGAATTCGACAAACATTCTTTAATGAGTGTGAGCATGTGGATTACCGAACTTTCATCCACCATACAAGGCATATTTACACCTAGAAGTGTTTATTCTGATTTCGCAGGTTTTTACTAACAGCCAGTTTCTAAAATCATGAAATTTTCGCATAAAAATCCAATTCAAGCGAGTTCAATCCAGTAGAATTGTTATTTTCCGAGTATCACTCACCGAGACATTCCGTGTTCCGAAAACATTACATTGATCATGGCTTCGAGAAACAATATTTAATGACCGTGAGCATGTGGGTTACCCATGTTTCAACCACAATACATGGCATATTTACACCTAGAAATATTTACTCTCATTTTGAAGTTTTCTCCATACTTCAGATTCGGTAATCAGGTAATTTTCGCAGAAAAATTCTATTACAGCTAATTTTACCAAATAGAATTGTAACTTACATTGTTTCATTACGGTGAAATTCCATTTTTCAAAGGCGCTCCATGAATCACGGTTTGAAAAATAATTACTACACTGTTATTAACATGTGGATAACCGGACTTTCATTCACCATTCAAGGCATATTGACACTTAGAAGCATTTTCTCAGATTTCACAGGGTTCTCCTAATGGCAGTTTTGAAAATGAGGCACATTTCGCAGAAAAATTCTCTTCAAGCGAGTTCTACCCAATAGACATGTAATTTATATTGTTCCCATCAATAAGAGATTCCGTATTCCAAACACGTTACATGCATCACGAATTCGACAAATATTCTTTAATGAGTGTGAGCATGTGGATTACCGAACTTTCATCCACCATACAAGGCATAATTACTCCTAGAAATCTTTACTTAGATTTCACTGATATTTCCTTACGTCACTTACGAAAATCAGGCAGTTTTCGCAGAAAAATTCTCTTGCTGCATGTTTGATCCAAGAGACATCCCATTTTGATAGACACCGTCACCGTAACATTCCGTGTTCCGAAAAAGTACGTGCACATTGGATTCAACAAATATTCACAGCTGTGTTTTTAGAATGTGAATTACACATCTTTAATAAACCATTGAAGGCATATTGTCACCTTAAAGCATTTGCTCAGGTTTTGCAGCGTTTTCATAACACTAGTTTCCAAATGGAGGTAGATTTTACAGTAAAATTCTCCTGGAGCGGGTTCTCACCAATAGATATGTCATTTACATAGTTTTTTCAACGTGACATTCCGTGTTCCGAACACACTACATACATCACGGATTTGAGAAACATTTTTAATGAGTTGTGTACATGTGTATAACAGAACTTCCATCCACCATACAAGGCATATTTACACCTAGAAGCTTTACATAATAGTTTGCAGCATTTTCCTAATAGGAGTTTCAAAAATCAGGCAGTTTCCTAAGGAAAAATCTTTTGGAGCGTGTTCTACCCAATAGATATGTAAATTATATATATTCTCCCGCTGTGAAATTCTGTGTTTCGAACACGCTGCATGCAGATAGGATTCGACAAAAATACACTACAGAGTTGTTTGCATGTGGATTACAGGTCTTTCATCACAATACAAGGCATATTGATGCTTAGAAGCATTTTCTCTGATTTCACAGAGCTTTCCAAACGCCAGCTTCGAAACTGAGGCAGATTTCATGGCAAAAACCTCTTGGAGCGGGTTCAAAACAATAGACATGTAATTTACATGGATTCGCTCACCGCGAAATTCCCTGTTCCGAACACGCTACATGCTTCTCGGATCCGACATATATTCACTACAGAGTTGTCAGCAATTGGATTACTGCTCTTTCATCCACCATACATGGCTTACTGACACTTTGAAGAATTTTCTCAGATTTCACAGGTTAGTTTTAATGCCAGGTTTGAAAATGAGGCAGATTGGGCAGGAAAATGCTCTTGGAGCGAGTTCTACCCAAAAGATATGTAATTTACCTAGTTTCACTCACCGTGACATTCCGTGTTCTGAACACGTTACATGCATCACGGATTCGACAAACATTCTTGAATGAGTTGTGAACATGTGTATTACCGAACTTTCATCCACTTTACAATGCATATTTATACATAGAAAGTTTTTTCTGATTTAGTAGATTTCTCCTAATGTCAGTTTTTAAATCATGCAGTTTTCGCAGAAAAATCCTCTTGGAGCGAGTTCTACCCAATAGACATGCAATTCACATAGAACCAGTCATCGTGAAATTCCGTGTTCCGAAAAAGCTACATGCATCACGGATTCGACAAATATTCACTACAGAGTCGTTAGCATAAGGATTACCGAACTTTCATCCACCATAAAAGCCATATTGACACCTTGAAGCGTTTTCTCATATTTCGAAAGTTTTTCCTAATGCCAGTTTTGAAAATGAGGAAGAATTCGCAGAAAAAGCTCTTGGAACGAGTTCTACCCAAGGGACATGTATTTTACATAGATTCGCTCACCGTGATATTCTGTGTTCCGAACACGCTTCATGTATCTCGGATTCGACAAATATTCACTACAGAGTTGTTAGCATGCGGATTACCGAACTTTCATCCACCCTACAATGCATATTTACCCCGAGTATCTATTCATCTGTGTTCGCAGTGTTTTCCTAACGCCAGTTTAGAAAATCAGGCAGATTTCTAAGGAAAAATCTCTTGGAGTGATTTCTAACCAAGAGAAATGTAATTTACATAAACTAACTGGACATGAAATCCCGTGTTCCGAACATGCTACATGCATAATAGATTCGACAACTATTCACTACAGATTTGTTAGCATGTGGATTACCGAACTTTCATCACAATAGATTGAATATTGATAGTTAGAAGTATTTTCTCAGATTTTGCAGCGTTTTCCAAACGCCAGTTTCAAAAATGAAGCAGTTTTCCCTGAAAAATTCTCTTGGAGCGAGTTCTACCCAATAGAGAAGTAATTTACATTGTTTCAATCACCGTGAAATTCCACATTCCGAACACGGTATATGCATCACGGATTAGAAAAAGATTCTTTAATATGTTGTGAAAAGGTGGATTATTGAACTTTCTTCCAACAAAAAGGCATATATACACCTAGAAATATTTACTCTCATTTTGAAGCTTTCTCCAAATTTCAGATTCGATTATCAGGCATTTTTCGCAGAAAAATTCTATTCCAGCTAGTTCTACCGAATAGAATTGTAGTTTACATTGCTTCATTACGGTGAAATTCCGTTTTCCAAAAGCGCTCCATGAATCACGGTTTGAAAAATAATTACTACACTGTTATTAACATGTGGATTACCAGACTTTCATTCACCTTTCAAGGCATATTGACACTTAGAAGCATTTTCTCAGACTTCACAGGGTTCTCCTAAAGGCAGTTTAGAAAATGAGGCACATTTCGCAGAAAAATTCTCTTCAAGCGAGTTCTACCCAATAGACATGTAATTTACATTGTTTCCTTCAATAAGACATTCCGTATTCCAAACACGTTACATGCATCACGAATTCGACAAACATTCTTTAATGAGTGTGAGCATGTGGATTACCGAACTTTCATCCACCATACAAGGCATATTTACACCTAGAAGTGTTTATTCTGATTTCGCAGGTTTTTACTAACAGCCAGTTTCTAAAATCATGAAATTTTCGCATAAAAATCCAATTCAAGCGAGTTCAATCCAGTAGAATTGTTATTTTCCGAGTATCACTCACTGAGACATTCCGTGTTCCGAAAACATTACATTGATCATGGCTTCGAGAAACAATATTTAATGACCGTGAGCATGTTTGTTACCCATGTTTCAACCACAATACATGGCATATTTACACCTAGAAATATTTACTCTCATTTTGAAGTTTTCTCCATACTTCAGATTCGGTAATCAGGTAATTTTCGCAGAAAAATTCTATTACAGCTAATTTTACCAAATAGAATTGTAACTTACATTGTTTCATTACGGTGAAATTCCATTTTTCAAAGGCGCTCCATGAATCACGGTTTGAAAAATAATTACTACACTGTTATTAACATGTGGATAACCGGACTTTCATTCACCATTCAAGGCATATTGACACTTAGAAGCATTTTCTCAGATTTCACAGGGTTCTCCTAATGGCAGTTTTGAAAATGAGGCACATTTCGCAGAAAAATTCTCTTCAAGCGAGTTCTACCCAATAGACATGTAATTTATATTGTTCCCATCAATAAGAGATTCCGTATTCCAAACACGTTACATGCATCACGAATTAAACAAATATTCTTTAATGAGTGTGAGCATGTGGATTACCGAACTTTCATCCACCATACAAGGCATAATTACTCCTAGAAATCTTTACTTAGATTTCACTGATATTTCCTTACGTCACTTACGAAAATCAGGCAGTTTTCGCAGAAAAATTCTCTTGCTGCATGTTCGATCCAAGAGACATCCCATTTTGATAGACACCGTCACCGTAACATTCCGTGTTCCGAAAAAGTACGTGCACATTGGATTCAACAAATATTCACAGCTGTGTTTTTAGAATGTGAATTACACATCTTTAATAAACCATTGAAGGCATATTGTCACCTTAAAGCATTTGCTCAGGTTTTGCAGCGTTTTCATAACACTAGTTTCCAAATGGAGGTAGATTTTACAGTAAAATTCTCCTGGAGCGGGTTCTCACCAATAGATATGTCATTTACATAGTTTTTTCAACGTGACATTCCGTGTTCCGAACACACTTCATATATCACGGATTTGAGAAACATTTTTAATGAGTTGTGTACATGTGTATAACAGAAATTCCATCCACCATACAAGGCATATTTACACCTAGAAGCTTTACATAATAGTTTGCAGCATTTTCCTAATAGCAGTTTCAAAAATCAGGCAGTTTCCTAAGGAAAAATCTTTCGGAGCGTGTTCTACCCAATAGATATGTAAATTATATATATTCTCCCGCTGTGAAATTCTGTGTTTCGAACACGCTGCATGCAGATAGGATTCGACAAAAATACACTACAGAGTTGTTTGCATGTGGATTACAGGTCTTTCATCACAATACAAGGCATATTGATGCTTAGAAGCATTTTCTCTGATTTCACAGAGCTTTCCAAACGCCAGCTTCGAAACTGAGGCAGATTTCACGGCAAAAACCTCTTGGAGCGGGTTCAAAACAATAGACATGTAATTTATATGGATTCGCTCACCGCGAAATTCCCTGTTCCGAACACGCTACATGCTTCTCGGATCCGACATATATTCACTACAGAGTTGTCAGCAATTGGATTACTGCTCTTTCATCCACCATACATGGCTTACTGACACTTTGAAGAATTTTCTCAGATTTCACAGGTTAGTTTTAATGCCAGGTTTGAAAATGAGGCAGATTGGGCAGGAAAATGCTCTTGGAGCGAGTTCTACCCAAAAGATATGTAATTTACCTAGTTTCACTCACCGTGACATTCCGTGTTCTGAACACGTTACATGCATCACGGATTCGACAAACATTCTTGAATGAGTTGTGAACATGTGTATTACGGAACTTTCATCCACTTTACAATGCATATTTATACATAGAAAGTTTTTTCTGATTTAGTAGATTTCTCCTAATGTCAGTTTTTAAATCATGCAGTTTTCGCAGAAAAATCCTCTTGGAGCGAGTTCTACCCAATAGACATGCAATTCACATAGAACCAGTCATCGTGAAATTCCGTGTTCCGAAAAAGCTACATGCATCACGGATTCGACAAATATTCACTACAGAGTCGTTAGCATAAGGATTACCGAACTTTCATCCACCATAAAAGCCATATTGACACCTTGAAGCGTTTTCTCATATTTCGAAAGTTTTTCCTAATGCCAGTTTTGAAAATGAGGAAGAATTCGCAGAAAAAGCTCTTGGAACGAGTTCTACCCAAGGGACATGTATTTTACATAGATTCGCTCACCGTGATATTCTGTGTTCCGAACACGCTTCATGTATCTCGGATTCGACAAATATTCACTACAGAGTTGTTAGCATGCGGATTACCGAACTTTCATCCACCCTACAATGCATATTTACCCCGAGAATCTATTCATCTGAGTTCGCAGTTCTTTCCTAACGCCAGTTTCGAAAATCAGGAAGATTTCTCAGGAAAAATCTCTAGGAGTGATTTCTAACCAAGAGAAATGTAATTTATATAAACACCCTGGCCATGAAATCCCGTGTTCCGAACATGCTACATGCATAATGTCTTCGACAACTATTCACTACAGATTTGTTAGCATGTGGATTACCGAACTTTCATCACAATAGATTGAATATTGATAATTAGAAGAATTTTCTCAGATTTTGCAGCGTTTTCCAAACGCCAGTTTCAAAAATGAAGCAGTTTACTCAGAAAAATACTCTTGGAGCGAGTTCTACCTAATAGAGAAGTAATTTACATTGTTTCAATCACCATGAAATTCCACGTTCCAAACGCGGTATATGCATCACGGATTAGAAAAAGATTCTTTAATATGTTGTGAAAAGGTGGATTACCAAACTTTCTTACAACATAAAGGCATATTTACACCTAGAAATATTTACTCTCATTTTGAAGTTTTCTCCAATCTTCAGATTCGATAATCAGGCAATTTTCGCAGAAAAATTCTATTCAAGGTAGTTTTACCCAATAGAATTGTAATTTACATTGTTTCATTACGGTGAAATTCCATATTCCAAAGGCGCTCCATGAATCACGGTTTGAAAAATAATTACTACACTGTTATTAACATGTGGATTACCGGACTTTCATTCACCGTTCAAGGCATATTGACACTTAGAAGCATTTTCTCAGATTTCACAGGGTTCTCCTAATGGCAGTTTTGAAAATGAGGCACATTTCGCAGAAAAATTCTCTTTAAGCGAGTTCTACCCAATAGACATGTAATTAATATTGTTTCCATCAATAAGACATTCCGTATTCCGAACACGTTACATGCATCATGAATTCGACAAACATTCTTTAATGAGTGTGAGCATATGGATTACCGAACTTTCATCCACCTTACAATGCATATTTATACATAGAAGGTTTTTTCTTATTTAGTAGATTTCTCCTATTGTCAGTTTTTAAATCATGCAGTTTTCGCAGAAAAATCCTCATGGAGCGAGTTCTACCCAATAGACATGCAATTTACATAGAACCCGTCATCGTGAAATTCCATGTTCCGAAAAAGCTACATGCATCACGGACTCGACAAATATTCACTACAGAGTCGTTAGCATAAGGATTACCTAACTTTCATCCACCATAAAAGTCATATTGACACTTTGAAACATTTTCTCATATTTCGAAATTTTTTCCTAATGCCAGTTTTGAAAATGAGGCAGAATTCGGAGACAAAGTTCTTGGAGCGAGTTCTACCCAAGGGACAGGTATTTTACATAGATTCGCTCACCGTGATATTCTGTGTTCCGAACACACTTCATGTATCTCGGATTCGACAAATATTCAATACAGAGTTGTTAGCATGTGGATTACCGAACTTTCATCCACCCTACAAGGCATATTTACACCGAGAATGTATTCATCTGAGTTCGCAGTGCTTTCCTAACGCCAGTTTCGAAAATCAGGCAGATTTCTCAGGAAAAATCTCTAGGAGTGATTTCTAACCAAGAGAAATGTAATTTATATAAAATCCCTGGCCATGAAATCCCGTGTTCCGAACATGCTACATGCATAATGGATTCGACAACAATTCACTACAGATTTCTTAGCATGTGGATTACCGAACTTTCATCACAATAGATTGAATATTGATAATTAGAATTATTTTCTCAGATTATGCAGCGTTTTCCAGTTTCAAAATTCTAGTTTCAAAAATGAAGGAGATTTCGCAGAAATATTCTCTTGGAGCGAGTTATACCCAATAGAGAAGCAATTTATATTGTTTCAATCACCGTGAAATTCCACGTTCCGAACACGGTATATGCATCACGGATTAGAAAAAGATTCTTTAATATGTTGTGAATATGTGGATTAACGAAGTTTCTTCCAACATAAAGGCATATTTACACCTAGAAATATTTACTCTCATTCTGAAGTTTTCTCCAATCTTCAGATTCGATAATCAGGCAATTTTCGCAGAAATATTCCATTCCACCTAGTTTTACCCAATAGAATTTTAATTTACATTGTTTCATTACGGTGAAATTCCATTTTCCAAAGGCTCTCAATTAATCACGGTTTGAAAAATAATTACTACACTGTTATTAATATGTGGATTACCGGACTTTCATTCACCATTCAAGGCATATTGACACTTAGAAGCATTTTCTCAGATTTCACAGGGTTCTCCTAATGGCAGTTTTGAAAATGAGGCACATTTCGCAGAAAAATTCTCTTCAAGCGAGTTCTACCCAATAGACATGTAATTTATATTATTTCCATCAATAAGACATTCCGTATTCCAAACACGTTACATGCATCACGAATTCGACAAACATTCTTTAATGAGTTTGAGCATGTGGATTACCAAACTTTCATCCACCATACAAGGAATATTTACACCTAGAAGTGTTTATTCTGATTTCGCAGGTTTTTACTAACAGCCAGTTTCTAAAATCATGAAATTTTCGCATAAAAATCCAATTCAAGCGAGTTCAATCCAGTAGAATTGTTATTTTCCGAGTATCACTCACCGAGACATTCCGTGTTCCGAAAAGATTACATTGATCATGGCTTCGAGAAACAATATTTAATGACCGTGAGCATGTGGGTTACCCATGTTTCAACCACAATACATGGCATATTTACACCTAGAAATATTTACTCTCATTTTGAAGTTTTCTCCATACTTCAGATTCGGTAATCAGGCAATTTTCGCAGAAAAATTCTATTACAGCTAATTTTACCAAATAGAATTGTAACTTACATTGTTTCATTACGGTGAAATTCCATTTTTCAAAGGCGCTCCATGAATCACGGTTTGAAAAATAATTACTACACTGTTATTAACATGTGGATAACCGGACTTTCATTCACCATTCAAGGCATATTGACACTTAGAAGCATTTTCTCAGATTTCACAGGGTTCTCCTAATGGCAGTTTTGAAAATGAGGCACATTTCGCAGAAAAATTCTCTTCAAGCGAGTTCTACCCAATAGACATGTAATTTATATTGTTCCCATCAATAAGAGATTCCGTATTCCAAACACGTTACATGCATCACGAATTAAACAAATATTCTTTAATGAGTGTGAGCATGTGGATTACCGAACTTTCATCCACCATACAAGGCATAATTACTCCTAGAAATCTTTACTTAGATTTCACTGATATTTCCTTACGTCACTTACGAAAATCAGGCAGTTTTCGCAGAAAAATTCTCTTGCTGCATGTTCGATCCAAGAGACATCCCATTTTGATAGACACCGTCACCGTAACATTCCGTGTTCCGAAAAAGTCCGTGCACATTGGATTCAACAAATATTCACAGCTGTGTTTTTAGAATGTGAATTACACATCTTTAATAAACCATTGAAGGCATATTGTCACCTTAAAGCATTTGCTCAGGTTTTGCAGCGTTTTCATAACACTAGTTTCCAAATGGAGGTAGATTTTACAGTAAAATTCTCCTGGAGCGGGTTCTCACCAATAGATATGTCATTTACATAGTTTTTTCAACGTGACATTCTGTGTTCCGAACACACTACATACATCACGGATTTGAGAAACATTTTTAATGAGTTGTGTACATGTGTATAACAGAACTTCCATCCACCATACAAGGCATATTTACACCTAGAAGCTTTACATAATAGTTTGCAGCATTTTCCTAATAGCAGTTTCAAAAATCAGGCAGTTTCCTAAGGAAAAATCTTTCGGAGCGTGTTCTACCCAATAGATATGTAAATTATATATATTCTCCCGCTGTGAAATTCTGTGTTTCGAACACGCTGCATGCAGATAGGATTCGACAAAAATACACTACAGAGTTGTTTGCATGTGGATTACAGGTCTTTCATCACAATACAAGGCATATTGATGCTTAGAAGCATTTTCTCTGATTTCACAGAGCTTTCCAAACGCCAGCTTCGAAACTGAGGCAGATTTCACGGCAAAAACCTCTTGGAGCGGGTTCAAAACAATAGACATGTAATTTACATGGATTCGCTCACCGCGAAATTCCCTGTTCCGAACACGCTACATGCTTCTCGGATCCGACATATATTCACTACAGAGTTGTCAGCAATTGGATTACTGCTCTTTCATCCACCATACATGGCTTACTGACACTTTGAAGAATTTTCTCAGATTTCACAGGTTAGTTTTAATGCCAGGTTTGAAAATGAGGCAGATTGGGCAGGAAAATGCTCTTGGAGCGAGTTCTACCCAAAAGATATGTAATTTACATAGTTTCACTCACCGTGACATTCCGTGTTCTGAACACGTTACATGCATCACGGATTCGACAAACATTCTTGAATGAGTTGTGAACATGTGTATTACCGAACTTTCATCCACTTTACAATGCATATTTATACATAGAAAGTTTTTTCTGATTTAGTAGATTTCTCCTAATGTCAGTTTTTAAATCATGCAGTTTTCGCAGAAAAATCCTCTTGGAGCGAGTTCTACCCAATAGACATGCAATTCACATAGAACCAGTCATCGTGAAATTCCGTGTTCCGAAAAAGCTACATGCATCACGGATTCGACAAATATTCACTACAGAGTCGTTAGCATAAGGATTACCGAACTTTCATCCACCATAAAAGCCATATTGACACCTTGAAGCGTTTTCTCATATTTCGAAAGTTTTTCCTAATGCCAGTTTTGAAAATGAGGAAGAATTCGCAGAAAAAGCTCTTGGAACGAGTTCTACCCAAGGGACATGTATTTTACATAGATTTGCTCACCGTGATATTCTGTGTTCCGAACACGCTTCATGTATCTCGGATTCGACAAATATTCACTACAGAGTTGTTAGCATGCGGATTACCGAACTTTCATCCACCCTACAATGCATATTTACCCCGAGAATCTATTCATCTGTGTTCGCAGTGTTTTCCTAACGCCAGTTTCGAAAATCAGGCAGATTTCTCAGGAAAAATCTCTTGGAGTGATTTCTAACCAAGAGAAATGTAATTTACATAAACTAACTGGACATGAAATCCTGTGTTCCGAACATGCTACATGCATAATGGATTCGACAACTATTCACTACAGATTTGTTAGCATGTGGATTACCGAACTTTCATCACAATAGATTGAATATTGATACTTAGAAGTATTTTCTCAGATTTTGCAGCGTTTTCCAAACGCCAGTTTCAAAAATGAAGCAGTTTTCCCTGAAAAATTCTCTTGGAGCGAGTTCTACCCAATAGAGAAGTAATTTACATTGTTTCAATCACCGTGAAATTCCACATTCCGAACACGGTATATGCATCACGGATTAGAAAAAGATTCTTTAATATGTTGTGAAAAGGTGGATTACTGAACTTTCTTCCAACAAAAAGGCATATATACACCTAGAAATATTTACTCTCATTTTGAAGCTTTCTCCAAATTTCAGATTCGATTATCAGGCATTTTTCGCAGAAAAATTCTATTCCAGCTAGTTCTACCCAATAGAATTGTAGTTTACATTGCTTCATTACGGTGAAATTCCGTTTTCCAAAAGCGCTCCATGAATCACGGTTTGAAAAATAATTACTATACTGTTATTAACATGTGGATTACCAGACTTTCATTCACCTTTCAAGGCATATTGACACTTAGAAGCATTTTCTCAGACTTCACAGGGTTCTCCTAAAGGCAGTTTAGAAAATGAGGCACATTTCGCAGAAAAATTCTCTTCAAGCGAGTTCTACCCAATAGACATGTAATTTATATTGTTTCCTTCAATAAGACATTCCGTATTCCGAACACGTTACATGCATCACGAATTGGACAAACATTCTTTAATGAGTGTGAGCATGTGGATTACCGAACTTTCATCCACCATACAAGGCATATTTACACCTAGAAGTGTATATTCAGATTTCGCAGGTTTTTCCTAACATCCAGTTTCGAAAATCATGTAATTTTCGCAGAAAAATCCAATTCAAGCGAGTTCAATCCAGTAGAAATATTATTTTCCGAGTATCACTCACCGAGACATTTCGTCTCCCGAAAACGTTAAATTGATCATGGCTTCGACAAACATTATTTAATGACCGTGAGCATGTGGATTACCGATGTTTCAACCACAATACAAGGCATATTTACACCTAGAAATGTTTACTTAAATTTCGCAGTTTTTTTCTATTATCACTTACAAAAATCAGGCAGTTTTCGCAGAGAAATTCTCTTGCTGCATGTTCGATCCATGAGACATCCCATTTTGATAGATACCGTCACCGTAACATTCCGTGTTCTGAAAAAGGTACGTGCACAATGGATTCAACAAATATTCACAGCTGTGTTTTTAGAATGTGAATTACACATCTTTAATAAACCATTGAAGGCTAATTGTCACCTTAAAGCATTTGCTCAGGTTTTGCAGCGTTTTCATAACACCAGTTTCCAAACGGAGGTAGATTTTACAGTAAAATTCTCCTGGAGCGGGTTCTCACCACTAGATATGTCATTTACATAGTTTCTTTCAACGTGATATTCTGTGTTCCGAACACACTACATACATCACGGATTTGAGAAACATTTTTAATGAGTTGTGTACATGTGTATTACAGAACTTCCATCCACCATACAAGGCATATTTACACCTAGAATCTTTACATCTTAGTTTGCAGCATTTTCCTAATAGCAGTTTCAAAAATCAGGCAGTTTCCTAAGGAAAAAACTGTTGGAGCGTGTTCTACCCAATAGATATGTAAATTATATATATTCTCCCGCTGTGAAATTCTGTGTTTCGAACACGCT
The DNA here is from genome assembly GCF_036321535.1 of Camelus dromedarius. Lineage (NCBI taxonomy): Eukaryota > Metazoa > Chordata > Mammalia > Artiodactyla > Camelidae > Camelus > Camelus dromedarius. Next base: position 1,108,922 of record NW_026989758.1, read on the forward strand.
GCATGCAGATAGGATTCGACAAAAATACACTACAGGGTTGTTTGCATGTGGATTACAGGACTTTCATCACAATAAAAGGCATATTGATGCTTAGAAGCATTTTCTCTGATTTCACAGAGCTTTCCAAACGCCAGTTTCGAAACTGAGGCAGATTTCACTGCAAAAACCTCTTGGAGCGGGTTCAAAACAATAGACATGTAATTTACATGGATTCGCTCACCGTGAAATTCCCTGTTCTGAACACGCTACATGCTTCTCGGATCCGACATATATTCACTACAGAGTTGTCAGCAATTGGATTACTGCTCTTTCATCCACCATACATGGATCACTGACACTTTGAAGAATTTTCTGAGATTTCACAGGTTAGTTTTAATGCCAGGTTTGAAAATGAGGCAGATTGGGCAGGAAAATCCTCTTGGAGCGAGTTCTACCCAAAAGATATGTAATTTACCTAGTTTCACTCACCGTGACATTCCGTGTTCTGAACACGTTACATGCATCACGGATTCGACAAACATTCTTGAATGAGTTGTGAACATGTGTATTACCGAACTTTCATCCACCTTACAATGCATATTTATACATAGAAAGTTTTTTCTGATTTAGTAGATTTCTCCTAATGTCAGTTTTTAAATCATGCAGTTTTCGCAGAAAAATCCTCTTGGAGCGAGTTCTACCCAATAGACATGCAATTCACATAGAACCCGTCATCGTGAAATTCCATGTTCCGAAAAAGCTACATGCATCACGGATTCGACAAATATTCACTACAGAGTCGTTAGCATAAGGATTAGCGAACTTTCATCCACCATAAAAGCCATATTGACACCTTGAAGCGTTTTCTCATATTTTGAAAGTTTTTCCTAATGCCAGTTTTGAAAATGAGGCAGAATTCGCAGAAAAAGCTCTTGGAGCGAGTTCTACCCAAGAGACATGTATTTTACATAGATTCGCTCACCGTGATATTCTGTGTTCCGAACACGCTTCATGTATCTCGGATTCGACAAATATTCACTACAGAGTTGTTAGCATGTGGATTACCGAACTTTCATCCACCCTACAAGGCATATTTACCCCGAGAATCTATTCATCTTTGTTCGCAGTGTTTTCCTAACGCCAGTTTAGAAAATCAGGCAGATTTCTCAGGAAAAATCTCTTGGAGTGATTTCTAACCAAGAGAAATGTAATTTACATAAACTAACTGGACATGAAATCCCGTGTTCCGAACATGCTACATGCATAATGGATTTGACAACTATTCACTACAGATTTGTTAGCATGTGGATTACCGAACTTTCATCACAATAGATTGAATATTGATAGTTAGAAGTATTTTCTCAGATTTTGCAGCGTTTTCCAAACGCCAGTTTCAAAAATGAAGCAGTTTTCCCTGAAAAATTCTCTTGGAGCGAGTTGTACCCAATAGAGAAGTAATTTACATTGTTTCAATCACCGTGAAATTCCACGTTCCGAACACGGTATATGCATCACGGATTAGAAAAAGATTCTTTAATATGTTGTGAAAAGGTGGATTACTGAACTTTCTTCCAACAAAAAGGCATATTTACACCTAGAAATATTTACTCTCATTTTGAAGCTTTCTCCAAATTTCAGATTCGATTATCAGGCAATTTTTGCAGAAAAATTCTATTCCAGCTAGTTCTACCCAATAGAATTGTAGTTTACTTTGCTTCATTACGGTGAAATTCCGTTTTCCAAAAGCGCTCCATGAATCACGGTTTGAAAAATAATTACTACACTGTTATTAACATGTGGATTACCAGACTTTCATTCACCATTCAAGGCATATTGACACTTAGAAGCATTTTCTCAGACTTCACAGGGTTCTCCTAAAGGCAGTTTAGAAAATGAGGCACATTTCGCAGAAAAATTCACTTCAAGCGAGTTCTACCCAATAGACATGTAATTTATATTGTTTCCTTCAATAAGACATTCCGTATTCCGAACACGTTACATGCATCACGAATTCGACAAACATTCTTTAATGAGTGTGAGCATGTGGATTACCGAACTTTCATCCACCATACAAGGCATATTTACACCTAGAAGTGTATATTCGGATTTCGCAGGTTTTTCCTAACATCCAGTTTCGAAAATCATGAAATTTTCACAGAAAAATCCAATTCAAGCGAGTTCAATCCAGTAGAAATATTATTTTCCGAGTATCACTCACCGAGACTTTCCGTGTTCCGAAAACGTTACATTAATCATGGCTTCGACAAACATTATTTAATGACCGTGAGCATGTGGATTACCGATGTTTCAGCCACAATACAAGGCATATTTACACCTAGAAATATTTACTTAGATTTCGCAGATTTTTCCTAATGTCACTTACAAAAATCAGGCAGTTTTCGCAGAAAAATTCTCTTGCTGCATGTTCGATCCAAGAGACATCCCATTTTGATAGATACCGTCACCGTAACAGTCCGTGTTCTGAAAAAGCTACGTGCACATTGGATTCAACAAATATTCACAGCTGTGTTTTTAGAATGTGAATTACACATCTTTAATAAACCATTGAAGGCATATTGTCACCTTAAAGCATTTGCTCAGGTTTTGCAGCGTTTTCATAACACCAGTTTCCAAACGGAGGTAGATTTTACAGTAAAATTCTCCTGGAGCGGGTTCTCACCACTAGATATGTAATTTACATAGTTTCTTTCAACGTGACATTTCGTGTTCCGAACACACTACATACATCATGGATTTTAGAAACATTTTTAATGAGTTGTGTACATGTGTATTACAGAACTTCCATCCACCATACAAGGCATATTTACACCTAGAAGCTTTACATCATACTTTGAAGCATTTTCCTAATAGCAGTTTCAAAAATCAGGCAGTTTCCTAAGGAAAAAACTGTTGGAGCGTGTTCTACCCAATAGATATGTAAATTATATATATTCTCCCGCTGTGAAATTCTGTGTTTCGAACACGCTGCATGCAGATAGGATTCGACAAAAATACACCACAGAGTTGTTTGCATGTGGATTACAGGTCTTTCATCACAATACAAGGCATATTGATGCTTAGAAGCATTTTCTCTGATTTCACAGAGCTTTCCAAACGCCAGTTTCGAAACTGAGGTAGATTTCACGGCAAAAACCTCTTGGAGCGGGTTCAAAACAATAGACATGTAATTTACATGGATTCGCTCACCGCGAAATTCCCTGTTCCGAACACGCTACATGCTTCTCGGATCCGACATATATTCACTACAGAGTTGTCAGCAATTGGATTACTGCTCTTTCATCCACCATACATGGCTTACTGACACTTTGAAGAATTTTCTCAGATTTCACAGGTTAGTTTTAATGCCAGGTTTGAAAATGAGGCAGATTGGGCAGGAAAATGCTCTTGGAGCGAGTTCTACCCAAAAGATATGTAATTTACCTAGTTTCACTCACCGTGACATTCCGTGTTCTGAACACGTTACATGCATCACGGATTCGACAAACATTCTTGAATGAGTTGTGAACATGTGTATTACGGAACTTTCATCCACCTTACAATGCATATTTATACATAGAAAGTTTTTTCTGATTTAGTAGATTTCTCCTAATGTCAGTTTTTAAATAATGCAGTTTTCGCAGAAAAATCCTCTTGGAGCGAGTTCTACCCAATAGACATGCAATTTACATAGAACCCGTCATCGTGAAATTCCGTGTTCCGAAAAAGCTACATGCATCACGGATTCGACAAATATTCACTACAGAGTCGTTAGCATAAGGATTACCGAACTTTCATCCACCATAAAAGCCATATTGACACCTTGAAGCGTTTTCTCATATTTCGAAAGTTTTTCCTAATGCCAGTTTTGAAAATGAGGCAGAATTCGCAGAAAAAGCTCTTGGAGCGAGTTCTACCCAAGAGACATGTATTTTACATAGTTTCGCTCACCGTGATATTCTGTGTTCCGAACACGCTTCATGTATCTCGGATTCGACAAATATTCACTACAGAGTTGTTAGCATGCGGATTACCGAACTTTCATCCACCCTACAAGGCATATTTACCCCGAGAATCTATTCATCTGTGTTCGCAGTGTTTTCCTAACGCCAGTTTCGAAAATCAGGCAGATTTCTCAGGAAAAATCTCTTGGAGTGATTTCTAACCATGAGAAATGTAATTTACATAAACTAACTGGACATGAAATCCTGTGTTCCGAACATGCTACATGCATAATGGGTTCGACAACTATTCACTACAGATTTGTTAGCATGTGGATTACCGAACTTTCATCACAATAGATTGAATATTGATACTTAGAAGTATTTTCTCAGATTTTGCAGCGTTTTCCAAACGCCAGTTTCAAAAATGAAGCAGTTTTCCCTGAAAAATTCTCTTGGAGCGAGTTCTACCCAATAGAGAAGTAATTTACATTGTTTCAATCACCGTGAAATTCCACGTTCCGAACACGGTATATGCATCACGGATTAGAAAAAGATTCTTTAATATGTTGTGAAAAGGTGGATTACTGAACTTTCTTCCAACAAAAAGGCATATTTACACCTAGAAATATTTACTCTCATTTTGAAGCTTTCTCCAAATTTCAGATTCGATTATCAGGCATTTTTCGCAGAAAAATTCTATTCCAGCTAGTTCTACCCAATAGAATTGTAGTTTACATTGCTTCATTACGGTGAAATTCCGTTTTCCAAAAGCGCTCCATGAATCACGGTTTGAAAAATAATTACTACACTGTTATTAACATGTGGATTACCAGACTTTCATTCACCATTCAAGGCATATTGACACTTAGAAGCATTTTCTCAGACTTCACAGGGTTCTCCTAAAGGCAGTTTAGAAAATGAGGCACATTTCGCAGAAAAATTCTCTTCAAGCGAGTTCTACCCAATAGACATGTAATTTATATTGTTTCCTTCAATAAGACATTCCGTATTCCGAACACGTTACATGCATCACGAATTGGACAAACATTCTTTAATGAGTGTGAGCATGTGGATTACCGAACTTTCTTCCACCATACAAGGCATATTTACACCTAGAAGTGTATATTCGGATTTCGCAGGTTTTTCCTAACATCCAGTTTCGAAAATCATGAAATTTTCGCAGAAAAATTCAATTCAAGCGAGTTCAATCCAGTAGAAATATTATTTTCCGAGTATCACTCACCGAGACATTCCGTGTTCCGAAAACGTTACTTTAATCATGGCTTTGACAAACATTATTTAATGACCGTGAGCATGTGGATTACCGATGTTTCAACCACAATACAAGGCATATTTACACCTAGAAATATTTACTTAGATTTCGCAGATTTTTCCTAAAATCACTTACAAAAATCAGGCAGTTTTCGCAGAAAAATTCTATTGCTGCATGTTCGATCCAAGAGACATCCCATTTTGATAGATACCGTCACCGTAACATTCCGTGTTCTGAAAAAAGTACGTGCACATTGGATTCAACAAATATTCACAGCTGTGTTTTTAGAATGTGAATTACACATCTTTAATAATCCATTGAAGGCATATTGTCACCTTAAAGCATTTGCTCAGGTTTTGCAGCGTTTTCATAACACCAGTTTCCAAACGGAGGTAGATTTTACAGTAAAATTCTCCTGGAGCGGGTTCTCACCACTAGATATGTCATTTACATACTTTCTTTCAACGTGACATTCCGTGTTCCGAACACACTATATACATCACGGATTTGAGAAACATTTTTAATGAGTTGTGTACATGTGTATTACAGAACTTCCATCCACCATACAAGGCATATTTACACCTAGAAGCTTTACATCATAGTTTGCAGCATTTCCTAATAGCAGTCTCAAAAATCAGGCAGTTTCCTAAGGAAAAAACTGTTGGAGCGTGTTCTACCCAATAGATATGTAAATTAAATATATTCTCCCGCTGTGAAATTCTGTGTTTCGAACACGCTGCATGCAGATAAGATTCGACAAAAATACACTACAGAGTTGTTTGCATGTGGATTACAGGACTTTCATCACAATACAAGGCATATTGATGCTTAGAAGCATTTTCTCTGATTTCACAGAGCTTTCCAAACGCCAGTTTCGAAACTGAGGTAGATTTCACGGCAAAAACCTCTTGGAGCGGGTTCAAAACAATAGACATGTAATTTACATGGATTCGCTCACCGCGAAATTCCCTGTTCCGAACACGCTACATGCTTCTCGGATCCGACATATATTCACTACAGAGTTGTCAGCAATTGGATTACTGCTCTTTCATCCACCATACATGGCTTACTGACACTTTGAAGAATTTTCTGAGATTTCACAGGTTAGTTTTAATGCCAGGTTTGAAAATGAGGCAGATTGGGCAGGAAAATGCTCTTGCAGCGAGTTCTACCCAAAAGATATGTAATTTACCTAGTTTCACTCACCGTGACATTCCGTGTTCTGAACACGTTACATGCATCACGGATTCGACAAACATTCTTGAATGAGTTGTGAACATGTGTATTACGGAACTTTCATCCACCTTACAATGCATATTTATACATAGAAAGTTTTTCCTGATTTAGTAGATTTCTCCTAATGTCAGTTTTTAAATCATGCAGTTTTCGCAGAAAAATCCTCTTGGAGCGAGTTCTACCCAATAGACATGCAATTTACATAGAACCCGTCATCGTGAAATTCCGTGTTCCGAAAAAGCTACATGCATCACGGATTCGACAAATATTCACTACAGAGTCGTTAGCATAAGGATTAGCGAACTTTCATCCACCATAAAAGCCATATTGACACCTTGAAGCGTTTTCTCATATTTCGAAAGTTTTTCCTAATGCCAGTTTTGAAAATGAGGCAGAATTCGCAGAAAAAGCTCTTGGAGCGAGTTCTACCCAAGAGACATGTATTTTACATAGTTTCGCTCACCGTGATATTCTGTGTTCCGAACACGCTTCATGTATCTCGGATTCGACAAATATTCACTACAGAGTTGTTAGCATGCGGATTACCGAACTTTCATCCACCCTACAAGGCATATTTACCCCGAGAATCTATTCATCTGTGTTCGCAGTGTTTTCCTAACGCCAGTTTCGAAAATCAGGCAGATTTCTCAGGAAAAATCTCTTGGAGTGATTTCTAACCAAGAGAAATGTAATTTACATAAACTAACTGGACATGAAATCCTGTGTTCCGAACATGCTACATGCATAATGGATTCGACAACTATTCACTACAGATTTGTTAGCATGTGGATTACCGAACTTTCATCACAATAGATTGAATATTGATACTTAGAAGTATTTTCTCAGATTTTGCAGCGTTTTCCAAACGCCAGTTTCAAAAATGAAGCAGTTTTCCCTGAAAAATTCTCTTGGAGCGAGTTCTACCCAATAGAGAAGTAATTTACATTGTTTCAATCACCGTGAAATTCCACGTTCCGAACACGGTATATGCATCACGGATTAGAAAAAGATTCTTTAATATGTTGTGAAAAGGTGGATTACTGAACTTTCTTCCAACAAAAAGGCATATTTACACCTAGAAATATTTACTCTCATTTTGAAGCTTTCTCCAAATTTCAGATTCGATTATCAGGCATTTTTCGCAGAAAAATTCTATTCCAGCTAGTTCTACCCAATAGAATTGTAGTTTACATTGCTTCATTACGGTGAAATTCCGTTTTCCAAAAGCGCTCCATGAATCACGGTTTGAAAAATAATTACTACACTGTTATTAACATGTGGATTACCAGACTTTCATTCACCATTCAAGGCTTATTGACACTTAGAAGCATTTTCTCAGACTTCACAGGGTTCTCCTAAAGGCAGTTTAGAAAATGAGGCACATTTAGCAGAAAAATTCTCTTCAAGCGAGTTCTACCCAATAGACATGTAATTTATATTGTTTCCTTCAATAAGACATTCCGTATTCCGAACACGTTACATGCATCACGAATTGGACAAACATTCTTTAATGAGTGTGAGCATGTGGATTACCGAACTTTCTTCCACCATACAAGGCATATTTACACCTAGAAGTGTATATTCGGATTTCGCAGGTTTTTCCTAACATCCAGTTTCGAAAATCATGAAATTTTCGCAGAAAAATCCAATTCAAGCGAGTTCAATCCAGTAGAAATATTATTTTCCGAGTATCACTCACCGAGACATTCCGTGTTCCGAAAACGTTACATTAATCATGGCTTCGACAAACATTATTTAATGACCGTGAGCATGTGGATTACCGATGTTTCAGCCACAATACAAGGCATATTTACACCTAGAAATATTTACTTAGATTTCGCAGATTTTTCCTAATGTCACTTACAAAAATCAGGCAGTTTTCGCAGAAAAATTCTCTTGCTGCATGTTCGATCCAAGAGACATCCCATTTTGATAGATACCGTCACCGTAACATTCCGTGTTCCGAAAAAGGTACGTGCACGTTGGATTCAACAAATATTCACAGCTGTGTTTTTAGAATTTGAATTACACATCTTTAATAATCCATTGAAAGCATATTGTCACCTTAAAGCATTTGCTCAGGTTTTGCAGCGTTTTCATAACACCAGTTTCCAAACGGAGGTAGATTTTACAGTAAAATTCTCCTGGAGCGGGTTCTCACCACTAGATATGTCATTTACATACTTTCTTTCAACGTGACATTCCGTGTTCCGAACACACTATATACATCACGGATTTGAGAAACATTTTTAATGAGTTGTGTACATGTGTATTACAGAACTTCCATCCACCATACAAGGCATATTTACACCTAGAAGCTTTACATCATAGTTTGCAGCATTTTCCTAATAGCAGTCTCAAAAAGCAGGCAGTTTCCTAAGGAAAAAACTGTTGGAGCGTGTTCTACCCAATAGATATGTAAATTAAATATATTCTCCCGCTGTGAAATTCTGTGTTTCGAACACGCTGCATGCAGATAGGATTCGACAAAAATACACTACAGAGTTGTTTGCATGTGGATTACAGGACTTTCATCACAATAAAAGGCATATTGATGCTTAGAAGCATTTTCTCTGATTTCACAGAGCTTTCCAAACGCCAGTATCGAAACTGAGGTAGATTTCACGGCAAAAACCTCTTGGAGAGGGTTCAAAACAATAGACATGTAATTTACATGGATTTGCTCACCGCGAAATTCCCTGTTCCGAACACGCTACATGCTTCTCGGATCCGACATATATTCACTACAGAGTTGTCAGCAATTGGATTACTGCTCTTTCATCCACCATACATGGCTTACTGACACTTTGAAGAATTTTCTGAGATTTCACAGGTTAGTTTTAATGCCAGGTTTGAAAATGAGGCAGATTGGGCAGGAAAATGCTCTTGGAGCGAGTTCTACCCAAAAGATATGTAATTTACCTAGTTTCACTCACCGTGACATTCCGTGTTCTGAACACGTTACATGCATCACGGATTCGACAAACATTCTTGAATGAGTTGTGAACATGTGTATTACGGAACTTTCATCCACCTTACAATGCATATTTATACATAGAAAGTTTTTTCTGATTTAGTAGATTTCTCCTAATGTCAGTTTTTAAATCATGCAGTTTTCGCAGAAAAATCCTCTTGGAGCGAGTTCTACCCAATAGACATGCAATTTACATAGAACCCGTCATCGTGAAATTCCGTGTTCCGAAAAAGCTACATGCATCACGGATTCGACAAATATTCACTACAGAGTCGTTAGCATAAGGATTACCGAACTTTCATCCACCATAAAAGCCATATTGACACCTTGAAGCGTTTTCTCATATTTCGAAAGTTTTTCCTAATGCCAGTTTTGAAAATGAGGCAGAATTCGCAGAAAAAGCTCTTGGAGCGAGTTCTACCCAAGAGACATGTATTTTACATAGTTTCGCTCACCGTGATATTCTGTGTTCCGAACACGCTTCATGTATCTCGGATTCGACAAATATTCACTACAGAGTTGTTAGCATGCGGATTACCGAACTTTCATCCACCCTACAAGGCATATTTACCCCGAGAATCTATTCATCTGTGTTCGCAGTGTTTTCCTAACGCCAGTTTTGAAAATCAGGCAGATTTCTCAGGAAAAATCTCTTGGAGTGATTTCTAACCAAGAGAAATGTAATTTACATAAACTAACTGGACATGAAATCCCGTGTTCCAAACATGCTACATGCATAATGGATTCGACAACTATTCACTACAGATTTGTTAGCATGTGGATTACCGAACTTTCATCACAATAGATTGAATATTGATACTTAGAAGTATTTTCTCAGATTTTGCAGCGTTTTCCAAACGCCAGTTTCAAAAATGAAGCAGTTTTCCCTGAAAAATTCTCTTGGAGCGAGTTCTACCCAATAGAGAAGTAATTTACATTGTTTCAATCACCGTGAAATTCCACGTTCCGAACACGGTATATGCATCACGGATTAGAAAAAGATTCTTTAATATGTTGTGAAAAGGTGGATTACTGAACTTTCTTCCAACAAAAAGGCATATTTACACCTAGAAATATTTACTCTCATTTTGAAGCTTTCTCCAAATTTCAGATTCGATTATCAGGCATTTTTCGCAGAAAAATTCTATTCCAGCTAGTTCTACCCAATAGAATTGTAGTTTACATTGCTTCATTACGGTGAAATTCCGTTTTCCAAAAGCGCTCCATGAATCACGGTTTGAAAAATAATTACTACACTGTTATTAACATGTGGATTACCAGACTTTCATTCACCATTCAAGGCTTATTGACACTTAGAAGCATTTTCTCAGACTTCACAGGGTTCTCCTAAAGGCAGTTTAGAAAATGAGGCACATTTAGCAGAAAAATTCTCTTCAAGCGAGTTCTACCCAATAGACATGTAATTTATATTGTTTCCTTCAATAAGACATTCCGTATTCCGAACACGTTACATGCATCACGAATTGGACAAACATTCTTTAATGAGTGTGAGCATGTGGATTACCGAACTTTCTTCCACCATACAAGGCATATTTACACCTAGAAGTGTATATTCGGATTTCGCAGGTTTTTCCTAACATCCAGTTTCGAAAATCATGAAATTTTCGCAGAAAAATCCAATTCAAGCGAGTTCAATCCAGTAGAAATATTATTTTCCGAGTATCACTCACCCAGACATTCCGTGTTCCGAAAACGTTACATTAATCATGGCTTCGACAAACATTATTTAATGACCGTGAGCATGTGGATTACCGATGTTTCAGCCACAATACAAGGCATATTTACACCTAGAAATATTTACTTAGATTTCGCAGATTTTTCCTAATGTCACTTACAAAAATCAGGCAGTTTTCGCAGAAAAATTCTCTTGCTGCATGTTCGATCCAAGAGACATCCCATTTTGATAGATACCGTCACCGTAACATTCCGTGTTCCGAAAAAGGTACGTGCACGTTGGATTCAACAAATATTCACAGCTGTGTTTTTAGAATTTGAATTACACATCTTTAATAATCCATTGAAAGCATATTGTCACCTTAAAGCATTTGCTCAGGTTTTGCAGCGTTTTCATAACACCAGTTTCCAAACGGAGGTAGATTTTACAGTAAAATTCTCCTGGAGCGGGTTCTCACCACTAGATATGTCATTTACATACTTTCTTTCAACGTGACATTCCGTGTTCCGAACACACTATATACATCACGGATTTGAGAAACATTTTTAATGAGTTGTGTACATGTGTATTACAGAACTTCCATCCACCATACAAGGCATATTTACACCTAGAAGCTTTACATCATAGTTTGCAGCATTTTCCTAATAGCAGTCTCAAAAAGCAGGCAGTTTCCTAAGGAAAAAACTGTTGGAGCGTGTTCTACCCAATAGATATGTAAATTAAATATATTCTCCCGCTGTGAAATTCTGTGTTTCGAACACGCTGCATGCAGATAGGATTCGACAAAAATACACTACAGAGTTGTTTGCATGTGGATTACAGGACTTTCATCACAATAAAAGGCATATTGATGCTTAGAAGCATTTTCTCTGATTTCACAGAGCTTTCCAAACGCCAGTATCGAAACTGAGGTAGATTTCACGGCAAAAACCTCTTGGAGAGGGTTCAAAACAATAGACATGTAATTTACATGGATTTGCTCACCGCGAAATTCCCTGTTCCGAACACGCTACATGCTTCTCGGATCCGACATATATTCACTACAGAGTTGTCAGCAATTGGATTACTGCTCTTTCATCCACCATACATGGCTTACTGACACTTTGAAGAATTTTCTGAGATTTCACAGGTTAGTTTTAATGCCAGGTTTGAAAATGAGGCAGATTGGGCAGGAAAATGCTCTTGCAGCGAGTTCTACCCAAAAGATATGTAATTTACCTAGTTTCACTCACCGTGACATTCCGTGTTCTGAACACGTTACATGCATCACGGATTCGACAAACATTCTTGAATGAGTTGTGAACATGTGTATTACCGAACTTTCATCCACCTTACAATGCATATTTATACATAGAAAGTTTTTTCTGATTTAGTAGATTTCTCCTAATGTCAGTTTTTAAATCATGCAGTTTTCGCAGAAAAATCCTCTTGGAGCGAGTTCTACCCAATAGACATGCAATTTACATAGAACCCGTCATCGTGAAATTCCGTGTTCCGAAAAAGCTACATGCATCACGGATTCGACAAATATTCACTACAGAGTCGTTAGCATAAGGATTACCGAACTTTCATCCACCATAAAAGCCATATTGACACCTTGAAGCGTTTTCTCATATTTCGAAAGTTTTTCCTAATGCCAGTTTTGAAAATGAGGCAGAATTCGCAGAAAAAGCTCTTGGAGCGAGTTCTACCCAAGAGACATGTATTTTACATAGTTTCGCTCACCGTGATATTCTGTGTTCCGAACACGCTTCATGTATCTCGGATTCGACAAATATTCACTACAGAGTTGTTAGCATGCGGATTACCGAACTTTCATCCACCCTACAAGGCATATTTACCCCGAGAATCTATTCATCTGTGTTCGCAGTGTTTTCCTAACGCCAGTTTCGAAAATCAGGCAGATTTCTCAGGAAAAATCTCTTGGAGTGATTTCTAACCAAGAGAAATGTAATTTACATAAACTAACTGGACATGAAATCCCGTGTTCCGAACATGCTACATGCATAATGGATTCGACAACTATTCACTACAGATTTGTTAGCATGTGGATTACCGAACTTTCATCACAATAGATTGAATATTGATACTTAGAAGTATTTTCTCAGATTTTGCAGCGTTTTCCAAACGCCAGTTTCAAAAATGAAGCAGTTTTCCCTGAAAAATTCTCTTGGAGCGAGTTCTACCCAATAGAGAAGTAATTTACATTGTTTCAATCACCGTGAAATTCCACGTTCCGAACACGGTATATGCATCACGGATTAGAAAAAGATTCTTTAATATGTTGTGAAAAGGTGGATTACTGAACTTTCTTCCAACAAAAAGGCATATTTACACCTAGAAATATTTACTCTCATTTTGAAGCTTTCTCCAAATTTCAGATTCGATTATCAGGCATTTTTCGCAGAAAAATTCTATTCCAGCTAGTTCTACCCAATAGAATTGTAGTTTACATTGCTTCATTACGGTGAAATTCCGTTTTCCAAAAGCGCTCCATGAATCACGGTTTGAAAAATAATTACTACACTGTTATTAACATGTGGATTACCAGACTTTCATTCACCATTCAAGGCATATTGACACTTAGAAGCATTTTCTCAGACTTCACAGGGTTCTCCTAAAGGCAGTTTAGAAAATGAGGCACATTTAGCAGAAAAATTCTCTTCAAGCGAGTTCTACCCATTAGACATGTAATTTATATTGTTTCCTTCAATAAGACATTCCGTATTCCGAACACGTTACATGCATCACGAATTGGACAAACATTCTTTAATGAGTGTGAGCATGTGGATTACCGAACTTTCTTCCACCATACAAGGCATATTTACACCTAGAAGTGTATATTCGGATTTCGCAGGTTTTTCCTAACATCCAGTTTCGAAAATCATGAAATTTTCGCAGAAAAATCCAATTCAAGCGAGTTCAATCCAGTAGAAATATTATTTTCCGAGTATCACTCACCGAGACATTCCGTGTTCCGAAAACGTTACATTAATCATGGCTTCGACAAACATTATTTAATGACCGTGAGCATGTGGATTACCGATGTTTCAACCACAATACAAGGCATATTTACACCTAGAAATATTTACTTAGATTTCGCAGATTTTTCCTAATGTCACTTACAAAAATCAGGCAGTTTTCGCAGAAAAATTCTCTTGCTGCATGTTCGATCCAAGAGACATCCCATTTTGATAGATACCGTCACTGTAACATTCCGTGTTCTGAAAAAGGTACGTGCACATTGGATTCAACAAATATTCACAGCTGTGTTTTTAGAATGTGAATTACACATCTTTAATAAACCATTGAAGGCATATTGTCACCTTAAAGCATTTGCTCAGGTTTTGCAGCGTTTTCATAACACCAGTTTCCAAACGGAGGTAGATTTTACAGTAAAATTCTCCTGGAGCGGATTCTCACCACTAGATATGTAATTTACATAGTTTCTTTCAACGTGACATTTCGTGTTCCGAACACACTATATACATCACGGATTTGAGAAACATTTTTAATGAGTTGTGTACATGTGTATTACAGAACTTCCATCCACCATACAAGGCATATTTACACCTAGAAGCTTTACATCATAGTTTGCAGCATTTTCCTAATAGCAGTCTCAAAAAGCAGGCAGTTTCCTAAGGAAAAAACTGTTGGAGCGTGTTCTACCCAATAGATATGTAAATTAAATATATTCTCCCGCTGTGAAATTCTGTGTTTCGAACATGCTGCATGCAGATAGGATTCGACAAAAATACACTACAGAGTTGTTTGCATGTGGATTACAGGACTTTCATCACAATAAAAGGCATATTGATGCTTAGAAGCATTTTCTCTGATTTCACAGAGCTTTCCAAACGCCAGTTTCGAAACTGAGGTAGATTTCACGGCAAAAACCTCTTGGAGCGGGTTCAAAACAATAGACATGTAATTTACATGGATTCGCTCACCGCGAAATTCCCTGTTCCGAACACGCTACATGCTTCTCGGATCCGACATATATTCACTACAGAGTTGTCAGCAATTGGATTACTGCTCTTTCATCCACCATACATGGCTTACTGACACTTTGAAGAATTTTCTCAGATTTCACAGGTTAGTTTTAATGCCAGGTTTGAAAATGAGGCAGATTGGGCAGGAAAATGCTCTTGGAGCGACTTCTACCCAAAAGATATGTAATTTACCTAGTTTCACTCACCGTGACATTCCGTGTTCTGAACACGTTACATGCATCACGGATTCGACAAACATTCTTGAATGAGTTGTGAACATGTGTATTACGGAACTTTCATCCACCTTATAATGCATATTTATACATAGAAAGTTTTTTCTGATTTAGTAGATTTCTCCTAATGTCAGTTTTTAAATCATGCAGTTTTCGCAGAAAAATCCTCTTGGAGCGAGTTCTACCCAATAGACATGCAATTTACATAGAACCCGTCATCGTGAAATTCCGTGTTCCGAAAAAGCTACATGCATCACGGATTCGACAAATATTCACTACAGAGTCGTTAGCATAAGGATTACCGAACTTTCATCCACCATAAAAGCCATATTGACACCTTGAAGCGTTTTCTCATATTTCGAAAGTTTTTCCTAATGCCAGTTTTGAAAATGAGGCAGAATTCGCAGAAAAAGCTCTTGGAGCGAGTTCTACCCAAGAGACATGTATTTTACATAGTTTCGCTCACCGTGATATTCTGTGTTCCGAACACGCTTCATGTATCTCGGATTCGACAAATATTCACTACAGAGTTGTTAGCATGCGGATTACCGAACTTTCATCCACCCTACAAGGCATATTTACCCCGAGAATCTATTCATCTGTGTTCGCAGTGTTTTCCTAACGCCAGTTTCGAAAATCAGGCAGATTTCTCAGGAAAAATCTCTTGGAGTGATTTCTAACCAAGAGAAATGTAATTTACATAAACTAACTGGACATGAAATCCCGTGTTCCAAACATGCTACATGCATAATGGATTCGACAACTATTCACTACAGATTTGTTAGCATGTGGATTACCGAACTTTCATCACAATAGATTGAATATTGATACTTAGAAGTATTTTCTCAGATTTTGCAGCGTTTTCCAAACGCCAGTTTCAAAAATGAAGCAGTTTTCCCTGAAAAATTCTCTTGGAGCGAGTTCTACCCAATAGAGAAGTAATTTACATTGTTTCAATCACCGTGAAATTCCACGTTCCGAACACGGTATATGCATCACGGATTAGAAAAAGATTCTTTAATATGTTGTGAAAAGGTGGATTACTGAACTTTCTTCCAACAAAAAGGCATATTTACACCTAGAAATATTTACTCTCATTTTGAAGCTTTCTTCAAATTTCAGATTCGATTATCAGGCATTTTTCGCAGAAAAATTCTATTCCAGCTAGTTCTACCCAATAGAATTGTAGTTTACATTGCTTCATTACGGTGAAATTCCGTTTTCCAAAAGCGCTCCATGAATCACGGTTTGAAAAATAATTACTACACTGTTATTAACATGTGGATTACCAGACTTTCATTCACCATTCAAGGCTTATTGACACTTAGAAGCATTTTCTCAGACTTCACAGGGTTCTCCTAAAGGCAGTTTAGAAAATGAGGCACATTTAGCAGAAAAATTCTCTTCAAGCGAGTTCTACCCAATAGACATGTAATTTATATTGTTTCCTTCAATAAGACATTCCGTATTCCGAACACGTTACATGCATCACGATTTGGACAAACATTCTTTAATGAGTGTGAGCATGTGGATTACCGAACTTTCTTCCACCATACAAGGCATATTTACACCTAGAAGTGTATATTCGGATTTCGCAGGTTTTTCCTAACATCCAGTTTCGAAAATCATGAAATTTTCGCAGAAAAATCCAATTCAAGCGAGTTCAATCCAGTAGAAATATTATTTTCCGAGTATCACTCACCGAGACATTCCGTGTTCCGAAAACGTTACATTAATCATGGCTTCGACAAACATTATTTAATGACCGTGAGCATGTGGATTACCGATGTTTCAGCCACAATACAAGGCATATTTACACCTAGAAATATTTACTTAGATTTCGCAGATTTTTCCTAATGTCACTTACAAAAATCAGGCAGTTTTCGCAGAAAAATTCTCTTGCTGCATGTTCGATCCAAGAGACATCCCATTTTGATAGATACCGTCACCGTAACATTCCGTGTTCCGAAAAAGGTACGTGCACATTGGATTCAACATATATTCACAGCTGTGTTTTTAGAATTTGAATTACACATCTTTAATAAACCATTGAAGGCATATTGTCACCTTAAAGCATTTGCTCAGGTTTTGCAGCGTTTTCATAACACCAGTTTCCAAACGGAGGTAGATTTTACAGTAAAATTCTCCTGGAGCGGATTCTCACCACTAGATATGTCATTTACATACTTTCTTTCAACGTGACATTCCGTGTTCCGAACACACTATATACATCACGGATTTGAGAAACATTTTTAATGAGTTGTGTACATGTGTATTACAGAACTTCCATCCACCATACAAGGCATATTTACACCTAGAAGCTTTACATCATAGTTTGCAGCATTTTCCTAATAGCAGTCTCAAAAAGCAGGCAGTTTCCTAAGGAAAAAACTGTTGGAGCGTGTTCTACCCAATAGATATGTAAATTAAATATATTCTCCCGCTGTGAAATTCTGTGTTTCGAACACGCTGCATGCAGATAAGATTCGACAAAAATACACTACAGAGTTGTTTGCATGTGGATTACAGGACTTTCATCACAATACAAGGCATATTGATGCTTAGAAGCATTTTCTCTGATTTCACAGAGCTTTCCAAACGCCAGTTTCGAAACTGAGGTAGATTTCACGGCAAAAACCTCTTGGAGCGGGTTCAAAACAATAGACATGTAATTTACATGGATTCGCTCACCGCGAAATTCCCTGTTCCGAACACGCTACATGCTTCTCGGATCCGACATATATTCACTACAGAGTTGTCAGCAATTGGATTACTGCTCTTTCATCCACCATACATGGCTTACTGACACTTTGAAGAATTTTCTGAGATTTCACAGTTTAGTTTTAATGCCAGGTTTGAAAATGAGGCAGATTGGGCAGGAAAATGCTCTTGCAGCGAGTTCTACCCAAAAGATATGTAATTTACCTAGTTTCACTCACCGTGACATTCCGTGTTCTGAACACGTTACATGCATCACGGATTCGACAAACATTCTTGAATGAGTTGTGAACATGTGTATTACCGAACTTTCATCCACCTTACAATGCATATTTATACATAGAAAGTTTTTTCTGATTTAGTAGATTTCTCCTAATGTCAGTTTTTAAATCATGCAGTTTTCGCAGAAAAATCCTCTTGGAGCGAGTTCTACCCAATAGACATGCAATTTACATAGAACCCGTCATCGTGAAATTCCGTGTTCCGAAAAAGCTACATGCATCACGGATTCGACAAATATTCACTACAGAGTCGTTAGCATAAGGATTACCGAACTTTCATCCACCATAAAAGCCATATTGACACCTTGAAGCGTTTTCTCATATTTCGAAAGTTTTTCCTAATGCCAGTTTTGAAAATGAGGCAGAATTCGCAGAAAAAGCTCTTGGAGCGAGTTCTACCCAAGAGACATGTATTTTACATAGTTTCGCTCACCGTGATATTCTGTGTTCCGAACACGCTTCATGTATCTCGGATTCGACAAATATTCACTACAGAGTTGTTAGCATGCGGATTACCGAACTTTCATCCACCCTACAAGGCATATTTACCCCGAGAATCTATTCATCTGTGTTCGCAGTGTTTTCCTAACGCCAGTTTCGAAAATCAGGCAGATTTCTCAGGAAAAATCTCTTGGAGTGATTTCTAACCAAGAGAAATGTAATTTACATAAACTAACTGGACATGAAATCCCGTGTTCCGAACATGCTACATGCATAATGGATTCGACAACTATTCACTACAGATTTGTTAGCATGTGGATTACCGAACTTTCATCACAATAGATTGAATATTGATACTTAGAAGTATTTTCTCAGATTTTGCAGCGTTTTCCAAACGCCAGTTTCAAAAATGAAGCAGTTTTCCCTGAAAAATTCTCTTGGAGCGAGTTCTACCCAATAGAGAAGTAATTTACATTGTTTCAATCACCGTGAAATTCCACGTTCCGAACACGGTATATGCATCACGGATTAGAAAAAGATTCTTTAATATGTTGTGAAAAGGTGGATTACTGAACTTTCTTCCAACAAAAAGGCATATTTACACCTAGAAATATTTACTCTCATTTTGAAGCTTTCTCCAAATTTCAGATTCGATTATCAGGCATTTTTCGCAGAAAAATTCTATTCCAGCTAGTTCTACCCAATAGAATTGTAGTTTACATTGCTTCATTACGGTGAAATTCCGTTTTCCAAAAGCGCTCCATGAATCACGGTTTGAAAAATAATTAATACACTGTTATTAACATGTGGATTACCAGACTTTCATTCACCATTCAAGGCTTATTGACACTTAGAAGCATTTTCTCAGACTTCACAGGGTTCTCCTAAAGGCAGTTTAGAAAATGAGGCACATTTAGCAGAAAAATTCTCTTCAAGCGAGTTCTACCCAATAGACATGTAATTTATATTGTTTCCTTCAATAAGACATTCCGTATTCCGAACACGTTACATGCATCACGAATTGGACAAACATTCTTTAATGAGTGTGAGCATGTGGATTACCGAACTTTCTTCCACCATACAAGGCATATTTACACCTAGAAGTGTATATTCGGATTTCGCAGGTTTTTCCTAACATCCAGTTTCGAAAATCATGAAATTTTCGCAGAAAAATCCAATTCAAGCGAGTTCAATCCAGTAGAAATATTATTTTCCGAGTATCACTCACCGAGACATTCCGTGTTCCGAAAACGTTACATTAATCATGGCTTCGACAAACATTATTTAATGACCGTGAGCATGTGGATTACCGATGTTTCAGCCACAATACAAGGCATATTTACACCTAGAAATATTTACTTAGATTTCGCAGATTTTTCCTAATGTCACTTACAAAAATCAGGCAGTTTTCGCAGAAAAATTCTCTTGCTGCATGTTCGATCCAAGAGACATCCCATTTTGATAGATACCGTCACCGTAACATTCCGTGTTCCGAAAAAGGTACGTGCACATTGGATTCAACATATATTCACAGCTGTGTTTTTAGAATTTGAATTACACATCTTTAATAAACCATTGAAGGCATATTGTCACCTTAAAGCATTTGCTCAGGTTTTGCAGCGTTTTCATAACACCAGTTTCCAAACGGAGGTAGATTTTACAGTAAAATTCTCCTGGAGCGGATTCTCACCACTAGATATGTCATTTACATACTTTCTTTCAACGTGACATTCCGTGTTCCGAACACACTATATACATCACGGATTTGAGAAACATTTTTAATGAGTTGTGTACATGTGTATTACAGAACTTCCATCCACCATACAAGGCATATTTACACCTAGAAGCTTTACATCATAGTTTGCAGCATTTTCCTAATAGCAGTCTCAAAAAGCAGGCAGTTTCCTAAGGAAAAAACTGTTGGAGCGTGTTCTACCCAATAGATGTGTAAATTAAATATATTCTCCCGCTGTGAAATTCTGTGTTTCTAACACGCTGCATGCAGATAAGATTCGACAAAAATACACTACAGAGTTGTTTGCATGTGGATTACAGGACTTTCATCACAATACAAGGCATATTGATGCTTAGAAGCATTTTCTCTGATTTCACAGAGCTTTCCAAACGCCAGTTTCGAAACTGAGGTAGATTTCACGGCAAAAACCTCTTGGAGCGGGTTCAAAACAATAGACATGTAATTTACATGGATTCGCTCACCGCGAAATTCCCTGTTCCGAACACGCTACATGCTTCTCGGATCCGACATATATTCACTACAGAGTTGTCAGCAATTGGATTACTGCTCTTTCATCCACCATACATGGCTTACTGACACTTTGAAGAATTTTCTGAGATTTCACAGGTTAGTTTTAATGCCAGGTTTGAAAATGAGGCAGATTGGGCAGGAAAATGCTCTTGCAGCGAGTTCTACCCAAAAGATATGTAATTTACCTAGTTTCACTCACCGTGACATTCCGTGTTCTGAACACGTTACATGCATCACGGATTCGACAAACATTCTTGAATGAGTTGTGAACATGTGTATTACCGAACTTTCATCCACCTTACAATGCATATTTATACATAGAAAGTTTTTTCTGATTTAGTAGATTTCTCCTAATGTCAGTTTTTAAATCATGCAGTTTTCGCAGAAAAATCCTCTTGGAGCGAGTTCTACCCAATAGACATGCAATTTACATAGAACCCGTCATCGTGAAATTCCGTGTTCCGAAAAAGCTACATGCATCACGGATTCGACAAATATTCACTACAGAGTCGTTAGCATAAGGATTACCGAACTTTCATCCACCATAAAAGCCATATTGACACCTTGAAGCGTTTTCTCATATTTCGAAAGTTTTTCCTAATGCCAGTTTTGAAAATGAGGCAGAATTCGCAGAAAAAGCTCTTGGAGCGAGTTCTACCCAAGAGACATGTATTTTACATAGTTTCGCTCACCGTGATATTCTGTGTTCCGAACACGCTTCATGTATCTCGGATTCGACAAATATTCACTACAGAGTTGTTAGCATGCGGATTACCGAACTTTCATCCACCCTACAAGGCATATTTACCCCGAGAATCTATTCATCTGTGTTCGCAGTGTTTTCCTAACGCCAGTTTAGAAAATCAGGCAGATTTCTCAGGAAAAATCTCTTGGAGTGATTTCTAACCAAGAGAAATGTAATTTACATAAACTAACTGGACATGAAATCCCGTGTTCCGAACATGCTACATGCATAATGGATTCGACAACTATTCACTACAGATTTGTTAGCATGTGGATTACCGAACTTTCATCACAATAGATTGAATATTGACACTTAGAAGTATTTTCTCAGATTTTGCAGCGTTTTCCAAACGCCAGTTTCAAAAATGAAGCAGTTTTCCCTGAAAAATTCTCTTGGAGCGAGTTCTACCCAATAGAGAAGTAATTTACATTGTTTCAATCACCGTGAAATTCCACGTTCCGAACACGGTATATGCATCACGGATTAGAAAAAGATTCTTTAATATGTTGTGAAAAGGTGGATTACTGAACTTTCTTCCAACAAAAAGGCATATTTACACCTAGAAATATTTACTCTCATTTTGAAGCTTTCTCCAAATTTCAGATTCGATTATCAGGCATTTTTCGCAGAAAAATTCTATTCCAGCTAGTTCTACCCAATAGAATTGTAGTTTACATTGCTTCATTACGGTGAAATTCTGTTTTCCAAAAGCGCTCCATGAATCACGGTTTGAAAAATAATTACTATACTGTTATTAACATGTGGATTACCAGACTTTCATTCACCATTCAAGGCTTATTGACACTTAGAAGCATTTTCTCAGACTTCACAGGGTTCTCCTAAAGGCAGTTTAGAAAATGAGGCACATTTAGCAGAAAAATTCTCTTCAAGCGAGTTCTACCCAATAGACATGTAATTTATATTGTTTCCTTCAATAAGACATTCCGTATTCCGAACACGTTACATGCATCACGAATTGGACAAGCATTCTTTAATGAGTGTGAGCATGTGGATTACCGAACTTTCTTCCACCATACAAGGCATATTTACACCTAGAAGTGTATATTCGGATTTCGCAGGTTTTTCCTAACATCCAGTTTCGAAAATCATGAAATTTTCGCAGAAAAATCCAATTCAAGCGAGTTCAATCCAGTAGAAATATTATTTTCCGAGTATCACTTACCGAGACATTCCGTGTTCCGAAAACGTTACATTAATCATGGCTTCGACAAACATTATTTAATGACCGTGAGCATGTGGATTACCGATGTTTCAACCACAATACAAGGCATATTTACACCTAGAAATATTTACTTAGATTTCGCAGATTTTTCCTAATGTCACTTACAAAAATCAGGCAGTTTTCGCAGAAAAATTCTCTTGCTGCATGTTCGATCCAAGAGACATCCCATTTTGATAGATACCGTCACTGTAACATTCCGTGTTCTGAAAAAGGTACGTGCACATTGGATTCAACAAATATTCACAGCTGTGTTTTTAGAATGTGAATTACACATCTTTAATAAACCATTGAAGGCATATTGTCACCTTAAAGCATTTGCTCAGGTTTTGCAGCGTTTTCATAACACCAGTTTCCAAACGGAGGTAGATTTTACAGTAAAATTCTCCTGGAGCGGATTCTCACCACTAGATATGTCATTTACATAGTTTCTTTCAACGTGACATTTCGTGTTCCGAACACACTATATACATCACGGATTTGAGAAACATTTTTAATGAGTTGTGTACATGTGTATTACAGAACTTCCATCCACCATACAAGGCATATTTACACCTAGAAGCTTTACATCATAGTTTGCAGCATTTTCCTAATAGCAGTCTCAAAAAGCAGGCAGTTTCCTAAGGAAAAAACTGTTGGAGCGTGTTCTACCCAATAGATATGTAAATTAAATATATTCTCCCGCTGTGAAATTCTGTGTTTCGAACACGCTGCATGCAGATAGGATTCGACAAAAATACACTACAGAGTTGTTTGCATGTGGATTACAGGACTTTCATCACAATACAAGGCATATTGATGCTTAGAAGCATTTTCTCTGATTTCACAGAGCTTTCCAAACGCCAGTTTCGAAACTGAGGTAGATTTCACGGCAAAAACCTCTTGGAGCGGGTTCAAAACAATAGACATGTAATTTACATGGATTCGCTCACCGCGAAATTCCCTGTTCCGAACACGCTACATGCTTCTCGGATCCGACATATATTCACTACAGAGTTGTCAGCAATTGGATTACTGCTCTTTCATCCACCATACATGGCTTACTGACACTTTGAAGAATTTTCTGAGATTTCACAGGTTAGTTTTAATGCCAGGTTTGAAAATGAGGCAGATTGGGCAGGAAAATGCTCTTGCAGCGAGTTCTACCCAAAAGATATGTAATTTACCTAGTTTCACTCACCGTGACATTCCGTGTTCTGAACACGTTACATGCATCACGGATTCGACAAACATTCTTGAATGAGTTGTGAACATGTGTATTACCGAACTTTCATCCACCTTACAATGCATATTTATACATAGAAAGTTTTTTCTGATTTAGTAGATTTCTCCTAATGTCAGTTTTTAAATCATGCAGTTTTCGCAGAAAAATCCTCTTGGAGCGAGTTCTACCCAATAGACATGCAATTTACATAGAACCCGTCATCGTGAAATTCCGTGTTCCGAAAAAGCTACATGCATCACGGATTCGACAAATATTCACTACAGAGTCGTTAGCATAAGGATTACCGAACTTTCATCCACCATAAAAGCCATATTGACACCTTGAAGCGTTTTCTCATATTTCGAAAGTTTTTCCTAATGCCAGTTTTGAAAATGAGGCAGAATTCGCAGAAAAAGCTCTTGGAGCGAGTTCTACCCAAGAGACATGTATTTTACATAGTTTCGCTCACCGTGATATTCTGTGTTCCGAACACGCTTCATGTATCTCGGATTCGACAAATATTCACTACAGAGTTGTTAGCATGCGGATTACCGAACTTTCATCCACCCTACAAGGCATATTTACCCCGAGAATCTATTCATCTGTGTTCGCAGTGTTTTCCTAACGCCAGATTCGAAAATCAGGCAGATTTCTCAGGAAAAATCTCTTGGAGTGATTTCTAACCAAGAGAAATGTAATTTACATAAACTAACTGGACATGAAATCCCGTGTTCCGAACATGCTACATGCATAATGGATTCGACAACTATTCACTACAGATTTGTTAGCATGTGGATTACCGAACTTTCATCACAATAGATTGAATATTGATACTTAGAAGTATTTTCTCAGATTTTGCAGCGTTTTCCAAACGCCAGTTTCAAAAATGAAGCAGTTTTCCCTGAAAAATTCTCTTGGAGCGAGTTCTACCCAATAGAGAAGTAATTTACATTGTTTCAATCACCGTGAAATTCCACGTTCCGAACACGGTATATGCATCACGGATTAGAAAAAGATTCTTTAATATGTTGTGAAAAGGTGGATTACTGAACTTTCTTCCAACAAAAAGGCATATTTACACCTAGAAATATTTACTCTCATTTTGAAGCTTTCTCCAAATTTCAGATTCGATTATCAGGCATTTTTCGCAGAAAAATTCTATTCCAGCTAGTTCTACCCAATAGAATTGTAGTTTACATTGCTTCATTATGGTGAAATTCCGTTTTCCAAAAGCGCTCCATGAATCACGGTTTGAAAAATAATTACTATACTGTTATTAACATGTGGATTACCAGACTTTCATTCACCATTCAAGGCATATTGACACTTAGAAGCATTTTCTCAGACTTCACAGGGTTCTCCTAAAGGCAGTTTAGAAAATGAGGCACATTTAGCAGAAAAATTCTCTTCAAGCGAGTTCTACCCATTAGACATGTAATTTATATTGTTTCCTTCAATAAGACATTCCGTATTCCGAACACGTTACATGCATCACGAATTGGACAAACATTCTTTAATGAGTGTGAGCATGTGGATTACCGAACTTTCTTCCACCATACAAGGCATATTTACACCTAGAAGTGTATATTCGGATTTCGCAGGTTTTTCCTAACATCCAGTTTCGAAAATCATGAAATTTTCGCAGAAAAATCCAATTCAAGCGAGTTCAATCCAGTAGAAATATTATTTTCCGAGTATCACTCACCGAGACATTCCGTGTTCCGAAAACGTTACATTAATCATGGCTTCGACAAACATTATTTAATGACCGTGAGCATGTGGATTACCGATGTTTCAACCACAATACAAGGCATATTTACACCTAGAAATATTTACTTAGATTTCGCAGATTTTTCCTAATGTCACTTACAAAAATCAGGCAGTTTTCGCAGAAAAATTCTCTTGCTGCATGTTCGATCCAAGAGACATCCCATTTTGATAGATACCGTCACTGTAACATTCCGTGTTCTGAAAAAGGTACGTGCACATTGGATTCAACAAATATTCACAGCTGTGTTTTTAGAATGTGAATTACACATCTTTAATAAACCATTGAAGGCATATTGTCACCTTAAAGCATTTGCTCAGGTTTTGCAGCGTTTTCATAACACCAGTTTCCAAACGGAGGTAGATTTTACAGTAAAATTCTCCTGGAGCGGATTCTCACCACTAGATATGTAATTTACATAGTTTCTTTCAACGTGATATTTCGTGTTCCGAACACACTATATACATCACGGATTTGAGAAACATTTTTAATGAGTTGTGTACATGTGTATTACAGAACTTCCATCCACCATACAAGGCATATTTACACCTAGAAGCTTTACATCATAGTTTGCAGCATTTTCCTAATAGCAGTCTCAAAAAGCAGGCAGTTTCCTAAGGAAAAAACTGTTGGAGCGTGTTCTACCCAATAGATATGTAAATTAAATATATTCTCCCGCTGTGAAATTCTGTGTTTCGAACACGCTGCATGCAGATAGGATTCGACAAAAATACACTACAGAGTTGTTTGCATGTGGATTACAGGACTTTCATCACAATAAAAGGCATATTGATGCTTAGAAGCATTTTCTCTGATTTCACAGAGCTTTCCAAACGCCAGTTTCGAAACTGAGGTAGATTTCACGGCAAAAAACTCTTGGAGCGGGTTCAAAACAATAGACATGTAATTTACATGGATTCGCTCACCGCGAAATTCCCTGTTCCGAACACGCTACATGCTTCTCGGATCCGACATATATTCACTACAGAGTTGTCAGCAATTGGATTACTGCTCTTTCATCCACCATACATGGCTTACTGACACTTTGAAGAATTTTCTCAGATTTCACAGGTTAGTTTTAATGCCAGGTTTGAAAATGAGGCAGATTGGGCAGGAAAATGCTCTTGGAGCGAGTTCTACCCAAAAGATATGTAATTTACCTAGTTTCACTCACCGTGACATTCCGTGTTCTGAACACGTTACATGCATCACGGATTCGACAAACATTCTTGAATGAGTTGTGAACATGTGTATTACGGAACTTTCATCCACCTTATAATGCATATTTATACATAGAAAGTTTTTTCTGATTTAGTAGATTTCTCCTAATGTCAGTTTTTAAATCATGCAGTTTTCGCAGAAAAATCCTCTTGGAGCGAGTTCTACCCAATAGACATGCAATTTACATAGAACCCGTCATCGTGAAATTCCGTGTTCCGAAAAAGCTACATGCATCACGGATTCGACAAATATTCACTACAGAGTCGTTAGCATAAGGATTACCGAACTTTCATCCACCATAAAAGCCATATTGACACCTTGAAGCGTTTTCTCATATTTCGAAAGTTTTTCCTAATGCCAGTTTTGAAAATGAGGCAGAATTCGCAGAAAAAGCTCTTGGAGCGAGTTCTACCCAAGAGACATGTATTTTACATAGTTTCGCTCACCGTGATATTCTGTGTTCCGAACACGCTTCATGTATCTCGGATTCGACAAATATTCACTACAGAGTTGTTAGCATGCGGATTACCGAACTTTCATCCACCCTACAAGGCATATTTACCCCGAGAATCTATTCATCTGTGTTCGCAGTGTTTTCCTAACGCCAGTTTCGAAAATCAGGCAGATTTCTCAGGAAAAATCTCTTGGAGTGATTTCTAACCAAGAGAAATGTAATTTACATAAACTAACTGGACATGAAATCCCGTGTTCCGAACATGCTACATGCATAATGGATTCGACAACTATTCACTACAGATTTGTTAGCATGTGGATTACCGAACTTTCATCACAATAGATTGAATATTGATACTTAGAAGTATTTTCTCAGATTTTGCAGCGTTTTCCAAACGCCAGTTTCAAAAATGAAGCAGTTTTCCCTGAAAAATTCTCTTGGAGCGAGTTCTACCCAATAGAGAAGTAATTTACATTGTTTCAATCACCGTGAAATTCCACGTTCCGAACACGGTATATGCATCACGGATTAGAAAAAGATTCTTTAATATGTTGTGAAAAGGTGGATTACTGAACTTTCTTCCAACAAAAAGGCATATTTACACCTAGAAATATTTACTCTCATTTTGAAGCTTTCTCCAAATTTCAGATTCGATTATCAGGCATTTTTCGCAGAAAAATTCTATTCCAGCTAGTTCTACCCAATAGAATTGTAGTTTACATTGCTTCATTATGGTGAAATTCCGTTTTCCAAAAGCGCTCCATGAATCACGGTTTGAAAAATAATTACTACACTGTTATTAACATGTGGATTACCAGACTTTCATTCACCATTCAAGGCTTATTGACACTTAGAAGCATTTTCTCAGACTTCACAGGGTTCTCCTAAAGGCAGTTTAGAAAATGAGGCACATTTAGCAGAAAAATTCTCTTCAAGCGAGTTCTACCCAATAGACATGTAATTTATATTGTTTCCTTCAATAAGACATTCCGTATTCCGAACACGTTACATGCATCACGAATTGGACAAACATTCTTTAATGAGTGTGAGCATGTGGATTACCGAACTTTCATCCACCATACAAGGCATATTTACACCTAAAAGTGTATATTCGGATTTCGCAGGTTTTTCCTAACATCCAGTTTCGAAAATCATGAAATTTTCGCAGAAAAATCCAATTCAAGCGAGTTCAATCCAGTAGAAATATTATTTTCCGAGTATCACTCACCCAGACATTCCGTGTTCCGAAAATGTTACATTAATCATGGCTTCGACAAACATTATTTAATGACCGTGAGCATGTGGATTACCGATGCTTCAACCACAATACAAGGCATATTTACACCTAGAAATATTTACTTAGATTTCGCAGATTTTTCCTAATGTCACTTACAAAAATCAGGCAGTTTTCGCAGAAAAATTCTCTTGCTGCATGTTCGATCCAAGAGACATCCCATTTTGATAGATACCGTCACTGTAACATTCCGTGTTCTGAAAAAGGTACGTGCACATTGGATTCAACAAATATTCACAGCTGTGTTTTTAGAATGTGAATTACACATCTTTAATAAACCATTGAAGGCATATTGTCTCCTTAAAGCATTTGCTCAGGTTTTGCAGCGTTTTCATAACACCAGTTTCCAAACGGAGGTAGATTTTACAGTAAAATTCTCCTGGAGCGGGTTCTCACCAATAGACATGTCATTTACATAGTTTCTTTCAACGTGACATTCCGTGTTCCGAACAAACTACATACATCACGGATTTGAGAAACATTTTTAATGAGTTGTGTACATGTGTATTTCAGAACTTCCATCCACCATACAAGGCATATTTACACCTAGAAGCTTTACATCATTGTTTGCAGCATTTTCCTAATAGCAGTTTCAAAAATCAGGCAGTTTCCTAAGGAAAAAACTGTTGGAGCGTGTTCTACCCAATTGATATGTAAATTAAATATATTCTCCCGCTGTGAAATTCTGTGTTTCGAACACGCTGCATGCAGATAGGATTCGACAAAAATACACTACAGAGTTGTTTGCATGTGAATTACAGGACTTTCATCACAATACAAGGCATATTGATGCTTAGAAGCATTTTCTCTGATTTCACAGAGCTTTCCAAACGCCAGTTTCGAAACTGAGGCAGATTTCACGGCAAAAACCTCTTGGAGCGGGTTCAAAACAATAGACATGTAATTTACATGGATTCGCTCACCGCGAAATTCCCTGTTCCGAACACGCTACATGCTTCTCGGATCCGACATATATTCACTACAGAGTTGTCAGCAATTGGATTACTGCTCTTTCATCCACCATACATGGCTTACTGACACTTTGAAGAATTTTCTGAGATTTCACAGGTTAGTTTTAATGCCAGGTTTTAACATGAGGCAGATTGGGCAGGAAAATGCTCTTGGAGCGAGTTCTACCCAAAAGATATGTAATTTACCTAGTTTCACTCACCGTGACATTCCGTGTTCTGAACACGTTACATGCATCACGGATTCGACAAACATTCTTGAATGAGTTGTGAACATGTGTATTACGGAACTTTCATCCACCTTACAATGCATATTTATACATAGAAAGTTTTTTCTGATTTAGTAGATTTCTCCTAATGTCAGTTTTTAAATCATGCAGTTTTCGCAGAAAAATCCTCTTGGAGCGAGTTCTACCCAATAGACATGCAATTTACATACAACCCGTCATCGTGAAATTCCGTGTTCCGAAAAAGCTACATGCATCACGGATTCGACAAATATTCACTACAGAGTCGTTAGCATAAGGATTACCGAACTTTCATCCACCATAAAAGCCATATTGACACCTTGAAGCGTTTTCTCATATTTCGAAAGTTTTTCCTAATGCCAGTTTTGAAAATGAGGCAGAATTCGCAGAAAAAGCTCTTGGAGCGAGTTCTACCCAAGAGACATGTATTTTACATAGTTTCGCTCACCGTGATATTCTGTGTTCCGAACACGCTTCATGTATCTCGGATTCGACAAATATTCACTACAGAGTTGTTAGCATGCGGATTACCGAACTTTCATCCACCCTACAAGGCATATTTACCCCGAGAATCTATTCATCTGTGTTCGCAGTGTTTTCCTAACGCCAGTTTCGAAAATCAGGCAGATTTCTCAGGAAAAATCTCTTGGAGTGATTTCTAACCAAGAGAAATGTAATTTACATAAACTAACTGGACATGAAATCCCGTGTTCCGAACATGCTACATGCATAATGGATTCGACAACTATTCACTACAGATTTGTTAGCATGTGGATTACCGAACTTTCATCACAATAGATTGAATATTGACACTTAGAAGTATTTTCTCAGATTTTGCAGCGTTTTCCAAACGCCAGTTTCAAAAATGAAGCAGTTTTCCCTGAAAAATTCTCTTGGAGCGAGTTCTACCCAATAGAGAAGTAATTTACATTGTTTCAATCACCGTGAAATTCCACGTTCCGAACACGGTATATGCATCACGGATTAGAAAAAGATTCTTTAATATGTTGTGAAAAGGTGGATTACTGAACTTTCTTCCAACAAAAAGGCATATTTACACCTAGAAATATTTACTCTCATTTTGAAGCTTTCTCCAAATTTCAGATTCGATTATCAGGCATTTTTCGCAGAAAAATTCTATTCCAGCTAGTTCTACCCAATAGAATTGTAGTTTACATTGCTTCATTACGGTGAAATTCTGTTTTCCAAAAGCGCTCCATGAATCACGGTTTGAAAAATAATTACTATACTGTTATTAACATGTGGATTACCAGACTTTCATTCACCATTCAAGGCATATTGACACTTAGAAGCATTTTCTCAGACTTCACAGGGTTCTCCTAAAGGCAGTTTAGAAAATGAGGCACATTTAGCAGAAAAATTCTCTTCAAGCGAGTTCTACCCAATAGACATGTAATTTATATTGTTTCCTTCAATAAGACATTCCGTATTCCGAACACGTTACATGCAGCACGAATTGGACAAACATTCTTTAATGAGTGTGAGCATGTGGATTACCGAACTTTCTTCCACCATACAAGGCATATTTACACCTAGAAGTGTATATTCGGATTTCGCAGGTTTTTCCTAACATCCAGTTTCGAAAATCATGAAATTTTCGCAGAAAAATCCAATTCAAGCGAGTTCAATCCAGTAGAAATATTATTTTCCGAGTATCACTCACCGAGACATTCCGTGTTCCGAAAACGTTACATTAATCATGGCTTCGACAAACATTATTTAATGACCGTGAGCATGTGGATTACCGATGTTTCAGCCACAATACAAGGCATATTTACACCTAGAAATATTTACTTAGATTTCGCAGATTTTTCCTAATGTCACTTACAAAAATCAGGCAGTTTTCGCAGAAAAATTCTCTTGCTGCATGTTCGATCCAAGAGACATCCCATTTTGATAGATACCGTCACCGTAACATTCCGTGTTCCGAAAAAGGTACGTGCACATTGGATTCAACATATATTCACAGCTGTGTTTTTAGAATTTGAATTACACATCTTTAATAAACCATTGAAGGCATATTGTCACCTTAAAGCATTTGCTCAGGTTTTGCAGCGTTTTCATAACACCAGTTTCCAAACGGAGGTAGATTTTACAGTAAAATTCTCCTGGAGCGGATTCTCACCACTAGATATGTCATTTACATACTTTCTTTCAACGTGACATTCCGTGTTCCGAACACACTATATACATCACGGATTTGAGAAACATTTTTAATGAGTTGTGTACATGTGTATTACAGAACTTCCATCCACCATACAAGGCATATTTACACCTAGAAGCTTTACATCATAGTTTGCAGCATTTTCCTAATAGCAGTCTCAAAAAGCAGGCAGTTTCCTAAGGAAAAAACTGTTGGAGCGTGTTCTACCCAATAGATATGTAAATTAAATATATTCTCCCGCTGTGAAATTCTGTGTTTCGAACACGCTGCATGCAGATAAGATTCGACAAAAATACACTACAGAGTTGTTTGCATGTGGATTACAGGACTTTCATCACAATACAAGGCATATTGATGCTTAGAAGCATTTTCTCTGATTTCACAGAGCTTTCCAAACGCCAGTTTCGAAACTGAGGTAGATTTCACGGCAAAAACCTCTTGGAGCGGGTTCAAAACAATAGACATGTAATTTACATGGATTCGCTCACCGCGAAATTCCCTGTTCCGAACACGCTACATGCTTCTCGGATCCGACATATATTCACTACAGAGTTGTCAGCAATTGGATTACTGCTCTTTCATCCACCATACATGGCTTACTGACACTTTGAAGAATTTTCTGAGATTTCACAGTTTAGTTTTAATGCCAGGTTTGAAAATGAGGCAGATTGGGCAGGAAAATGCTCTTGCAGCGAGTTCTACCCAAAAGATATGTAATTTACCTAGTTTCACTCACCGTGACATTCCGTGTTCTGAACACGTTACATGCATCACGGATTCGACAAACATTCTTGAATGAGTTGTGAACATGTGTATTACCGAACTTTCATCCACCTTACAATGCATATTTATACATAGAAAGTTTTTTCTGATTTAGTAGATTTCTCCTAATGTCAGTTTTTAAATCATGCAGTTTTCGCAGAAAAATCCTCTTGGAGCGAGTTCTACCCAATAGACATGCAATTTACATACAACCCGTCATCGTGAAATTCCGTGTTCCGAAAAAGCTACATGCATCACGGATTCGACAAATATTCACTACAGAGTCGTTAGCATAAGGATTACCGAACTTTCATCCACCATAAAAGCCATATTGACACCTTGAAGCGTTTTCTCATATTTCGAAAGTTTTTCCTAATGCCAGTTTTGAAAATGAGGCAGAATTCGCAGAAAAAGCTCTTGGAGCGAGTTCTACCCAAGAGATATGTATTTAACATAGTTTCGCTCACCGTGATATTCTGTGTTCCGAACACGCTTCATGTATCTCGGATTCGACAAATATTCACTACAGAGTTGTTAGCATGCGGATTACCGAACTTTCATCCACCCTACAAGGCATATTTACCCCGAGAATCTATTCATCTGTGTTCGCAGTGTTTTCCTAACGCCAGTTTCGAAAATCAGGCAGATTTCTCAGGAAAAATCTCTTGGAGTGATTTCTAACCAAGAGAAATGTAATTTACATAAACTAACTGGACATGAAATCCCGTGTTCCGAACATGCTACATGCATAATGGATTCGACAACTA
Source organism: Camelus dromedarius (assembly GCF_036321535.1). Classification (NCBI taxonomy): domain Eukaryota; kingdom Metazoa; phylum Chordata; class Mammalia; order Artiodactyla; family Camelidae; genus Camelus; species Camelus dromedarius. Next base: position 1,142,808 of record NW_026989758.1, read on the forward strand.
TTCACTACAGATTTGTTAGCATGTGGATTACCGAACTTTCATCACAATAGATTGAATATTGATACTTAGAAGTATTTTCTCAGATTTTGCAGCGTTTTCCAAACGCCAGTTTCAAAAATGAAGCAGTTTTCCCTGAAAAATTCTCTTGGAGCGAGTTCTACCCAATAGAGAAGTAATTTACATTGTTTCAATCACCGTGAAATTCCACGTTCCGAACACGGTATATGCATCACGGATTAGAAAAAGATTCTTTAATATGTTGTGAAAAGGTGGATTACTGAACTTTCTTCCAACAAAAAGGCATATTTACACCTAGAAATATTTACTCTCATTTTGAAGCTTTCTCCAAATTTCAGATTCGATTATCAGGCATTTTTCGCAGAAAAATTCTATTCCAGCTAGTTCTACCCAATAGAATTGTAGTTTACATTGCTTCATTACGGTGAAATTCCGTTTTCCAAAAGCGCTCCATGAATCACGGTTTGAAAAATAATTACTACACTGTTATTAACATGTGGATTACCAGACTTTCATTCACCATTCAAGGCTTATTGACACTTAGAAGCATTTTCTCAGACTTCACAGGGTTCTCCTAAAGGCAGTTTAGAAAATGAGGCACATTTAGCAGAAAAATTCTCTTCAAGCGAGTTCTACCCAATAGACATGTAATTTATATTGTTTCCTTCAATAAGACATTCCGTATTCCGAACACGTTACATGCATCACGAATTGGACAAACATTCTTTAATGAGTGTGAGCATGTGGATTACCGAACTTTCATCCACCATACAAGGCATATTTACACCTAAAAGTGTATATTCGGATTTCGCAGGTTTTTCCTAACATCCAGTTTCGAAAATCATGAAATTTTCGCAAAAAAAATCCAATTCAAGCGAGTTCAATCCAGTAGAAATATTATTTTCCGAGTATCACTCACCCAGACATTCCGTGTTCCGAAAACGTTACATTAATCATGGCTTCGACAAACATTATTTAATGACCGTGAGCATGTGGATTACCGATGCTTCAACCACAATACAAGGCATATTTACACCTAGAAATATTTACTTAGATTTCGCAGATTTTTCCTAATGTCACTTACAAAAATCAGGCAGTTTTCGCAGAAAAATTCTCTTGCTGCATGTTCGATCCAAGAGACATCCCATTTTGATAGATACCGTCACCGTAACATTCCGTGTTCTGAAAAAGGTACGTGCACATTGGATTCAACAAATATTCACAGCTGTGTTTTTAGAATGTGAATTACACATCTTTAATAAACCATTGAAGGCATATTGTCTCCTTAAAGCATTTGCTCAGGTTTTGCAGCGTTTTCATAACACCAGTTTCCAAACGGAGGTAGATTTTACAGTAAAATTCTCCTGGAGCGGGTTCTCACCAATAGATATGTAATTTACATAGTTTCTTTCAACGTGACATTCCGTGTTCCGAACACACTACATACATCACGGATTTGAGAAACATTTTTAATGAGTTGTGTACATGTGTATTTCAGAACTTCCATCCACCATACAAGGCATATTTACACCTAGAAGCTTTACATCATTGTTTGCAGCATTTTCCTAATAGCAGTTTCAAAAATCAGGCAGTTTCCTAAGGAAAAAACTGTTGGAGCGTGTTCTACCCAATTGATATGTAAATTAAATATATTCTCCCGCTGTGAAATTCTGTGTTTCGAACACGCTGCATGCAGATAGGATTCGACAAAAATACACTACAGAGTTGTTTGCATGTGAATTACAGGACTTTCATCACAATACAAGGCATATTGATGCTTAGAAGCATTTTCTCTGATTTCACAGAGCTTTCCAAACGCCAGTTTCGAAACTGAGGCAGATTTCACGGCAAAAACCTCTTGGAGCGGGTTCAAAACAATAGACATGTAATTTACATGGATTCGCTCACCGCGAAATTCCCTGTTCCGAACACGCTACATGCTTCTCGGATCCGACATATATTCACTACAGAGTTGTCAGCAATTGGATTACTGCTCTTTCATCCACCATACATGGCTTACTGACACTTTGAAGAATTTTCTGAGATTTCACAGGTTAGTTTTAATGCCAGGTTTTAACATGAGGCAGATTGGGCAGGAAAATGCTCTTGGAGCGAGTTCTACCCAAAAGATATGTAATTTACCTAGTTTCACTCACCGTGACATTCCGTGTTCTGAACACGTTACATGCATCACGGATTCGACAAACATTCTTGAATGAGTTGTGAACATGTGTATTACGGAACTTTCATCCACCTTACAATGCATATTTATACATAGAAAGTTTTTTCTGATTTAGTAGATTTCTCCTAATGTCAGTTTTTAAATCATGCAGTTTTCGCAGAAAAATCCTCTTGGAGCGAGTTCTACCCAATAGACATGCAATTTACATACAACCCGTCATCGTGAAATTCCGTGTTCCGAAAAAGCTACATGCATCACGGATTCGACAAATATTCACTACAGAGTCGTTAGCATAAGGATTACCGAACTTTCATCCACCATAAAAGCCATATTGACACCTTGAAGCGTTTTCTCATATTTCGAAAGTTTTTCCTAATGCCAGTTTTGAAAATGAGGCAGAATTCGCAGAAAAAGCTCTTGGAGCGAGTTCTACCCAAGAGACATGTATTTTACATAGTTTCGCTCACCGTGATATTCTGTGTTCCGAACACGCTTCATGTATCTCGGATTCGACAAATATTCACTACAGAGTTGTTAGCATGCGGATTACCGAACTTTCATCCACCCTACAAGGCATATTTACCCCGAGAATCTATTCATCTGTGTTCGCAGTGTTTTCCTAACGCCAGTTTCGAAAATCAGGCAGATTTCTCAGGAAAAATCTCTTGGAGTGATTTCTAACCAAGAGAAATGTAATTTACATAAACTAACTGGACATGAAATCCCGTGTTCCGAACATGCTACATGCATAATGGATTCGACAACTATTCACTACAGATTTGTTAGCATGTGGATTACCGAACTTTCATCACAATAGATTGAATATTGACACTTAGAAGTATTTTCTCAGATTTTGCAGCGTTTTCCAAACGCCAGTTTCAAAAATGAAGCAGTTTTCCCTGAAAAATTCTCTTGGAGCGAGTTCTACCCAATAGAGAAGTAATTTACATTGTTTCAATCACCGTGAAATTCCACGTTCCGAACACGGTATATGCATCACGGATTAGAAAAAGATTCTTTAATATGTTGTGAAAAGGTGGATTACTGAACTTTCTTCCAACAAAAAGGCATATTTACACCTAGAAATATTTACTCTCATTTTGAAGCTTTCTCCAAATTTCAGATTCGATTATCAGGCATTTTTCGCAGAAAAATTCTATTCCAGCTAGTTCTACCCAATAGAATTGTAGTTTACATTGCTTCATTACGGTGAAATTCTGTTTTCCAAAAGCGCTCCATGAATCACGGTTTGAAAAATAATTACTATACTGTTATTAACATGTGGATTACCAGACTTTCATTCACCATTCAAGGCATATTGACACTTAGAAGCATTTTCTCAGACTTCACAGGGTTCTCCTAAAGGCAGTTTAGAAAATGAGGCACATTTAGCAGAAAAATTCTCTTCAAGCGAGTTCTACCCAATAGACATGTAATTTATATTGTTTCCTTCAATAAGACATTCCGTATTCCGAACACGTTACATGCATCACGAATTGGACAAGCATTCTTTAATGAGTGTGAGCATGTGGATTACCGAACTTTCTTCCACCATACAAGGCATATTTACACCTAGAAGTGTATATTCGGATTTCGCAGGTTTTTCCTAACATCCAGTTTCGAAAATCATGAAATTTTCGCAGAAAAATCCAATTCAAGCGAGTTCAATCCAGTAGAAATATTATTTTCCGAGTATCACTTACCGAGACATTCCGTGTTCCGAAAACGTTACATTAATCATGGCTTCGACAAACATTATTTAATGACCGTGAGCATGTGGATTACCGATGTTTCAACCACAATACAAGGCATATTTACACCTAGAAATATTTACTAAGATTTCGCAGATTTTTCCTAATGTCACTTACAAAAATCAGGCAGTTTTCGCAGAAAAATTCTCTTGCTGCATGTTCGATCCAAGAGACATCCCATTTTGATAGATACCGTCACTGTAACATTCCGTGTTCTGAAAAAGGTACGTGCACATTGGATTCAACAAATATTCACAGCTGTGTTTTTAGAATGTGAATTACACATCTTTAATAAACCATTGAAGGCATATTGTCACCTTAAAGCATTTGCTCAGGTTTTGCAGCGTTTTCATAACACCAGTTTCCAAACGGAGGTAGATTTTACAGTAAAATTCTCCTGGAGCGGATTCTCACCACTAGATATGTCATTTACATAGTTTCTTTCAACGTGACATTCCGTGTTCCGAACACACTATATACATCACGGATTTGAGAAACATTTTTAATGAGTTGTGTACATGTGTATTACAGAACTTCCATCCAACATACAAGGCATATTTACACCTAGAAGCTTTACATCATAGTTTGCAGCATTTTCCTAATAGCAGTCTCAAAAATCAGGCAGTTTCCTAAGGAAAAAACTGTTGGAGCGTGTTCTACCCAATAGATATGTAAATTAAATATATTCTCCCGCTGTGAAATTCTGTGTTTCGAACACGCTGCATGCAGATAGGATTCGACAAAAATACACTACAGAGTTGTTTGCATGTGGATTACAGGACTTTCATCACAATAAAAGGCATATTGATGCTTAGAAGCATTTTCTCTGATTTCACAGAGCTTTCCAAACGCCAGTTTCGAAACTGAGGTAGATTTCACGGCAAAAACCTCTTGGAGCGGGTTCAAAACAATAGACATGTAATTTACATGGATTCGCTCACCGCGAAATTCCCTGTTCCGAACACGCTACATGCTTCTCGGATCCGACATATATTCACTACAGAGTTGTCAGCAATTGGATTACTGCTCTTTCATCCACCATACATGGCTTACTGACACTTTGAAGAATTTTCTGAGATTTCACAGGTTAGTTTTAATGCCAGGTTTTAACATGAGGCAGATTGGGCAGGAAAATGCTCTTGGAGCGAGTTCTACCCAAAAGATATGTAATTTACCTAGTTTCACTCACCGTGACATTCCGTGTTCTGAACACGTTACATGCATCACGGATTCGACAAACATTCTTGAATGAGTTGTGAACATGTGTATTACGGAACTTTCATCCACCTTATAATGCATATTTATACATAGAAAGTTTTTTCTGATTTAGTAGATTTCTCCTAATGTCAGTTTTTAAATCATGCAGTTTTCGCAGAAAAATCCTCTTGGAGCGAGTTCTACCCAATAGACATGCAATTTACATAGAACCCGTCATCGTGAAATTCCGTGTTCCGAAAAAGCTACATGCATCACGGATTCGACAAATATTCACTACAGAGTCGTTAGCATAAGGATTACCGAACTTTCATCCACCATAAAAGCCATATTGACACCTTGAAGCGTTTTCTCATATTTCGAAAGTTTTTCCTAATGCCAGTTTTGAAAATGAGGCAGAATTCGCAGAAAAAGCTCTTGGAGCGAGTTCTACCCAAGAGACATGTATTTTACATAGTTTCGCTCACCGTGATATTCTGTGTTCCGAACACGCTTCATGTATCTCGGATTCGACAAATATTCACTACAGAGTTGTTAGCATGCGGATTACCGAACTTTCATCCACCCTACAAGGCATATTTACCCCGAGAATCTATTCATCTGTGTTCGCAGTGTTTTCCTAACGCCAGTTTCGAAAATCAGGCAGATTTCTCAGGAAAAATCTCTTGGAGTGATTTCTAACCAAGAGAAATGTAATTTACATAAACTAACTGGACATGAAATCCCGTGTTCCGAACATGCTACATGCATAATGGATTCGACAACTATTCACTACAGATTTGTTAGCATGTGGATTACCGAACTTTCATCACAATAGATTGAATATTGACACTTAGAAGTATTTTCTCAGATTTTGCAGCGTTTTCCAAACGCCAGTTTCAAAAATGAAGCAGTTTTCCCTGAAAAATTCTCTTGGAGCGAGTTCTACCCAATAGAGAAGTAATTTACATTGTTTCAATCACCGTGAAATTCCACGTTCCGAACACGGTATATGCATCACGGATTAGAAAAAGATTCTTTAATATGTTGTGAAAAGGTGGATTACTGAACTTTCTTCCAACAAAAAGGCATATTTACACCTAGAAATATTTACTCTCATTTTGAAGCTTTCTCCAAATTTCAGATTCGATTATCAGGCATTTTTCGCAGAAAAATTCTATTCCAGCTAGTTCTACCCAATAGAATTGTAGTTTACATTGCTTCATTACGGTGAAATTCTGTTTTCCAAAAGCGCTCCATGAATCACGGTTTGAAAAATAATTACTATACTGTTATTAACATGTGGATTACCAGACTTTCATTCACCATTCAAGGCATATTGACACTTAGAAGCATTTTCTCAGACTTCACAGGGTTCTCCTAAAGGCAGTTTAGAAAATGAGGCACATTTAGCAGAAAAATTCTCTTCAAGCGAGTTCTACCCAATAGACATGTAATTTATATTGTTTCCTTCAATAAGACATTCCGTATTCCGAACACGTTACATGCATCACGAATTGGACAAGCATTCTTTAATGAGTGTGAGCATGTGGATTACCGAACTTTCTTCCACCATACAAGGCATATTTACACCTAGAAGTGTATATTCGGATTTCGCAGGTTTTTCCTAACATCCAGTTTCGAAAATCATGAAATTTTCGCAGAAAAATCCAATTCAAGCGAGTTCAATCCAGTAGAAATATTATTTTCCGAGTATCACTTACCGAGACATTCCGTGTTCCGAAAACGTTACATTAATCATGGCTTCGACAAACATTATTTAATGACCGTGAGCATGTGGATTACCGATGTTTCAACCACAATACAAGGCATATTTACACCTAGAAATATTTACTAAGATTTCGCAGATTTTTCCTAATGTCACTTACAAAAATCAGGCAGTTTTCGCAGAAAAATTCTCTTGCTGCATGTTCGATCCAAGAGACATCCCATTTTGATAGATACCGTCACTGTAACATTCCGTGTTCTGAAAAAGGTACGTGCACATTGGATTCAACAAATATTCACAGCTGTGTTTTTAGAATGTGAATTACACATCTTTAATAAACCATTGAAGGCATATTGTCACCTTAAAGCATTTGCTCAGGTTTTGCAGCGTTTTCATAACACCAGTTTCCAAACGGAGGTAGATTTTACAGTAAAATTCTCCTGGAGCGGATTCTCACCACTAGATATGTCATTTACATAGTTTCTTTCAACGTGACATTCCGTGTTCCGAACACACTATATACATCACGGATTTGAGAAACATTTTTAATGAGTTGTGTACATGTGTATTACAGAACTTCCATCCAACATACAAGGCATATTTACACCTAGAAGCTTTACATCATAGTTTGCAGCATTTTCCTAATAGCAGTCTCAAAAATCAGGCAGTTTCCTAAGGAAAAAACTGTTGGAGCGTGTTCTACCCAATAGATATGTAAATTAAATATATTCTCCCGCTGTGAAATTCTGTGTTTCGAACACGCTGCATGCAGATAGGATTCGACAAAAATACACTACAGAGTTGTTTGCATGTGGATTACAGGACTTTCATCACAATAAAAGGCATATTGATGCTTAGAAGCATTTTCTCTGATTTCACAGAGCTTTCCAAACGCCAGTTTCGAAACTGAGGTAGATTTCACGGCAAAAACCTCTTGGAGCGGGTTCAAAACAATAGACATGTAATTTACATGGATTCGCTCACCGCGAAATTCCCTGTTCCGAACACGCTACATGCTTCTCGGATCCGACATATATTCACTACAGAGTTGTCAGCAATTGGATTACTGCTCTTTCATCCACCATACATGGCTTACTGACACTTTGAAGAATTTTCTGAGATTTCACAGGTTAGTTTTAATGCCAGGTTTTAACATGAGGCAGATTGGGCAGGAAAATGCTCTTGGAGCGAGTTCTACCCAAAAGATATGTAATTTACCTAGTTTCACTCACCGTGACATTCCGTGTTCTGAACACGTTACATGCATCACGGATTCGACAAACATTCTTGAATGAGTTGTGAACATGTGTATTACGGAACTTTCATCCACCTTATAATGCATATTTATACATAGAAAGTTTTTTCTGATTTAGTAGATTTCTCCTAATGTCAGTTTTTAAATCATGCAGTTTTCGCAGAAAAATCCTCTTGGAGCGAGTTCTACCCAATAGACATGCAATTTACATACAACCCGTCATCGTGAAATTCCGTGTTCCGAAAAAGCTACATGCATCACGGATTCGACAAATATTCACTACAGAGTCGTTAGCATAAGGATTACCGAACTTTCATCCACCATAAAAGCCATATTGACACCTTGAAGCGTTTTCTCATATTTCGAAAGTTTTTCCTAATGCCAGTTTTGAAAATGAGGCAGAATTCGCAGAAAAAGCTCTTGGAGCGAGTTCTACCCAAGAGACATGTATTTTACATAGTTTCGCTCACCGTGATATTCTGTGTTCCGAACACGCTTCATGTATCTCGGATTCGACAAATATTCACTACAGAGTTGTTAGCATGCGGATTACCGAACTTTCATCCACCCTACAAGGCATATTTACCCCGAGAATCTATTCATCTGTGTTCGCAGTGTTTTCCTAACGCCAGTTTCGAAAATCAGGCAGATTTCTCAGGAAAAATCTCTTGGAGTGATTTCTAACCAAGAGAAATGTAATTTACATAAACTAACTGGACATGAAATCCCGTGTTCCGAACATGCTACATGCATAATGGATTCGACAACTATTCACTACAGATTTGTTAGCATGTGGATTACCGAACTTTCATCACAATAGATTGAATATTGACACTTAGAAGTATTTTCTCAGATTTTGCAGCGTTTTCCAAACGCCAGTTTCAAAAATGAAGCAGTTTTCCCTGAAAAATTCTCTTGGAGCGAGTTCTACCCAATAGAGAAGTAATTTACATTGTTTCAATCACCGTGAAATTCCACGTTCCGAACACGGTATATGCATCACGGATTAGAAAAAGATTCTTTAATATGTTGTGAAAAGGTGGATTACTGAACTTTCTTCCAACAAAAAGGCATATTTACACCTAGAAATATTTACTCTCATTTTGAAGCTTTCTCCAAATTTCAGATTCGATTATCAGGCATTTTTCGCAGAAAAATTCTATTCCAGCTAGTTCTACCCAATAGAATTGTAGTTTACATTGCTTCATTACGGTGAAATTCTGTTTTCCAAAAGCGCTCCATGAATCACGGTTTGAAAAATAATTACTATACTGTTATTAACATGTGGATTACCAGACTTTCATTCACCATTCAAGGCATATTGACACTTAGAAGCATTTTCTCAGACTTCACAGGGTTCTCCTAAAGGCAGTTTAGAAAATGAGGCACATTTAGCAGAAAAATTCTCTTCAAGCGAGTTCTACCCAATAGACATGTAATTTATATTGTTTCCTTCAATAAGACATTCCGTATTCCGAACACGTTACATGCATCACGAATTGGACAAGCATTCTTTAATGAGTGTGAGCATGTGGATTACCGAACTTTCTTCCACCATACAAGGCATATTTACACCTAGAAGTGTATATTCGGATTTCGCAGGTTTTTCCTAACATCCAGTTTCGAAAATCATGAAATTTTCGCAGAAAAATCCAATTCAAGCGAGTTCAATCCAGTAGAAATATTATTTTCCGAGTATCACTTACCGAGACATTCCGTGTTCCGAAAACGTTACATTAATCATGGCTTCGACAAACATTATTTAATGACCGTGAGCATGTGGATTACCGATGTTTCAACCACAATACAAGGCATATTTACACCTAGAAATATTTACTTAGATTTCGCAGATTTTTCCTAATGTCACTTACAAAAATCAGGCAGTTTTCGCAGAAAAATTCTCTTGCTGCATGTTCGATCCAAGAGACATCCCATTTTGATAGATACCGTCACTGTAACATTCCGTGTTCTGAAAAAGGTACGTGCACATTGGATTCAACAAATATTCACAGCTGTGTTTTTAGAATGTGAATTACACATCTTTAATAAACCATTGAAGGCATATTGTCACCTTAAAGCATTTGCTCAGGTTTTGCAGCGTTTTCATAACACCAGTTTCCAAACGGAGGTAGATTTTACAGTAAAATTCTCCTGGAGCGGATTCTCACCACTAGATATGTCATTTACATACTTTCTTTCAACGTGACATTCCGTGTTCCGAACACACTATATACATCACGGATTTGAGAAACATTTTTAATGAGTTGTGTACATGTGTATTACAGAACTTCCATCCACCATACAAGGCATATTTACACCTAGAAGCTTTACATCATAGTTTGCAGCATTTTCCTAATAGCAGTCTCAAAAAGCAGGCAGTTTCCTAAGGAAAAAACTGTTGGAGCGTGTTCTACCCAATAGATATGTAAATTAAATATATTCTCCCGCTGTGAAATTCTGTGTTTCGAACACGCTGCATGCAGATAGGATTCGACAAAAATACACTACAGAGTTGTTTGCATGTGGATTACAGGACTTTCATCACAATAAAAGGCATATTGATGCTTAGAAGCATTTTCTCTGATTTCACAGAGCTTTCCAAACGCCAGTTTCGAAACTGAGGTAGATTTCACGGCAAAAACCTCTTGGAGCGGGTTCAAAACAATAGACATGTAATTTACATGGATTCGCTCACCGCGAAATTCCCTGTTCCGAACACGCTACATGCTTCTCGGATCCGACATATATTCACTACAGAGTTGTTAGCAATTGGATTACTGCTCTTTCATCCACCATACATGGCTTACTGACACTTTGAAGAATTTTCTGAGATTTCACAGGTTAGTTTTAATGCCAGGTTTGAAAATGAGGCAGATTGGGCAGGAAAATGCTCTTGGAGCGAGTTCTACCCAAAAGATATGTAATTTACCTAGTTTCACTCACCGTGACATTCCGTGTTCTGAACACGTTACATGCATCACGGATTCGACAAACATTCTTGAATGAGTTGTGAACATGTGTATTACGGAACTTTCATCCACCTTATAATGCATATTTATACATAGAAAGTTTTTTCTGATTTAGTAGATTTCTCCTAATGTCAGTTTTTAAATCATGCAGTTTTCGCAGAAAAATCCTCTTGGAGCGAGTTCTACCCAATAGACATGCAATTTACATACAACCCGTCATCGTGAAATTCCGTGTTCCGAAAAAGCTACATGCATCACGGATTCGACAAATATTCACTACAGAGTCGTTAGCATAAGGATTACCGAACTTTCATCCACCATAAAAGCCATATTGACACCTTGAAGCGTTTTCTCATATTTCGAAAGTTTTTCCTAATGCCAGTTTTGAAAATGAGGCAGAATTCGCAGAAAAAGCTCTTGGAGCGAGTTCTACCCAAGAGATATATATTTAACATAGTTTCGCTCACCGTGATATTCTGTGTTCCGAATACGCTTCATGTATCTCGGATTCGACAAATATTCACTACAGAGTTGTTAGCATGCGGATTACCGAACTTTCATCCACCCTACAAGGCATATTTACCCCGAGAATCTATTCATCTGTGTTCGCAGTGTTTTCCTAACGCCAGTTTCGAAAATCAGGCAGATTTCTCAGGAAAAATCTCTTGGAGTGATTTCTAACCAAGAGAAATGTAATTTACATAAACTAACTGGACATGAAATCCCGTGTTCCGAACATGCTACATGCATAATGGATTCGACAACTATTCACTACAGATTTGTTAGCATGTGGATTACCGAACTTTCATCACAATAGATTGAATATTGATACTTAGAAGTATTTTCTCAGATTTTGCAGCGTTTTCCAAACGCCAGTTTCAAAAATGAAGCAGTTTTCCCTGAAAAATTCTCTTGGAGCGAGTTCTACCCAATAGAGAAGTAATTTACATTGTTTCAATCACCGTGAAATTCCACGTTCCGAACACGGTATATGCATCACGGATTAGAAAAAGATTCTTTAATATGTTGTGAAAAGGTGGATTACCGAACTTTCATCCACCATACAATGCATATTTACACCTAAAAGTGTATATTCGGATTTCGCAGGTTATTCCTAACATCCAGTTTCGAAAATCATGAAATTTTCGCAGAAAAATCCAATTCAAGCGAGTTCAATCCAGTAGAAATATTATTTTCCGAGTATCACTCACCCAGACATTCCGTGTTCCGAAAACGTTACATTAATCATGGCTTCGACAAACATTATTTAATGACCGTGAGCATGTGGATTACCGATGCTTCAACCACAATACAAGGCATATTTACACCTAGAAATATTTACTTAGATTTCGCAGATTTTTCCTAATGTCACTTACAAAAATCAGGCAGTTTTCGCAGAAAAATTCTCTTGCTGCATGTTCGATCCAAGAGACATCCCATTTTGATAGATACCGTCACCGTAACATTCCGTGTTCTGAAAAAGGTACGTGCATATTGGATTCAACAAATATTCACAGCTGTGTTTTTAGAATGTGAATTACACATCTTTAATAAACCATTGAAGGCATATTGTCTCCTTAAAGCATTTGCTCAGGTTTTGCAGCGTTTTCATAACACCAGTTTCCAAACGGAGGTAGATTTTACAGTAAAATTCTCCTGGAGCGGGTTCTCACCAATAGACATGTCATTTACATAGTTTCTTTCAACGTGACATTCCGTGTTCCGAACACACTATATACATCACGGATTTGAGAAACATTTTTAATGAGTTGTGTACATGTGTATTACAGAACTTCCATCCACCATACAAGGCATATTTACACCTAGAAGCTTTACATCATAGTTTGCAGCATTTTCCTAATAGCAGTCTCAAAAATCAGGCAGTTTCCTAAGGAAAAAACTGTTGGAGCGTGTTCTACCCAATAGATATGTAAATTAAATATATTCTCCCGCTGTGAAATTCTGTGTTTCGAACACGCTGCATGCAGATAAGATTCGACAAAAATACACTACAGATTGTTTGCATGTGGATTACAGGACTTTCATCACAATACAAGGCATATTGATGCTTAGAAGCATTTTCTCTGATTTCACAGAGCTTTCCAAACGCCAGTTTCGAAACTGAGGTAGATTTCACGGCAAAAACCTCTTGGAGCGGGTTCAAAACAATAGACATGTAATTTACATGGATTCGCTCACCGCGAAATTCCCTGTTCCGAACACGCTACATGCTTCTCGGATCCGACATATATTCACTACAGAGTTGTCAGCAATTGGATTACTGCTCTTTCATCCACCATACATGGCTTACTGACACTTTGAAGAATTTTCTGAGATTTCACAGGTTAGTTTTAATGCCAGGTTTGAAAATGAGGCAGATTGGGCAGGAAAATGCTCTTGGAGCGAGTTCTACCCAAAAGATATGTAATTTACCTAGTTTCACTCACCGTGACATTCCGTGTTCTGAACACGTTACATGCATCACGGATTCGACAAACATTCTTGAATGAGTTGTGAACATGTGTATTACCGAACTTTCATCCACCTTACAATGCATATTTATACATAGAAAGTTTTTCCTGATTTAGTAGATTTCTCCTAATGTCAGTTTTTAAATCATGCAGTTTTCGCAGAAAAATCCTCTTGGAGCGAGTTCTACCCAATAGACATGCAATTTACATAGAACCCGTCATCGTGAAATTCCGTGTTCCGAAAAAGCTACATGCATCACGGATTCGACAAATATTCACTACAGAGTCGTTAGCATAAGGATTACCGAACTTTCATCCACCATAAAAGCCATATTGACACCTTGAAGCGTTTTCTCATATTTCGAAAGTTTTTCCTAATGCCAGTTTTGAAAATGAGGCAGAATTCGCAGAAAAAGCTCTTGGAGCGAGTTCTACCCAAGAGACATATATTTTACATAGTTTCGCTCACCGTGATATTCTGTGTTCCGAACACGCTTCATGTATCTCGGATTCGACAAATATTCACTACAGAGTTGTTAGCATGCGGATTACCGAACTTTCATCCACCCTACAATGCATATTTACCCCGAGAATCTATTCATCTGTGTTCGCAGTGTTTTCCTAACGCCAGTTTCGAAAATCAGGCAGATTTCTCAGGAAAAATCTCTTGGAGTGATTTCTAACCAAGAGAAATGTAATTTACATAAACTAACTGGACATGAAATCCCGTGTTCCGAACATGCTACATGCATAATGGATTCGACAACTATTCACTACAGATTTGTTAGCATGTGGATTACCGAACTTTCATCACAATAGATTGAATATTGATACTTAGAAGTATTTTCTCAGATTTTGCAGCGTTTTCCAAACGCCAGTTTCAAAAATGAAGCAGTTTTCCCTGAAAAATTCTCTTGGAGCGAGTTCTACCCAATAGAGAAGTAATTTACATTGTTTCAATCACCGTGAAATTCCACGTTCCGAACACAGTATATGCATCACGGATTAGAAAAAGATTCTTTAATATGTTGTGAAAAGGTGGATTACTGAACTTTCTTCCAACAAAAAGGCATATTTACACCTAGAAATATTTACTCTCATTTTGAAGCTTTCTCCAAATTTCAGATTCGATTATCAGGCATTTTTCGCAGAAAAATTCTATTCCAGCTAGTTCTACCCAATAGAATTGTAGTTTACATTGCTTCATTACGGTGAAATTCCGTTTTCCAAAAGCGCTCCATGAATCACGGTTTGAAAAATAATTACTACACTGTTATTAACATGTGGATTACCAGACTTTCATTCACCATTCAAGGCTTATTGACACTTAGAAGCATTTTCTCAGACTTCACAGGGTTCTCCTAAAGGCAGTTTAGAAAATGAGGCACATTTAGCAGAAATATACTCTTCAAGCGAGTTCTACCCAATAGACATGTAATTTATATTGTTTCCTTCAATAAGACATTCCGTATTCCGAACAAGTTACATGCATCACGAATTGGACAAACATTCTTTAATGAGTGTGAGCATGTGGATTACCGAACTTTCATCCACCATACAAGGCATATTTACACCTAAAAGTGTATATTCGGATTTCGCAGGTTTTTCCTAACATCCAGTTTCGAAAATCATGAAATTTTCGCAGAAAAATCCAATTCAAGCGAGTTCATAACAGTAGACATATCATTTTCCGAGTATCACTCACCCAGACATTCCGTGTTCCGAAAACGTTACATTAATCATGGCTTCGACAAACATTATTTAATGACCGTGAGCATGTGGATTACCGATGCTTCAACCACAATACAAGGCATATTTACACCTAGAAATATTTACTTAGATTTCGCAGATTTTTCCTAATGTCACTTACAAAAATCAGGCAGTTTTCGCAGAAAAATTCTCTTGCTGCATGTTCGATCCAAGAGACATCCCATTTTGATAGATACCGTCACCGTAACATTCCGTGTTCTGAAAAAGGTACGTGCACATTGGATTCAACAAATATTCACAGCTGTGTTGTTAGAATGTGAATTACACATCTTTAATAAACCATTGAAGGCATATTGTCTCCTTAAAGCATTTGCTCAGGTTTTGCAGCGTTTTCATAACACCAGTTTCCAAACGGAGGTAGATTTTACAGTAAAATTCTCCTGGAGCGGGTTCTCACCAATAGACATGTCATTTACATAGTTTCTTTCAACGTGACATTCCGTGTTCCGAACACACTACATACATCACGGATTTGAGAAACATTTTTAATGAGTTGTGTACATGTGTATTACAGAACTTCCATCCACCATACAAGGCATATTTACACCTAGAAGCTTTACATCATTGTTTGCAGCATTTTCCTAATAGCAGTTTCAAAAATCAGGCAGTTTCCTAAGGAAAAAACTGTTGGAGCGTGTTCTACCCAATTGATATGTAAATTAAATATATTCTTCCGCTGTGAAATTCTGTGTTTCGAACATGCTGCATGCAGATAGGATTCGACAAAAATACACTACAGAGTTGTTTGCATGTGGATTACAGGACTTTCATCACAATACAAGGCATATTGATGCTTAGAAGCATTTTCTCTGATTTCACAGAGCTTTCCAAACGCCAGTTTCGAAACTGAGGCAGATTTCACGGCAAAAACCTCTTGGAGCGGGTTCAAAACAATAGACATGTAATTTACATGGATTCGCTCACCGCGAAATTCCCTGTTCCGAACACGCTACATGCTTCTCGGATCCGACATATATTCACTACAGAGTTGTCAGCAATTGGATTACTGCTCTTTCATCCACCATACATGGCTTACTGACACTTTGAAGAATTTTCTGAGATTTCACAGGTTAGTTTTAATGCCAGGTTTGAAAATGAGGCAGATTGGGCAGGAAAATGCTCTTGGAGCGAGTTCTACCCAAAAGATATGTAATTTACCTAGTTTCACTCACCGTGACATTCCGTGTTCTGAACACGTTACATGCATCACGGATTCGACAAACATTCTTGAATGAGTTGTGAACATGTGTATTACGGAACTTTCATCCACCTTACAATGCATATTTATACATAGAAAGTTTTTTCTGATTTAGTAGATTTCTCCTAATGTCAGTTTTTAAATCATGCAGTTTTCGCAGAAAAATCCTCTTGGAGCGAGTTCTACCCAATAGACATGCAATTTACATACAACCCGTCATCGTGAAATTCCGTGTTCCGAAAAAGCTACATGCATCACGGATTCGACAAATATTCACTACAGAGTCGTTAGCATAAGGATTACCGAACTTTCATCCACCATAAAAGCCATATTGACACCTTGAAGCGTTTTCTCATATTTCGAAAGTTTTTCCTAATGCCAGTTTTGAAAATGAGGCAGAATTCGCAGAAAAAGCTCTTGGAGCGAGTTCTACCCAAGAGACATGTATTTTACATAGTTTCGCTCACCGTGATATTCTGTGTTCCGAACACGCTTCATGTATCTCGGATTCGACAAATATTCACTACAGAGTTGTTAGCATGCGGATTACCGAACTTTCATCCACCCTACAAGGCATATTTACCCCGAGAATCTATTCATCTGTGTTCGCAGTGTTTTCCTAACGCCAGTTTAGAAAATCAGGCAGATTTCTCAGGAAAAATCTCTTGGAGTGATTTCTAACCAAGAGAAATGTAATTTACATAAACTAACTGGACATGAAATCCCGTGTTCCGAACATGCTACATGCATAATGGATTCGACAACTATTCACTACAGATTTGTTAGCATGTGGATTACCGAACTTTCATCACAATAGATTGAATATTGATACTTAGAAGTATTTTCTCAGATTTTGCAGCGTTTTCCAAACGCCAGTTTCAAAAATGAAGCAGTTTTCCCTGAAAAATTCTCTTGGAGCGAGTTCTACCCAATAGAGAAGTAATTTACATTGTTTCAATCACCGTGAAATTCCACGTTCCGAACACGGTATATGCATCACGGATTAGAAAAAGATTCTTTAATATGTTGTGAAAAGGTGGATTACTGAACTTTCTTCCAACAAAAAGGCATATTTACACCTAGAAATATTTACTCTCATTTTGAAGCTTTCTCCAAATTTCAGATTCGATTATCAGGCATTTTTCGCAGAAAAATTCTATTCCAGCTAGTTCTACCCAATAGAATTGTAGTTTACATTGCTTCATTACGGTGAAATTCCGTTTTCCAAAAGCGCTCCATGAATCACGGTTTGAAAAATAATTACTACACTGTTATTAACATGTGGATTACCAGACTTTCATTCACCATTCAAGGCTTATTGACACTTAGAAGCATTTTCTCAGACTTCACAGGGTTCTAATAAAGGCAGTTTAGAAAATGAGGCACATTTAGCAGAAATATACTCTTCAAGCGAGTTCTACCCAATAGACATGTAATTTATATTGTTTCCTTCAATAAGACATTCCGTATTCCGAACACGTTACATGCATCACGAATTGGACAAACATTCTTTAATGAGTGTGAGCATGTGGATTACCGAACTTTCATCCACCATACAAGGCATATTTACACCTAAAAGTGTATATTCGGATTTCGCAGGTTTTTCCTAACATCCAGTTTCGAAAATCATGAAATTTTCGCAGAAAAATCCAATTCAAGCGAGTTCATAACAGTAGACATATCATTTTCCGAGTATCACTCACCCAGACATTCCGTGTTCCGAAAACGTTACATTAATCATGGCTTCGACAAACATTATTTAATGACCGTGAGCATGTGGATTACCGATGCTTCAACCACAATACAAGGCATATTTACACCTAGAAATATTTACTTAGATTTCGCAGATTTTTCCTAATGTCACTTACAAAAATCAGGCAGTTTTCGCAGAAAAATTCTCTTGCTGCATGTTCGATCCAAGAGACATCCCATTTTGATAGATACCGTCACCGTAACATTCCGTGTTCTGAAAAAGGTACGTGCACATTGGATTCAACAAATATTCACAGCTGTGTTTTTAGAATGTGAATTACACATCTTTAATAAACCATTGAAGGCATATTGTCTCCTTAAAGCATTTGCTCAGGTTTTGCAGCGTTTTCATAACACCAGTTTCCAAACGGAGGTAGATTTTACAGTAAAATTCTCCTGGAGCGGGTTCTCACCAATAGACATGTCATTTACATAGTTTCTTTCAACGTGACATTCCGTGTTCCGAACACACTACATACATCACGGATTTGAGAAACATTTTTAATGAGTTGTGTACATGTGTATTACAGAACTTCCATCCACCATACAAGGCATATTTACACCTAGAAGCTTTACATCATTGTTTGCAGCATTTTCCTAATAGCAGTTTCAAAAATCAGGCAGTTTCCTAAGGAAAAAACTGTTGGAGCGTGTTCTACCCAATTGATATGTAAATTAAATATATTCTCCCGCTGTGAAATTCTGTGTTTCGAACACGCTGCATGCAGATAGGATTCGACAAAAATACACTACAGAGTTGTTTGCATGTGGATTACAGGACTTTCATCACAATAAAAGGCATATTGATGCTTAGAAGCATTTTCTCTGATTTCACAGAGCTTTCCAAACGCCAGTTTCGAAACTGAGGTAGATTTCACGGCAAAAACCTCTTGGAGCGGGTTCAAAACAATAGACATGTAATTTACATGGATTCGCTCACCGCGAAATTCCCTGTTCCGAACACGCTACATGCTTCTCGGATCCGACATATATTCACTACAGAGTTGTCAGCAATTGGATTACTGCTCTTTCATCCACCATACATGGCTTACTGACACTTTGAAGAATTTTCTGAGATTTCACAGGTTAGTTTTAATGCCAGGTTTTAACATGAGGCAGATTGGGCAGGAAAATGCTCTTGGAGCGAGTTCTACCCAAAAGATATGTAATTTACCTAGTTTCACTCACCGTGACATTCCGTGTTCTGAACACGTTACATGCATCACGGATTCGACAAACATTCTTGAATGAGTTGTGAACATGTGTATTACGGAACTTTCATCCACCTTATAATGCATATTTATACATAGAAAGTTTTTTCTGATTTAGTAGATTTCTCCTAATGTCAGTTTTTAAATCATGCAGTTTTCGCAGAAAAATCCTCTTGGAGCGAGTTCTACCCAATAGACATGCAATTTACATAGAACCCGTCATCGTGAAATTCCGTGTTCCGAAAAAGCTACATGCATCACGGATTCGACAAATATTCACTACAGAGTCGTTAGCATAAGGATTACCGAACTTTCATCCACCATAAAAGCCATATTGACACCTTGAAGCGTTTTCTCATATTTCGAAAGTTTTTCCTAATGCCAGTTTTGAAAATGAGGCAGAATTCGCAGAAAAAGCTCTTGGAGCGAGTTCTACCCAAGAGACATGTATTTTACATAGTTTCGCTCACCGTGATATTCTGTGTTCCGAACACGCTTCATGTATCTCGGATTCGACAAATATTCACTACAGAGTTGTTAGCATGCGGATTACCGAACTTTCATCCACCCTACAAGGCATATTTACCCCGAGAATCTATTCATCTGTGTTCGCAGTGTTTTCCTAACGCCAGTTTCGAAAATCAGGCAGATTTCTCAGGAAAAATCTCTTGGAGTGATTTCTAACCAAGAGAAATGTAATTTACATAAACTAACTGGACATGAAATCCCGTGTTCCGAACATGCTACATGCATAATGGATTCGACAACTATTCACTACAGATTTGTTAGCATGTGGATTACCGAACTTTCATCACAATAGATTGAATATTGACACTTAGAAGTATTTTCTCAGATTTTGCAGCGTTTTCCAAACGCCAGTTTCAAAAATGAAGCAGTTTTCCCTGAAAAATTCTCTTGGAGCGAGTTCTACCCAATAGAGAAGTAATTTACATTGTTTCAATCACCGTGAAATTCCACGTTCCGAACACGGTATATGCATCACGGATTAGAAAAAGATTCTTTAATATGTTGTGAAAAGGTGGATTACTGAACTTTCTTCCAACAAAAAGGCATATTTACACCTAGAAATATTTACTCTCATTTTGAAGCTTTCTCCAAATTTCAGATTCGATTATCAGGCATTTTTCGCAGAAAAATTCTATTCCAGCTAGTTCTACCCAATAGAATTGTAGTTTACATTGCTTCATTACGGTGAAATTCTGTTTTCCAAAAGCGCTCCATGAATCACGGTTTGAAAAATAATTACTATACTGTTATTAACATGTGGATTACCAGACTTTCATTCACCATTCAAGGCATATTGACACTTAGAAGCATTTTCTCAGACTTCACAGGGTTCTCCTAAAGGCAGTTTAGAAAATGAGGCACATTTAGCAGAAAAATTCTCTTCAAGCGAGTTCTACCCAATAGACATGTAATTTATATTGTTTCCTTCAATAAGACATTCCGTATTCCGAACACGTTACATGCATCACGAATTGGACAAGCATTCTTTAATGAGTGTGAGCATGTGGATTACCGAACTTTCTTCCACCATACAAGGCATATTTACACCTAGAAGTGTATATTCGGATTTCGCAGGTTTTTCCTAACATCCAGTTTCGAAAATCATGAAATTTTCGCAGAAAAATCCAATTCAAGCGAGTTCAATCCAGTAGAAATATTATTTTCCGAGTATCACTTACCGAGACATTCCGTGTTCCGAAAACGTTACATTAATCATGGCTTCGACAAACATTATTTAATGACCGTGAGCATGTGGATTACCGATGTTTCAACCACAATACAAGGCATATTTACACCTAGAAATATTTACTAAGATTTCGCAGATTTTTCCTAATGTCACTTACAAAAATCAGGCAGTTTTCGCAGAAAAATTCTCTTGCTGCATGTTCGATCCAAGAGACATCCCATTTTGATAGATACCGTCACTGTAACATTCCGTGTTCTGAAAAAGGTACGTGCACATTGGATTCAACAAATATTCACAGCTGTGTTTTTAGAATGTGAATTACACATCTTTAATAAACCATTGAAGGCATATTGTCACCTTAAAGCATTTGCTCAGGTTTTGCAGCGTTTTCATAACACCAGTTTCCAAACGGAGGTAGATTTTACAGTAAAATTCTCCTGGAGCGGATTCTCACCACTAGATATGTCATTTACATAGTTTCTTTCAACGTGACATTCCGTGTTCCGAACACACTATATACATCACGGATTTGAGAAACATTTTTAATGAGTTGTGTACATGTGTATTACAGAACTTCCATCCAACATACAAGGCATATTTACACCTAGAAGCTTTACATCATAGTTTGCAGCATTTTCCTAATAGCAGTCTCAAAAATCAGGCAGTTTCCTAAGGAAAAAACTGTTGGAGCGTGTTCTACCCAATAGATATGTAAATTAAATATATTCTCCCGCTGTGAAATTCTGTGTTTCGAACACGCTGCATGCAGATAGGATTCGACAAAAATACACTACAGAGTTGTTTGCATGTGGATTACAGGACTTTCATCACAATAAAAGGCATATTGATGCTTAGAAGCATTTTCTCTGATTTCACAGAGCTTTCCAAACGCCAGTTTCGAAACTGAGGTAGATTTCACGGCAAAAACCTCTTGGAGCGGGTTCAAAACAATAGACATGTAATTTACATGGATTCGCTCACCGCGAAATTCCCTGTTCCGAACACGCTACATGCTTCTCGGATCTGACATATATTCACTACAGAGTTGTCAGCAATTGGATTACTGCTCTTTCATCCACCATACATGGCTTACTGACACTTTGAAGAATTTTCTGAGATTTCACAGGTTAGTTTTAATGCCAGGTTTTAACATGAGGCAGATTGGGCAGGAAAATGCTCTTGGAGCGAGTTCTACCCAAAAGATATGTAATTTACCTAGTTTCACTCACCGTGACATTCCGTGTTCTGAACACGTTACATGCATCACGGATTCGACAAACATTCTTGAATGAGTTGTGAACATGTGTATTACGGAACTTTCATCCACCTTATAATGCATATTTATACATAGAAAGTTTTTTCTGATTTAGTAGATTTCTCCTAATGTCAGTTTTTAAATCATGCAGTTTTCGCAGAAAAATCCTCTTGGAGCGAGTTCTACCCAATAGACATGCAATTTACATAGAACCCGTCATCGTGAAATTCCGTGTTCCGAAAAAGCTACATGCATCACGGATTCGACAAATATTCACTACAGAGTCGTTAGCATAAGGATTACCGAACTTTCATCCACCATAAAAGCCATATTGACACCTTGAAGCGTTTTCTCATATTTCGAAAGTTTTTCCTAATGCCAGTTTTGAAAATGAGGCAGAATTCGCAGAAAAAGCTCTTGGAGCGAGTTCTACCCAAGAGACATGTATTTTACATAGTTTCGCTCACCGTGATATTCTGTGTTCCGAACACGCTTCATGTATCTCGGATTCGACAAATATTCACTACAGAGTTGTTAGCATGCGGATTACCGAACTTTCATCCACCCTACAAGGCATATTTACCCCGAGAATCTATTCATCTGTGTTCGCAGTGTTTTCCTAACGCCAGTTTCGAAAATCAGGCAGATTTCTCAGGAAAAATCTCTTGGAGTGATTTCTAACCAAGAGAAATGTAATTTACATAAACTAACTGGACATGAAATCCCGTGTTCCGAACATGCTACATGCATAATGGATTCGACAACTATTCACTACAGATTTGTTAGCATGTGGATTACCGAACTTTCATCACAATAGATTGAATATTGACACTTAGAAGTATTTTCTCAGATTTTGCAGCGTTTTCCAAACGCCAGTTTCAAAAATGAAGCAGTTTTCCCTGAAAAATTCTCTTGGAGCGAGTTCTACCCAATAGAGAAGTAATTTACATTGTTTCAATCACCGTGAAATTCCACGTTCCGAACACGGTATATGCATCACGGATTAGAAAAAGATTCTTTAATATGTTGTGAAAAGGTGGATTACTGAACTTTCTTCCAACAAAAAGGCATATTTACACCTAGAAATATTTACTCTCATTTTGAAGCTTTCTCCAAATTTCAGATTCGATTATCAGGCATTTTTCGCAGAAAAATTCTATTCCAGCTAGTTCTACCCAATAGAATTGTAGTTTACATTGCTTCATTACGGTGAAATTCTGTTTTCCAAAAGCGCTCCATGAATCACGGTTTGAAAAATAATTACTATACTGTTATTAACATGTGGATTACCAGACTTTCATTCACCATTCAAGGCATATTGACACTTAGAAGCATTTTCTCAGACTTCACAGGGTTCTCCTAAAGGCAGTTTAGAAAATGAGGCACATTTAGCAGAAAAATTCTCTTCAAGCGAGTTCTACCCAATAGACATGTAATTTATATTGTTTCCTTCAATAAGACATTCCGTATTCCGAACACGTTACATGCATCACGAATTGGACAAGCATTCTTTAATGAGTGTGAGCATGTGGATTACCGAACTTTCTTCCACCATACAAGGCATATTTACACCTAGAAGTGTATATTCGGATTTCGCAGGTTTTTCCTAACATCCAGTTTCGAAAATCATGAAATTTTCGCAGAAAAATCCAATTCAAGCGAGTTCAATCCAGTAGAAATATTATTTTCCGAGTATCACTTACCGAGACATTCCGTGTTCCGAAAACGTTACATTAATCATGGCTTCGACAAACATTATTTAATGACCGTGAGCATGTGGATTACCGATGTTTCAACCACAATACAAGGCATATTTACACCTAGAAATATTTACTTAGATTTCGCAGATTTTTCCTAAGGTCACTTACAAAAATCAGGCAGTTTTCGCAGAAAAATTCTCTTGCTGCATGTTCGATCCAAGAGACATCCCATTTTGATAGATACCGTCACTGTAACATTCCGTGTTCTGAAAAAGGTACGTGCACATTGGATTCAACAAATATTCACAGCTGTGTTTTTAGAATGTGAATTACACATCTTTAATAAACCATTGAAGGCATATTGTCACCTTAAAGCATTTGCTCAGGTTTTGCAGCGTTTTCATAACACCAGTTTCCAAACGGAGGTAGATTTTACAGTAAAATTCTCCTGGAGCGGATTCTCACCACTAGATATGTCATTTACATACTTTCTTTCAACGTGACATTCCGTGTTCCGAACACACTATATACATCACGGATTTGAGAAACATTTTTAATGAGTTGTGTACATGTGTATTACAGAACTTCCATCCACCATACAAGGCATATTTACACCTAGAAGCTTTACATCATAGTTTGCAGCATTTTCCTAATAGCAGTCTCAAAAAGCAGGCAGTTTCCTAAGGAAAAAACTGTTGGAGCGTGTTCTACCCAATAGATATGTAAATTAAATATATTCTCCCGCTGTGAAATTCTGTGTTTCGAACACGCTGCATGCAGATAGGATTCGACAAAAATACACTACAGAGTTGTTTGCATGTGGATTACAGGACTTTCATCACAATAAAAGGCATATTGATGCTTAGAAGCATTTTCTCTGATTTCACAGAGCTTTCCAAACGCCAGTTTCGAAACTGAGGTAGATTTCACGGCAAAAACCTCTTGGAGCGGGTTCAAAACAATAGACATGTAATTTACATGGATTCGCTCACCGCGAAATTCCCTGTTCCGAACACGCTACATGCTTCTCGGATCCGACATATATTCACTACAGAGTTGTTAGCAATTGGATTACTGCTCTTTCATCCACCATACATGGCTTACTGACACTTTGAAGAATTTTCTGAGATTTCACAGGTTAGTTTTAATGCCAGGTTTGAAAATGAGGCAGATTGGGCAGGAAAATGCTCTTGGAGCGAGTTCTACCCAAAAGATATGTAATTTACCTAGTTTCACTCACCGTGACATTCCGTGTTCTGAACACGTTACATGCATCACGGATTCGACAAACATTCTTGAATGAGTTGTGAACATGTGTATTACGGAACTTTCATCCACCTTATAATGCATATTTATACATAGAAAGTTTTTTCTGATTTAGTAGATTTCTCCTAATGTCAGTTTTTAAATCATGCAGTTTTCGCAGAAAAATCCTCTTGGAGCGAGTTCTACCCAATAGACATGCAATTTACATACAACCCGTCATCGTGAAATTCCGTGTTCCGAAAAAGCTACATGCATCACGGATTCGACAAATATTCACTACAGAGTCGTTAGCATAAGGATTACCGAACTTTCATCCACCATAAAAGCCATATTGACACCTTGAAGCGTTTTCTCATATTTCGAAAGTTTTTCCTAATGCCAGTTTTGAAAATGAGGCAGAATTCGCAGAAAAAGCTCTTGGAGCGAGTTCTACCCAAGAGATATATATTTAACATAGTTTCGCTCACCGTGATATTCTGTGTTCCGAATACGCTTCATGTATCTCGGATTCGACAAATATTCACTACAGAGTTGTTAGCATGCGGATTACCGAACTTTCATCCACCCTACAAGGCATATTTACCCCGAGAATCTATTCATCTGTGTTCGCAGTGTTTTCCTAACGCCAGTTTCGAAAATCAGGCAGATTTCTCAGGAAAAATCTCTTGGAGTGATTTCTAACCAAGAGAAATGTAATTTACATAAACTAACTGGACATGAAATCCCGTGTTCCGAACATGCTACATGCATAATGGATTCGACAACTATTCACTACAGATTTGTTAGCATGTGGATTACCGAACTTTCATCACAATAGATTGAATATTGATACTTAGAAGTATTTTCTCAGATTTTGCAGCGTTTTCCAAACGCCAGTTTCAAAAATGAAGCAGTTTTCCCTGAAAAATTCTCTTGGAGCGAGTTCTACCCAATAGAGAAGTAATTTACATTGTTTCAATCACCGTGAAATTCCACGTTCCGAACACGGTATATGCATCACGGATTAGAAAAAGATTCTTTAATATGTTGTGAAAAGGTGGATTACCGAACTTTCATCCACCATACAATGCATATTTACACCTAAAAGTGTATATTCGGATTTCGCAGGTTATTCCTAACATCCAGTTTCGAAAATCATGAAATTTTCGCAGAAAAATCCAATTCAAGCGAGTTCAATCCAGTAGAAATATTATTTTCCGAGTATCACTCACCCAGACATTCCGTGTTCCGAAAACGTTACATTAATCATGGCTTCGACAAACATTATTTAATGACCGTGAGCATGTGGATTACCGATGCTTCAACCACAATACAAGGCATATTTACACCTAGAAATATTTACTTAGATTTCGCAGATTTTTCCTAATGTCACTTACAAAAATCAGGCAGTTTTCGCAGAAAAATTCTCTTGCTGCATGTTCGATCCAAGAGACATCCCATTTTGATAGATACCGTCACCGTAACATTCCGTGTTCTGAAAAAGGTACGTGCATATTGGATTCAACAAATATTCACAGCTGTGTTTTTAGAATGTGAATTACACATCTTTAATAAACCATTGAAGGCATATTGTCTCCTTAAAGCATTTGCTCAGGTTTTGCAGCGTTTTCATAACACCAGTTTCCAAACGGAGGTAGATTTTACAGTAAAATTCTCCTGGAGCGGGTTCTCACCAATAGACATGTCATTTACATAGTTTCTTTCAACGTGACATTCCGTGTTCCGAACACACTATATACATCACGGATTTGAGAAACATTTTTAATGAGTTGTGTACATGTGTATTACAGAACTTCCATCCACCATACAAGGCATATTTACACCTAGAAGCTTTACATCATAGTTTGCAGCATTTTCCTAATAGCAGTCTCAAAAATCAGGCAGTTTCCTAAGGAAAAAACTGTTGGAGCGTGTTCTACCCAATAGATATGTAAATTAAATATATTCTCCCGCTGTGAAATTCTGTGTTTCGAACACGCTGCATGCAGATAAGATTCGACAAAAATACACTACAGATTGTTTGCATGTGGATTACAGGACTTTCATCACAATACAAGGCATATTGATGCTTAGAAGCATTTTCTCTGATTTCACAGAGCTTTCCAAACGCCAGTTTCGAAACTGAGGTAGATTTCACGGCAAAAACCTCTTGGAGCGGGTTCAAAACAATAGACATGTAATTTACATGGATTCGCTCACCGCGAAATTCCCTGTTCCGAACACGCTACATGCTTCTCGGATCCGACATATATTCACTACAGAGTTGTCAGCAATTGGATTACTGCTCTTTCATCCACCATACATGGCTTACTGACACTTTGAAGAATTTTCTGAGATTTCACAGGTTAGTTTTAATGCCAGGTTTGAAAATGAGGCAGATTGGGCAGGAAAATGCTCTTGGAGCGAGTTCTACCCAAAAGATATGTAATTTACCTAGTTTCACTCACCGTGACATTCCGTGTTCTGAACACGTTACATGCATCACGGATTCGACAAACATTCTTGAATGAGTTGTGAACATGTGTATTACCGAACTTTCATCCACCTTACAATGCATATTTATACATAGAAAGTTTTTCCTGATTTAGTAGATTTCTCCTAATGTCAGTTTTTAAATCATGCAGTTTTCGCAGAAAAATCCTCTTGGAGCGAGTTCTACCCAATAGACATGCAATTTACATAGAACCCGTCATCGTGAAATTCCGTGTTCCGAAAAAGCTACATGCATCACGGATTCGACAAATATTCACTACAGAGTCGTTAGCATAAGGATTACCGAACTTTCATCCACCATAAAAGCCATATTGACACCTTGAAGCGTTTTCTCATATTTCGAAAGTTTTTCCTAATGCCAGTTTTGAAAATGAGGCAGAATTCGCAGAAAAAGCTCTTGGAGCGAGTTCTACCCAAGAGACATATATTTTACATAGTTTCGCTCACCGTGATATTCTGTGTTCCGAACACGCTTCATGTATCTCGGATTCGACAAATATTCACTACAGAGTTGTTAGCATGCGGATTACCGAACTTTCATCCACCCTACAATGCATATTTACCCCGAGAATCTATTCATCTGTGTTCGCAGTGTTTTCCTAACGCCAGTTTAGAAAATCAGGCAGATTTCTCAGGAAAAATCTCTTGGAGTGATTTCTAACCAAGAGAAATGTAATTTACATAAACTAACTGGACATGAAATCCCGTGTTCCGAACATGCTACATGCATAATGGATTCGACAACTATTCACTACAGATTTGTTAGCATGTGGATTACCGAACTTTCATCACAATAGATTGAATATTGATACTTAGAAGTATTTTCTCAGATTTTGCAGCGTTTTCCAAACGCCAGTTTCAAAAATGAAGCAGTTTTCCCTGAAAAATTCTCTTGGAGCGAGTTCTACCCAATAGAGAAGTAATTTACATTGTTTCAATCACCGTGAAATTCCACGTTCCGAACACAGTATATGCATCACGGATTAGAAAAAGATTCTTTAATATGTTGTGAAAAGGTGGATTACTGAACTTTCTTCCAACAAAAAGGCATATTTACACCTAGAAATATTTACTCTCATTTTGAAGCTTTCTCCAAATTTCAGATTCGATTATCAGGCATTTTTCGCAGAAAAATTCTATTCCAGCTAGTTCTACCCAATAGAATTGTAGTTTACATTGCTTCATTACGGTGAAATTCCGTTTTCCAAAAGCGCTCCATGAATCACGGTTTGAAAAATAATTACTACACTGTTATTAACATGTGGATTACCAGACTTTCATTCACCATTCAAGGCTTATTGACACTTAGAAGCATTTTCTCAGACTTCACAGGGTTCTCCTAAAGGCAGTTTAGAAAATGAGGCACATTTAGCAGAAATATACTCTTCAAGCGAGTTCTACCCAATAGACATGTAATTTATATTGTTTCCTTCAATAAGACATTCCGTATTCCGAACAAGTTACATGCATCACGAATTGGACAAACATTCTTTAATGAGTGTGAGCATGTGGATTACCGAACTTTCATCCACCATACAAGGCATATTTACACCTAAAAGTGTATATTCGGATTTCGCAGGTTTTTCCTAACATCCAGTTTCGAAAATCATGAAATTTTCGCAGAAAAATCCAATTCAAGCGAGTTCATAACAGTAGACATATCATTTTCCGAGTATCACTCACCCAGACATTCCGTGTTCCGAAAACGTTACATTAATCATGGCTTCGACAAACATTATTTAATGACCGTGAGCATGTGGATTACCGATGCTTCAACCACAATACAAGGCATATTTACACCTAGAAATATTTACTTAGATTTCGCAGATTTTTCCTAATGTCACTTACAAAAATCAGGCAGTTTTCGCAGAAAAATTCTCTTGCTGCATGTTCGATCCAAGAGACATCCCATTTTGATAGATACCGTCACCGTAACATTCCGTGTTCTGAAAAAGGTACGTGCACATTGGATTCAACAAATATTCACAGCTGTGTTGTTAGAATGTGAATTACACATCTTTAATAAACCATTGAAGGCATATTGTCTCCTTAAAGCATTTGCTCAGGTTTTGCAGCGTTTTCATAACACCAGTTTCCAAACGGAGGTAGATTTTACAGTAAAATTCTCCTGGAGCGGGTTCTCACCAATAGACATGTCATTTACATAGTTTCTTTCAACGTGACATTCCGTGTTCCGAACACACTACATACATCACGGATTTGAGAAACATTTTTAATGAGTTGTGTACATGTGTATTACAGAACTTCCATCCACCATACAAGGCATATTTACACCTAGAAGCTTTACATCATTGTTTGCAGCATTTTCCTAATAGCAGTTTCAAAAATCAGGCAGTTTCCTAAGGAAAAAACTGTTGGAGCGTGTTCTACCCAATTGATATGTAAATTAAATATATTCTTCCGCTGTGAAATTCTGTGTTTCGAACATGCTGCATGCAGATAGGATTCGACAAAAATACACTACAGAGTTGTTTGCATGTGGATTACAGGACTTTCATCACAATACAAGGCATATTGATGCTTAGAAGCATTTTCTCTGATTTCACAGAGCTTTCCAAACGCCAGTTTCGAAACTGAGGCAGATTTCACGGCAAAAACCTCTTGGAGCGGGTTCAAAACAATAGACATG
The DNA here is from genome assembly GCF_036321535.1 of Camelus dromedarius. Taxonomy (NCBI): domain Eukaryota; kingdom Metazoa; phylum Chordata; class Mammalia; order Artiodactyla; family Camelidae; genus Camelus; species Camelus dromedarius. The sequence goes on from NW_026989758.1 coordinate 1,173,386, forward strand.
TAATTTACATGGATTCGCTCACCGCGAAATTCCCTGTTCCGAACACGCTACATGCTTCTCGGATCCGACATATATTCACTACAGAGTTGTCAGCAATTGGATTACTGCTCTTTCATCCACCATACATGGCTTACTGACACTTTGAAGAATTTTCTGAGATTTCACAGGTTAGTTTTAATGCCAGGTTTGAAAATGAGGCAGATTGGGCAGGAAAATGCTCTTGGAGCGAGTTCTACCCAAAAGATATGTAATTTACCTAGTTTCACTCACCGTGACATTCCGTGTTCTGAACACGTTACATGCATCACGGATTCGACAAACATTCTTGAATGAGTTGTGAACATGTGTATTACGGAACTTTCATCCACCTTACAATGCATATTTATACATAGAAAGTTTTTCCTGATTTAGTAGATTTCTCCTAATGTCAGTTTTTAAATCATGCAGTTTTCGCAGAAAAATCCTCTTGGAGCGAGTTCTACCCAATAGACATGCAATTTACATAGAACCCGTCATCGTGAAATTCCGTGTTCCGAAAAAGCTACATGCATCACGGATTCGACAAATATTCACTACAGAGTCGTTAGCATAAGGATTACCGAACTTTCATCCACCATAAAAGCCATATTGACACCTTGAAGCGTTTTCTCATATTTCGAAAGTTTTTCCTAATGCCAGTTTTGAAAATGAGGCAGAATTCGCAGAAAAAGCTCTTGGAGCGAGTTCTACCCAAGAGACATATATTTTACATAGTTTCGCTCACCGTGATATTCTGTGTTCCGAACACGCTTCATGTATCTCGGATTCGACAAATATTCACTACAGAGTTGTTAGCATGCGGATTACCGAACTTTCATCCACCCTACAATGCATATTTACCCCGAGAATCTATTCATCTGTGTTCGCAGTGTTTTCCTAACGCCAGTTTAGAAAATCAGGCAGATTTCTCAGGAAAAATCTCTTGGAGTGATTTCTAACCAAGAGAAATGTAATTTACATAAACTAACTGGACATGAAATCCCGTGTTCCGAACATGCTACATGCATAATGGATTCGACAACTATTCACTACAGATTTGTTAGCATGTGGATTACCGAACTTTCATCACAATAGATTGAATATTGATACTTAGAAGTATTTTCTCAGATTTTGCAGCGTTTTCCAAACGCCAGTTTCAAAAATGAAGCAGTTTTCCCTGAAAAATTCTCTTGGAGCGAGTTCTACCCAATAGAGAAGTAATTTACATTGTTTCAATCACCGTGAAATTCCACGTTCCGAACACAGTATATGCATCACGGATTAGAAAAAGATTCTTTAATATGTTGTGAAAAGGTGGATTACTGAACTTTCTTCCAACAAAAAGGCATATTTACACCTAGAAATATTTACTCTCATTTTGAAGCTTTCTCCAAATTTCAGATTCGATTATCAGGCATTTTTCGCAGAAAAATTCTATTCCAGCTAGTTCTACCCAATAGAATTGTAGTTTACATTGCTTCATTACGGTGAAATTCCGTTTTCCAAAAGCGCTCCATGAATCACGGTTTGAAAAATAATTACTACACTGTTATTAACATGTGGATTACCAGACTTTCATTCACCATTCAAGGCTTATTGACACTTAGAAGCATTTTCTCAGACTTCACAGGGTTCTCCTAAAGGCAGTTTAGAAAATGAGGCACATTTAGCAGAAATATACTCTTCAAGCGAGTTCTACCCAATAGACATGTAATTTATATTGTTTCCTTCAATAAGACATTCCGTATTCCGAACAAGTTACATGCATCACGAATTGGACAAACATTCTTTAATGAGTGTGAGCATGTGGATTACCGAACTTTCATCCACCATACAAGGCATATTTACACCTAAAAGTGTATATTCGGATTTCGCAGGTTTTTCCTAACATCCAGTTTCGAAAATCATGAAATTTTCGCAGAAAAATCCAATTCAAGCGAGTTCATAACAGTAGACATATCATTTTCCGAGTATCACTCACCCAGACATTCCGTGTTCCGAAAACGTTACATTAATCATGGCTTCGACAAACATTATTTAATGACCGTGAGCATGTGGATTACCGATGCTTCAACCACAATACAAGGCATATTTACACCTAGAAATATTTACTTAGATTTCGCAGATTTTTCCTAATGTCACTTACAAAAATCAGGCAGTTTTCGCAGAAAAATTCTCTTGCTGCATGTTCGATCCAAGAGACATCCCATTTTGATAGATACCGTCACCGTAACATTCCGTGTTCTGAAAAAGGTACGTGCACATTGGATTCAACAAATATTCACAGCTGTGTTGTTAGAATGTGAATTACACATCTTTAATAAACCATTGAAGGCATATTGTCTCCTTAAAGCATTTGCTCAGGTTTTGCAGCGTTTTCATAACACCAGTTTCCAAACGGAGGTAGATTTTACAGTAAAATTCTCCTGGAGCGGGTTCTCACCAATAGACATGTCATTTACATAGTTTCTTTCAACGTGACATTCCGTGTTCCGAACACACTACATACATCACGGATTTGAGAAACATTTTTAATGAGTTGTGTACATGTGTATTACAGAACTTCCATCCACCATACAAGGCATATTTACACCTAGAAGCTTTACATCATTGTTTGCAGCATTTTCCTAATAGCAGTTTCAAAAATCAGGCAGTTTCCTAAGGAAAAAACTGTTGGAGCGTGTTCTACCCAATTGATATGTAAATTAAATATATTCTTCCGCTGTGAAATTCTGTGTTTCGAACATGCTGCATGCAGATAGGATTCGACAAAAATACACTACAGAGTTGTTTGCATGTGGATTACAGGACTTTCATCACAATACAAGGCATATTGATGCTTAGAAGCATTTTCTCTGATTTCACAGAGCTTTCCAAACGCCAGTTTCGAAACTGAGGCAGATTTCACGGCAAAAACCTCTTGGAGCGGGTTCAAAACAATAGACATGTAATTTACATGGATTCGCTCACCGCGAAATTCCCTGTTCCGAACACGCTACATGCTTCTCGGATCCGACATATATTCACTACAGAGTTGTCAGCAATTGGATTACTGCTCTTTCATCCACCATACATGGCTTACTGACACTTTGAAGAATTTTCTGAGATTTCACAGGTTAGTTTTAATGCCAGGTTTGAAAATGAGGCAGATTGGGCAGGAAAATGCTCTTGGAGCGAGTTCTACCCAAAAGATATGTAATTTACCTAGTTTCACTCACCGTGACATTCCGTGTTCTGAACACGTTACATGCATCACGGATTCGACAAACATTCTTGAATGAGTTGTGAACATGTGTATTACGGAACTTTCATCCACCTTACAATGCATATTTATACATAGAAAGTTTTTTCTGATTTAGTAGATTTCTCCTAATGTCAGTTTTTAAATCATGCAGTTTTCGCAGAAAAATCCTCTTGGAGCGAGTTCTACCCAATAGACATGCAATTTACATACAACCCGTCATCGTGAAATTCCGTGTTCCGAAAAAGCTACATGCATCACGGATTCGACAAATATTCACTACAGAGTCGTTAGCATAAGGATTACCGAACTTTCATCCACCATAAAAGCCATATTGACACCTTGAAGCGTTTTCTCATATTTCGAAAGTTTTTCCTAATGCCAGTTTTGAAAATGAGGCAGAATTCGCAGAAAAAGCTCTTGGAGCGAGTTCTACCCAAGAGACATGTATTTTACATAGTTTCGCTCACCGTGATATTCTGTGTTCCGAACACGCTTCATGTATCTCGGATTCGACAAATATTCACTACAGAGTTGTTAGCATGCGGATTACCGAACTTTCATCCACCCTACAAGGCATATTTACCCCGAGAATCTATTCATCTGTGTTCGCAGTGTTTTCCTAACGCCAGTTTAGAAAATCAGGCAGATTTCTCAGGAAAAATCTCTTGGAGTGATTTCTAACCAAGAGAAATGTAATTTACATAAACTAACTGGACATGAAATCCCGTGTTCCGAACATGCTACATGCATAATGGATTCGACAACTATTCACTACAGATTTGTTAGCATGTGGATTACCGAACTTTCATCACAATAGATTGAATATTGATACTTAGAAGTATTTTCTCAGATTTTGCAGCGTTTTCCAAACGCCAGTTTCAAAAATGAAGCAGTTTTCCCTGAAAAATTCTCTTGGAGCGAGTTCTACCCAATAGAGAAGTAATTTACATTGTTTCAATCACCGTGAAATTCCACGTTCCGAACACGGTATATGCATCACGGATTAGAAAAAGATTCTTTAATATGTTGTGAAAAGGTGGATTACTGAACTTTCTTCCAACAAAAAGGCATATTTACACCTAGAAATATTTACTCTCATTTTGAAGCTTTCTCCAAATTTCAGATTCGATTATCAGGCATTTTTCGCAGAAAAATTCTATTCCAGCTAGTTCTACCCAATAGAATTGTAGTTTACATTGCTTCATTACGGTGAAATTCCGTTTTCCAAAAGCGCTCCATGAATCACGGTTTGAAAAATAATTACTACACTGTTATTAACATGTGGATTACCAGACTTTCATTCACCATTCAAGGCTTATTGACACTTAGAAGCATTTTCTCAGACTTCACAGGGTTCTAATAAAGGCAGTTTAGAAAATGAGGCACATTTAGCAGAAATATACTCTTCAAGCGAGTTCTACCCAATAGACATGTAATTTATATTGTTTCCTTCAATAAGACATTCCGTATTCCGAACACGTTACATGCATCACGAATTGGACAAACATTCTTTAATGAGTGTGAGCATGTGGATTACCGAACTTTCATCCACCATACAAGGCATATTTACACCTAAAAGTGTATATTCGGATTTCGCAGGTTTTTCCTAACATCCAGTTTCGAAAATCATGAAATTTTCGCAGAAAAATCCAATTCAAGCGAGTTCATAACAGTAGACATATCATTTTCCGAGTATCACTCACCCAGACATTCCGTGTTCCGAAAACGTTACATTAATCATGGCTTCGACAAACATTATTTAATGACCGTGAGCATGTGGATTACCGATGCTTCAACCACAATACAAGGCATATTTACACCTAGAAATATTTACTTAGATTTCGCAGATTTTTCCTAATGTCACTTACAAAAATCAGGCAGTTTTCGCAGAAAAATTCTCTTGCTGCATGTTCGATCCAAGAGACATCCCATTTTGATAGATACCGTCACCGTAACATTCCGTGTTCTGAAAAAGGTACGTGCACATTGGATTCAACAAATATTCACAGCTGTGTTTTTAGAATGTGAATTACACATCTTTAATAAACCATTGAAGGCATATTGTCTCCTTAAAGCATTTGCTCAGGTTTTGCAGCGTTTTCATAACACCAGTTTCCAAACGGAGGTAGATTTTACAGTAAAATTCTCCTGGAGCGGGTTCTCACCAATAGACATGTCATTTACATAGTTTCTTTCAACGTGACATTCCGTGTTCCGAACACACTACATACATCACGGATTTGAGAAACATTTTTAATGAGTTGTGTACATGTGTATTACAGAACTTCCATCCACCATACAAGGCATATTTACACCTAGAAGCTTTACATCATTGTTTGCAGCATTTTCCTAATAGCAGTTTCAAAAATCAGGCAGTTTCCTAAGGAAAAAACTGTTGGAGCGTGTTCTACCCAATTGATATGTAAATTAAATATATTCTCCCGCTGTGAAATTCTGTGTTTCGAACACGCTGCATGCAGATAGGATTCGACAAAAATACACTACAGAGTTGTTTGCATGTGGATTACAGGACTTTCATCACAATAAAAGGCATATTGATGCTTAGAAGCATTTTCTCTGATTTCACAGAGCTTTCCAAACGCCAGTTTCGAAACTGAGGTAGATTTCACGGCAAAAACCTCTTGGAGCGGGTTCAAAACAATAGACATGTAATTTACATGGATTCGCTCACCGCGAAATTCCCTGTTCCGAACACGCTACATGCTTCTCGGATCCGACATATATTCACTACAGAGTTGTCAGCAATTGGATTACTGCTCTTTCATCCACCATACATGGCTTACTGACACTTTGAAGAATTTTCTGAGATTTCACAGGTTAGTTTTAATGCCAGGTTTTAACATGAGGCAGATTGGGCAGGAAAATGCTCTTGGAGCGAGTTCTACCCAAAAGATATGTAATTTACCTAGTTTCACTCACCGTGACATTCCGTGTTCTGAACACGTTACATGCATCACGGATTCGACAAACATTCTTGAATGAGTTGTGAACATGTGTATTACGGAACTTTCATCCACCTTATAATGCATATTTATACATAGAAAGTTTTTTCTGATTTAGTAGATTTCTCCTAATGTCAGTTTTTAAATCATGCAGTTTTCGCAGAAAAATCCTCTTGGAGCGAGTTCTACCCAATAGACATGCAATTTACATAGAACCCGTCATCGTGAAATTCCGTGTTCCGAAAAAGCTACATGCATCACGGATTCGACAAATATTCACTACAGAGTCGTTAGCATAAGGATTACCGAACTTTCATCCACCATAAAAGCCATATTGACACCTTGAAGCGTTTTCTCATATTTCGAAAGTTTTTCCTAATGCCAGTTTTGAAAATGAGGCAGAATTCGCAGAAAAAGCTCTTGGAGCGAGTTCTACCCAAGAGACATGTATTTTACATAGTTTCGCTCACCGTGATATTCTGTGTTCCGAACACGCTTCATGTATCTCGGATTCGACAAATATTCACTACAGAGTTGTTAGCATGCGGATTACCGAACTTTCATCCACCCTACAAGGCATATTTACCCCGAGAATCTATTCATCTGTGTTCGCAGTGTTTTCCTAACGCCAGTTTCGAAAATCAGGCAGATTTCTCAGGAAAAATCTCTTGGAGTGATTTCTAACCAAGAGAAATGTAATTTACATAAACTAACTGGACATGAAATCCCGTGTTCCGAACATGCTACATGCATAATGGATTCGACAACTATTCACTACAGATTTGTTAGCATGTGGATTACCGAACTTTCATCACAATAGATTGAATATTGACACTTAGAAGTATTTTCTCAGATTTTGCAGCGTTTTCCAAACGCCAGTTTCAAAAATGAAGCAGTTTTCCCTGAAAAATTCTCTTGGAGCGAGTTCTACCCAATAGAGAAGTAATTTACATTGTTTCAATCACCGTGAAATTCCACGTTCCGAACACGGTATATGCATCACGGATTAGAAAAAGATTCTTTAATATGTTGTGAAAAGGTGGATTACTGAACTTTCTTCCAACAAAAAGGCATATTTACACCTAGAAATATTTACTCTCATTTTGAAGCTTTCTCCAAATTTCAGATTCGATTATCAGGCATTTTTCGCAGAAAAATTCTATTCCAGCTAGTTCTACCCAATAGAATTGTAGTTTACATTGCTTCATTACGGTGAAATTCTGTTTTCCAAAAGCGCTCCATGAATCACGGTTTGAAAAATAATTACTATACTGTTATTAACATGTGGATTACCAGACTTTCATTCACCATTCAAGGCATATTGACACTTAGAAGCATTTTCTCAGACTTCACAGGGTTCTCCTAAAGGCAGTTTAGAAAATGAGGCACATTTAGCAGAAAAATTCTCTTCAAGCGAGTTCTACCCAATAGACATGTAATTTATATTGTTTCCTTCAATAAGACATTCCGTATTCCGAACACGTTACATGCATCACGAATTGGACAAGCATTCTTTAATGAGTGTGAGCATGTGGATTACCGAACTTTCTTCCACCATACAAGGCATATTTACACCTAGAAGTGTATATTCGGATTTCGCAGGTTTTTCCTAACATCCAGTTTCGAAAATCATGAAATTTTCGCAGAAAAATCCAATTCAAGCGAGTTCAATCCAGTAGAAATATTATTTTCCGAGTATCACTTACCGAGACATTCCGTGTTCCGAAAACGTTACATTAATCATGGCTTCGACAAACATTATTTAATGACCGTGAGCATGTGGATTACCGATGTTTCAACCACAATACAAGGCATATTTACACCTAGAAATATTTACTAAGATTTCGCAGATTTTTCCTAATGTCACTTACAAAAATCAGGCAGTTTTCGCAGAAAAATTCTCTTGCTGCATGTTCGATCCAAGAGACATCCCATTTTGATAGATACCGTCACTGTAACATTCCGTGTTCTGAAAAAGGTACGTGCACATTGGATTCAACAAATATTCACAGCTGTGTTTTTAGAATGTGAATTACACATCTTTAATAAACCATTGAAGGCATATTGTCACCTTAAAGCATTTGCTCAGGTTTTGCAGCGTTTTCATAACACCAGTTTCCAAACGGAGGTAGATTTTACAGTAAAATTCTCCTGGAGCGGATTCTCACCACTAGATATGTCATTTACATAGTTTCTTTCAACGTGACATTCCGTGTTCCGAACACACTATATACATCACGGATTTGAGAAACATTTTTAATGAGTTGTGTACATGTGTATTACAGAACTTCCATCCAACATACAAGGCATATTTACACCTAGAAGCTTTACATCATAGTTTGCAGCATTTTCCTAATAGCAGTCTCAAAAATCAGGCAGTTTCCTAAGGAAAAAACTGTTGGAGCGTGTTCTACCCAATAGATATGTAAATTAAATATATTCTCCCGCTGTGAAATTCTGTGTTTCGAACACGCTGCATGCAGATAGGATTCGACAAAAATACACTACAGAGTTGTTTGCATGTGGATTACAGGACTTTCATCACAATAAAAGGCATATTGATGCTTAGAAGCATTTTCTCTGATTTCACAGAGCTTTCCAAACGCCAGTTTCGAAACTGAGGTAGATTTCACGGCAAAAACCTCTTGGAGCGGGTTCAAAACAATAGACATGTAATTTACATGGATTCGCTCACCGCGAAATTCCCTGTTCCGAACACGCTACATGCTTCTCGGATCCGACATATATTCACTACAGAGTTGTCAGCAATTGGATTACTGCTCTTTCATCCACCATACATGGCTTACTGACACTTTGAAGAATTTTCTGAGATTTCACAGGTTAGTTTTAATGCCAGGTTTTAACATGAGGCAGATTGGGCAGGAAAATGCTCTTGGAGCGAGTTCTACCCAAAAGATATGTAATTTACCTAGTTTCACTCACCGTGACATTCCGTGTTCTGAACACGTTACATGCATCACGGATTCGACAAACATTCTTGAATGAGTTGTGAACATGTGTATTACGGAACTTTCATCCACCTTATAATGCATATTTATACATAGAAAGTTTTTTCTGATTTAGTAGATTTCTCCTAATGTCAGTTTTTAAATCATGCAGTTTTCGCAGAAAAATCCTCTTGGAGCGAGTTCTACCCAATAGACATGCAATTTACATAGAACCCGTCATCGTGAAATTCCGTGTTCCGAAAAAGCTACATGCATCACGGATTCGACAAATATTCACTACAGAGTCGTTAGCATAAGGATTACCGAACTTTCATCCACCATAAAAGCCATATTGACACCTTGAAGCGTTTTCTCATATTTCGAAAGTTTTTCCTAATGCCAGTTTTGAAAATGAGGCAGAATTCGCAGAAAAAGCTCTTGGAGCGAGTTCTACCCAAGAGACATGTATTTTACATAGTTTCGCTCACCGTGATATTCTGTGTTCCGAACACGCTTCATGTATCTCGGATTCGACAAATATTCACTACAGAGTTGTTAGCATGCGGATTACCGAACTTTCATCCACCCTACAAGGCATATTTACCCCGAGAATCTATTCATCTGTGTTCGCAGTGTTTTCCTAACGCCAGTTTCGAAAATCAGGCAGATTTCTCAGGAAAAATCTCTTGGAGTGATTTCTAACCAAGAGAAATGTAATTTACATAAACTAACTGGACATGAAATCCCGTGTTCCGAACATGCTACATGCATAATGGATTCGACAACTATTCACTACAGATTTGTTAGCATGTGGATTACCGAACTTTCATCACAATAGATTGAATATTGACACTTAGAAGTATTTTCTCAGATTTTGCAGCGTTTTCCAAACGCCAGTTTCAAAAATGAAGCAGTTTTCCCTGAAAAATTCTCTTGGAGCGAGTTCTACCCAATAGAGAAGTAATTTACATTGTTTCAATCACCGTGAAATTCCACGTTCCGAACACGGTATATGCATCACGGATTAGAAAAAGATTCTTTAATATGTTGTGAAAAGGTGGATTACTGAACTTTCTTCCAACAAAAAGGCATATTTACACCTAGAAATATTTACTCTCATTTTGAAGCTTTCTCCAAATTTCAGATTCGATTATCAGGCATTTTTCGCAGAAAAATTCTATTCCAGCTAGTTCTACCCAATAGAATTGTAGTTTACATTGCTTCATTACGGTGAAATTCTGTTTTCCAAAAGCGCTCCATGAATCACGGTTTGAAAAATAATTACTATACTGTTATTAACATGTGGATTACCAGACTTTCATTCACCATTCAAGGCATATTGACACTTAGAAGCATTTTCTCAGACTTCACAGGGTTCTCCTAAAGGCAGTTTAGAAAATGAGGCACATTTAGCAGAAAAATTCTCTTCAAGCGAGTTCTACCCAATAGACATGTAATTTATATTGTTTCCTTCAATAAGACATTCCGTATTCCGAACACGTTACATGCATCACGAATTGGACAAGCATTCTTTAATGAGTGTGAGCATGTGGATTACCGAACTTTCTTCCACCATACAAGGCATATTTACACCTAGAAGTGTATATTCGGATTTCGCAGGTTTTTCCTAACATCCAGTTTCGAAAATCATGAAATTTTCGCAGAAAAATCCAATTCAAGCGAGTTCAATCCAGTAGAAATATTATTTTCCGAGTATCACTTACCGAGACATTCCGTGTTCCGAAAACGTTACATTAATCATGGCTTCGACAAACATTATTTAATGACCGTGAGCATGTGGATTACCGATGTTTCAACCACAATACAAGGCATATTTACACCTAGAAATATTTACTTAGATTTCGCAGATTTTTCCTAATGTCACTTACAAAAATCAGGCAGTTTTCGCAGAAAAATTCTCTTGCTGCATGTTCGATCCAAGAGACATCCCATTTTGATAGATACCGTCACTGTAACATTCCGTGTTCTGAAAAAGGTACGTGCACATTGGATTCAACAAATATTCACAGCTGTGTTTTTAGAATGTGAATTACACATCTTTAATAAACCATTGAAGGCATATTGTCACCTTAAAGCATTTGCTCAGGTTTTGCAGCGTTTTCATAACACCAGTTTCCAAACGGAGGTAGATTTTACAGTAAAATTCTCCTGGAGCGGATTCTCACCACTAGATATGTCATTTACATACTTTCTTTCAACGTGACATTCCGTGTTCCGAACACACTATATACATCACGGATTTGAGAAACATTTTTAATGAGTTGTGTACATGTGTATTACAGAACTTCCATCCACCATACAAGGCATATTTACACCTAGAAGCTTTACATCATAGTTTGCAGCATTTTCCTAATAGCAGTCTCAAAAAGCAGGCAGTTTCCTAAGGAAAAAACTGTTGGAGCGTGTTCTACCCAATAGATATGTAAATTAAATATATTCTCCCGCTGTGAAATTCTGTGTTTCGAACACGCTGCATGCAGATAGGATTCGACAAAAATACACTACAGAGTTGTTTGCATGTGGATTACAGGACTTTCATCACAATAAAAGGCATATTGATGCTTAGAAGCATTTTCTCTGATTTCACAGAGCTTTCCAAACGCCAGTTTCGAAACTGAGGTAGATTTCACGGCAAAAACCTCTTGGAGCGGGTTCAAAACAATAGACATGTAATTTACATGGATTCGCTCACCGCGAAATTCCCTGTTCCGAACACGCTACATGCTTCTCGGATCCGACATATATTCACTACAGAGTTGTTAGCAATTGGATTACTGCTCTTTCATCCACCATACATGGCTTACTGACACTTTGAAGAATTTTCTGAGATTTCACAGGTTAGTTTTAATGCCAGGTTTGAAAATGAGGCAGATTGGGCAGGAAAATGCTCTTGGAGCGAGTTCTACCCAAAAGATATGTAATTTACCTAGTTTCACTCACCGTGACATTCCGTGTTCTGAACACGTTACATGCATCACGGATTCGACAAACATTCTTGAATGAGTTGTGAACATGTGTATTACGGAACTTTCATCCACCTTATAATGCATATTTATACATAGAAAGTTTTTTCTGATTTAGTAGATTTCTCCTAATGTCAGTTTTTAAATCATGCAGTTTTCGCAGAAAAATCCTCTTGGAGCGAGTTCTACCCAATAGACATGCAATTTACATACAACCCGTCATCGTGAAATTCCGTGTTCCGAAAAAGCTACATGCATCACGGATTCGACAAATATTCACTACAGAGTCGTTAGCATAAGGATTACCGAACTTTCATCCACCATAAAAGCCATATTGACACCTTGAAGCGTTTTCTCATATTTCGAAAGTTTTTCCTAATGCCAGTTTTGAAAATGAGGCAGAATTCGCAGAAAAAGCTCTTGGAGCGAGTTCTACCCAAGAGATATATATTTAACATAGTTTCGCTCACCGTGATATTCTGTGTTCCGAATACGCTTCATGTATCTCGGATTCGACAAATATTCACTACAGAGTTGTTAGCATGCGGATTACCGAACTTTCATCCACCCTACAAGGCATATTTACCCCGAGAATCTATTCATCTGTGTTCGCAGTGTTTTCCTAACGCCAGTTTCGAAAATCAGGCAGATTTCTCAGGAAAAATCTCTTGGAGTGATTTCTAACCAAGAGAAATGTAATTTACATAAACTAACTGGACATGAAATCCCGTGTTCCGAACATGCTACATGCATAATGGATTCGACAACTATTCACTACAGATTTGTTAGCATGTGGATTACCGAACTTTCATCACAATAGATTGAATATTGATACTTAGAAGTATTTTCTCAGATTTTGCAGCGTTTTCCAAACGCCAGTTTCAAAAATGAAGCAGTTTTCCCTGAAAAATTCTCTTGGAGCGAGTTCTACCCAATAGAGAAGTAATTTACATTGTTTCAATCACCGTGAAATTCCACGTTCCGAACACGGTATATGCATCACGGATTAGAAAAAGATTCTTTAATATGTTGTGAAAAGGTGGATTACCGAACTTTCATCCACCATACAATGCATATTTACACCTAAAAGTGTATATTCGGATTTCGCAGGTTATTCCTAACATCCAGTTTCGAAAATCATGAAATTTTCGCAGAAAAATCCAATTCAAGCGAGTTCAATCCAGTAGAAATATTATTTTCCGAGTATCACTCACCCAGACATTCCGTGTTCCGAAAACGTTACATTAATCATGGCTTCGACAAACATTATTTAATGACCGTGAGCATGTGGATTACCGATGCTTCAACCACAATACAAGGCATATTTACACCTAGAAATATTTACTTAGATTTCGCAGATTTTTCCTAATGTCACTTACAAAAATCAGGCAGTTTTCGCAGAAAAATTCTCTTGCTGCATGTTCGATCCAAGAGACATCCCATTTTGATAGATACCGTCACCGTAACATTCCGTGTTCTGAAAAAGGTACGTGCATATTGGATTCAACAAATATTCACAGCTGTGTTTTTAGAATGTGAATTACACATCTTTAATAAACCATTGAAGGCATATTGTCTCCTTAAAGCATTTGCTCAGGTTTTGCAGCGTTTTCATAACACCAGTTTCCAAACGGAGGTAGATTTTACAGTAAAATTCTCCTGGAGCGGGTTCTCACCAATAGACATGTCATTTACATAGTTTCTTTCAACGTGACATTCCGTGTTCCGAACACACTATATACATCACGGATTTGAGAAACATTTTTAATGAGTTGTGTACATGTGTATTACAGAACTTCCATCCACCATACAAGGCATATTTACACCTAGAAGCTTTACATCATAGTTTGCAGCATTTTCCTAATAGCAGTCTCAAAAATCAGGCAGTTTCCTAAGGAAAAAACTGTTGGAGCGTGTTCTACCCAATAGATATGTAAATTAAATATATTCTCCCGCTGTGAAATTCTGTGTTTCGAACACGCTGCATGCAGATAAGATTCGACAAAAATACACTACAGATTGTTTGCATGTGGATTACAGGACTTTCATCACAATACAAGGCATATTGATGCTTAGAAGCATTTTCTCTGATTTCACAGAGCTTTCCAAACGCCAGTTTCGAAACTGAGGTAGATTTCACGGCAAAAACCTCTTGGAGCGGGTTCAAAACAATAGACATGTAATTTACATGGATTCGCTCACCGCGAAATTCCCTGTTCCGAACACGCTACATGCTTCTCGGATCCGACATATATTCACTACAGAGTTGTCAGCAATTGGATTACTGCTCTTTCATCCACCATACATGGCTTACTGACACTTTGAAGAATTTTCTGAGATTTCACAGGTTAGTTTTAATGCCAGGTTTGAAAATGAGGCAGATTGGGCAGGAAAATGCTCTTGGAGCGAGTTCTACCCAAAAGATATGTAATTTACCTAGTTTCACTCACCGTGACATTCCGTGTTCTGAACACGTTACATGCATCACGGATTCGACAAACATTCTTGAATGAGTTGTGAACATGTGTATTACCGAACTTTCATCCACCTTACAATGCATATTTATACATAGAAAGTTTTTCCTGATTTAGTAGATTTCTCCTAATGTCAGTTTTTAAATCATGCAGTTTTCGCAGAAAAATCCTCTTGGAGCGAGTTCTACCCAATAGACATGCAATTTACATAGAACCCGTCATCGTGAAATTCCGTGTTCCGAAAAAGCTACATGCATCACGGATTCGACAAATATTCACTACAGAGTCGTTAGCATAAGGATTACCGAACTTTCATCCACCATAAAAGCCATATTGACACCTTGAAGCGTTTTCTCATATTTCGAAAGTTTTTCCTAATGCCAGTTTTGAAAATGAGGCAGAATTCGCAGAAAAAGCTCTTGGAGCGAGTTCTACCCAAGAGACATATATTTTACATAGTTTCGCTCACCGTGATATTCTGTGTTCCGAACACGCTTCATGTATCTCGGATTCGACAAATATTCACTACAGAGTTGTTAGCATGCGGATTACCGAACTTTCATCCACCCTACAATGCATATTTACCCCGAGAATCTATTCATCTGTGTTCGCAGTGTTTTCCTAACGCCAGTTTAGAAAATCAGGCAGATTTCTCAGGAAAAATCTCTTGGAGTGATTTCTAACCAAGAGAAATGTAATTTACATAAACTAACTGGACATGAAATCCCGTGTTCCGAACATGCTACATGCATAATGGATTCGACAACTATTCACTACAGATTTGTTAGCATGTGGATTACCGAACTTTCATCACAATAGATTGAATATTGATACTTAGAAGTATTTTCTCAGATTTTGCAGCGTTTTCCAAACGCCAGTTTCAAAAATGAAGCAGTTTTCCCTGAAAAATTCTCTTGGAGCGAGTTCTACCCAATAGAGAAGTAATTTACATTGTTTCAATCACCGTGAAATTCCACGTTCCGAACACAGTATATGCATCACGGATTAGAAAAAGATTCTTTAATATGTTGTGAAAAGGTGGATTACTGAACTTTCTTCCAACAAAAAGGCATATTTACACCTAGAAATATTTACTCTCATTTTGAAGCTTTCTCCAAATTTCAGATTCGATTATCAGGCATTTTTCGCAGAAAAATTCTATTCCAGCTAGTTCTACCCAATAGAATTGTAGTTTACATTGCTTCATTACGGTGAAATTCCGTTTTCCAAAAGCGCTCCATGAATCACGGTTTGAAAAATAATTACTACACTGTTATTAACATGTGGATTACCAGACTTTCATTCACCATTCAAGGCTTATTGACACTTAGAAGCATTTTCTCAGACTTCACAGGGTTCTCCTAAAGGCAGTTTAGAAAATGAGGCACATTTAGCAGAAATATACTCTTCAAGCGAGTTCTACCCAATAGACATGTAATTTATATTGTTTCCTTCAATAAGACATTCCGTATTCCGAACAAGTTACATGCATCACGAATTGGACAAACATTCTTTAATGAGTGTGAGCATGTGGATTACCGAACTTTCATCCACCATACAAGGCATATTTACACCTAAAAGTGTATATTCGGATTTCGCAGGTTTTTCCTAACATCCAGTTTCGAAAATCATGAAATTTTCGCAGAAAAATCCAATTCAAGCGAGTTCATAACAGTAGACATATCATTTTCCGAGTATCACTCACCCAGACATTCCGTGTTCCGAAAACGTTACATTAATCATGGCTTCGACAAACATTATTTAATGACCGTGAGCATGTGGATTACCGATGCTTCAACCACAATACAAGGCATATTTACACCTAGAAATATTTACTTAGATTTCGCAGATTTTTCCTAATGTCACTTACAAAAATCAGGCAGTTTTCGCAGAAAAATTCTCTTGCTGCATGTTCGATCCAAGAGACATCCCATTTTGATAGATACCGTCACCGTAACATTCCGTGTTCTGAAAAAGGTACGTGCACATTGGATTCAACAAATATTCACAGCTGTGTTGTTAGAATGTGAATTACACATCTTTAATAAACCATTGAAGGCATATTGTCTCCTTAAAGCATTTGCTCAGGTTTTGCAGCGTTTTCATAACACCAGTTTCCAAACGGAGGTAGATTTTACAGTAAAATTCTCCTGGAGCGGGTTCTCACCAATAGACATGTCATTTACATAGTTTCTTTCAACGTGACATTCCGTGTTCCGAACACACTACATACATCACGGATTTGAGAAACATTTTTAATGAGTTGTGTACATGTGTATTACAGAACTTCCATCCACCATACAAGGCATATTTACACCTAGAAGCTTTACATCATTGTTTGCAGCATTTTCCTAATAGCAGTTTCAAAAATCAGGCAGTTTCCTAAGGAAAAAACTGTTGGAGCGTGTTCTACCCAATTGATATGTAAATTAAATATATTCTTCCGCTGTGAAATTCTGTGTTTCGAACATGCTGCATGCAGATAGGATTCGACAAAAATACACTACAGAGTTGTTTGCATGTGGATTACAGGACTTTCATCACAATACAAGGCATATTGATGCTTAGAAGCATTTTCTCTGATTTCACAGAGCTTTCCAAACGCCAGTTTCGAAACTGAGGCAGATTTCACGGCAAAAACCTCTTGGAGCGGGTTCAAAACAATAGACATGTAATTTACATGGATTCGCTCACCGCGAAATTCCCTGTTCCGAACACGCTACATGCTTCTCGGATCCGACATATATTCACTACAGAGTTGTCAGCAATTGGATTACTGCTCTTTCATCCACCATACATGGCTTACTGACACTTTGAAGAATTTTCTGAGATTTCACAGGTTAGTTTTAATGCCAGGTTTTAACATGAGGCAGATTGGGCAGGAAAATGCTCTTGGAGCGAGTTCTACCCAAAAGATATGTAATTTACCTAGTTTCACTCACCGTGACATTCCGTGTTCTGAACACGTTACATGCATCACGGATTCGACAAACATTCTTGAATGAGTTGTGAACATGTGTATTACGGAACTTTCATCCACCTTACAATGCATATTTATACATAGAAAGTTTTTTCTGATTTAGTAGATTTCTCCTAATGTCAGTTTTTAAATCATGCAGTTTTCGCAGAAAAATCCTCTTGGAGCGAGTTCTACCCAATAGACATGCAATTTACATACAACCCGTCATCGTGAAATTCCGTGTTCCGAAAAAGCTACATGCATCACGGATTCGACAAATATTCACTACAGAGTCGTTAGCATAAGGATTACCGAACTTTCATCCACCATAAAAGCCATATTGACACCTTGAAGCGTTTTCTCATATTTCGAAAGTTTTTCCTAATGCCAGTTTTGAAAATGAGGCAGAATTCGCAGAAAAAGCTCTTGGAGCGAGTTCTACCCAAGAGACATGTATTTTACATAGTTTCGCTCACCGTGATATTCTGTGTTCCGAACACGCTTCATGTATCTCGGATTCGACAAATATTCACTACAGAGTTGTTAGCATGCGGATTACCGAACTTTCATCCACCCTACAAGGCATATTTACCCCGAGAATCTATTCATCTGTGTTCGCAGTGTTTTCCTAACGCCAGTTTAGAAAATCAGGCAGATTTCTCAGGAAAAATCTCTTGGAGTGATTTCTAACCAAGAGAAATGTAATTTACATAAACTAACTGGACATGAAATCCCGTGTTCCGAACATGCTACATGCATAATGGATTCGACAACTATTCACTACAGATTTGTTAGCATGTGGATTACCGAACTTTCATCACAATAGATTGAATATTGATACTTAGAAGTATTTTCTCAGATTTTGCAGCGTTTTCCAAACGCCAGTTTCAAAAATGAAGCAGTTTTCCCTGAAAAATTCTCTTGGAGCGAGTTCTACCCAATAGAGAAGTAATTTACATTGTTTCAATCACCGTGAAATTCCACGTTCCGAACACGGTATATGCATCACGGATTAGAAAAAGATTCTTTAATATGTTGTGAAAAGGTGGATTACTGAACTTTCTTCCAACAAAAAGGCATATTTACACCTAGAAATATTTACTCTCATTTTGAAGCTTTCTCCAAATTTCAGATTCGATTATCAGGCATTTTTCGCAGAAAAATTCTATTCCAGCTAGTTCTACCCAATAGAATTGTAGTTTACATTGCTTCATTACGGTGAAATTCCGTTTTCCAAAAGCGCTCCATGAATCACGGTTTGAAAAATAATTACTACACTGTTATTAACATGTGGATTACCAGACTTTCATTCACCATTCAAGGCTTATTGACACTTAGAAGCATTTTCTCAGACTTCACAGGGTTCTAATAAAGGCAGTTTAGAAAATGAGGCACATTTAGCAGAAATATACTCTTCAAGCGAGTTCTACCCAATAGACATGTAATTTATATTGTTTCCTTCAATAAGACATTCCGTATTCCGAACACGTTACATGCATCACGAATTGGACAAACATTCTTTAATGAGTGTGAGCATGTGGATTACCGAACTTTCATCCACCATACAAGGCATATTTACACCTAAAAGTGTATATTCGGATTTCGCAGGTTTTTCCTAACATCCAGTTTCGAAAATCATGAAATTTTCGCAGAAAAATCCAATTCAAGCGAGTTCATAACAGTAGACATATCATTTTCCGAGTATCACTCACCCAGACATTCCGTGTTCCGAAAACGTTACATTAATCATGGCTTCGACAAACATTATTTAATGACCGTGAGCATGTGGATTACCGATGCTTCAACCACAATACAAGGCATATTTACACCTAGAAATATTTACTTAGATTTCGCAGATTTTTCCTAATGTCACTTACAAAAATCAGGCAGTTTTCGCAGAAAAATTCTCTTGCTGCATGTTCGATCCAAGAGACATCCCATTTTGATAGATACCGTCACCGTAACATTCCGTGTTCTGAAAAAGGTACGTGCACATTGGATTCAACAAATATTCACAGCTGTGTTTTTAGAATGTGAATTACACATCTTTAATAAACCATTGAAGGCATATTGTCTCCTTAAAGCATTTGCTCAGGTTTTGCAGCGTTTTCATAACACCAGTTTCCAAACGGAGGTAGATTTTACAGTAAAATTCTCCTGGAGCGGGTTCTCACCAATAGACATGTCATTTACATAGTTTCTTTCAACGTGACATTCCGTGTTCCGAACACACTACATACATCACGGATTTGAGAAACATTTTTAATGAGTTGTGTACATGTGTATTACAGAACTTCCATCCACCATACAAGGCATATTTACACCTAGAAGCTTTACATCATTGTTTGCAGCATTTTCCTAATAGCAGTTTCAAAAATCAGGCAGTTTCCTAAGGAAAAAACTGTTGGAGCGTGTTCTACCCAATTGATATGTAAATTAAATATATTCTCCCGCTGTGAAATTCTGTGTTTCGAACACGCTGCATGCAGATAGGATTCGACAAAAATACACTACAGAGTTGTTTGCATGTGGATTACAGGACTTTCATCACAATACAAGGCATATTGATGCTTAGAAGCATTTTCTCTGATTTCACAGAGCTTTCCAAACGCCAGTTTCGAAACTGAGGCAGATTTCACGGCAAAAACCTCTTGGAGCGGGTTCAAAACAATAGACATGTAATTTACATGGATTCGCTCACCGCGAAATTCCCTGTTCCGAACACGCTACATGCTTCTCGGATCCGACATATATTCACTACAGAGTTGTCAGCAATTGGATTACTGCTCTTTCATCCACCATACATGGCTTACTGACACTTTGAAGAATTTTCTGAGATTTCACAGGTTAGTTTTAATGCCAGGTTTTAACATGAGGCAGATTGGGCAGGAAAATGCTCTTGGAGCGAGTTCTACCCAAAAGATATGTAATTTACCTAGTTTCACTCACCGTGACATTCCGTGTTCTGAACACGTTACATGCATCACGGATTCGACAAACATTCTTGAATGAGTTGTGAACATGTGTATTACGGAACTTTCATCCACCTTACAATGCATATTTATACATAGAAAGTTTTTTCTGATTTAGTAGATTTCTCCTAATGTCAGTTTTTAAATCATGCAGTTTTCGCAGAAAAATCCTCTTGGAGCGAGTTCTACCCAATAGACATGCAATTCACATAGAACCAGTCATCGTGAAATTCCGTGTTCCGAAAAAG
Organism: Camelus dromedarius; assembly: GCF_036321535.1. Taxonomy (NCBI): domain Eukaryota; kingdom Metazoa; phylum Chordata; class Mammalia; order Artiodactyla; family Camelidae; genus Camelus; species Camelus dromedarius. The sequence continues at coordinate 1,194,196 of NW_026989758.1, forward strand.
CTACATGCATCACGGATTCGACAAATATTCACTACAGAGTCGTTAGCATAAGGATTACCGAACTTTCATCCACCATAAAAGCCATATTGACACCTTGAAGCGTTTTCTCATATTTCGAAAGTTTTTCCTAATGCCAGTTTTGAAAATGAGGCAGAATTCGCAGAAAAAGCTCTTGGAGCGAGTTCTACCCAAGAGACATGTATTTTACATAGTTTCGCTCACCGTGATATTCTGTGTTCCGAACACACTTCATGTATCTCGGATTCGACAAATATTCACTACAGAGTTGTTAGCATGCGGATTACCGAACTTTCATCCACCCTACAAGGCATATTTACCCCGAGAATCTATTCATCTGTGTTCGCAGTGTTTTCCTAACGCCAGTTTAGAAAATCAGGCAGATTTCTCAGGAAAAATCTCTTGGAGTGATTTCTAACCAAGAGAAATGTAATTTACATAAACTAACTGGACATGAAATCCCGTGTTCCGAACATGCTACATGCATAATGGATTCGACAACTATTCACTACAGATTTGTTAGCATGTGGATTACCGAAATTTCATCACAATCGATTGAATATTGATACTTAGAAGTATTTTCTCAGATTTTGCAGCGTTTTCCAAACGCCAGTTTCAAAAATGAAGCAGTTTTCCCTGAAAAATTCTCTTGGAGCGAGTTCTACCCAATAGAGAAGTAATTTACATTGTTTCAATCACCGTGAAATTCCACGTTCCGAACACGGTATATGCATCACGGATTAGAAAAAGATTCTTTAATATGTTGTGAAAAGGTGGATTACTGAACTTTCTTCCAACAAAAAGGCATATTTACACCTAGAAATATTTACTCTCATTTTGAAGCTTTCTCCAAATTTCAGATTCGATTATCAGGCATTTTTCGCAGAAAAATTCTATTCCAGCTAGTTCTACCCAATAGAATTGTAGTTTACATTGCTTCATTACGGTGAAATTCTGTTTTCCAAAAGCGCTCCATGAATCACGGTTTGAAAAATAATTACTATACTGTTATTAACATGTGGATTACCAGACTTTCATTCACCATTCAAGGCATATTGACACTTAGAAGCATTTTCTCAGACTTCACAGGGTTCTCCTAAAGGCAGTTTAGAAAATGAGGCACATTTAGCAGAAAAATTCTCTTCAAGCGAGTTCTACCCAATAGACATGTAATTTATATTGTTTCCTTCAATAAGACATTCCGTATTCCGAACACGTTACATGCATCACGAATTGGACAAGCATTCTTTAATGAGTGTGAGCATGTGGATTACCGAACTTTCTTCCACCATACAAGGCATATTTACACCTAGAAGTGTATATTCGGATTTCGCAGGTTTTTCCTAACATCCAGTTTCGAAAATCATGAAATTTTCGCAGAAAAATCCAATTCAAGCGAGTTCAATCCAGTAGAAATATTATTTTCCGAGTATCACTTACCGAGACATTCCGTGTTCCGAAAACGTTACATTAATCATGGCTTCGACAAACATTATTTAATGACCGTGAGCATGTGGATTACCGATGTTTCAACCACAATACAAGGCATATTTACACCTAGAAATATTTACTTAGATTTCGCAGATTTTTCCTAATGTCACTTACAAAAATCAGGCAGTTTTCGCAGAAAAATTCTCTTGCTGCATGTTCGATCCAAGAGACATCCCATTTTGATAGATACCGTCACTGTAACATTCCGTGTTCTGAAAAAGGTACGTGCACATTGGATTCAACAAATATTCACAGCTGTGTTTTTAGAATGTGAATTACACATCTTTAATAAACCATTGAAGGCATATTGTCTCCTTAAAGCATTTGCTCAGGTTTTGCAGCGTTTTCATAACACCAGTTTCCAAACGGAGGTAGATTTTACAGTAAAATTCTCCTGGAGCGGATTCTCACCACTAGATATGTCATTTACATAGTTTCTTTCAACGTGACATTCCGTGTTCCGAACACACTATATACATCACGGATTTGAGAAACATTTTTAATGAGTTGTGTACATGTGTATTACAGAACTTCCATCCACCATACAAGGCATATTTACACCTAGAAGCTTTACATCATAGTTTGCAGCATTTTCCTAATAGCAGTCTCAAAAAGCAGGCAGTTTCCTAAGGAAAAAACTGTTGGAGCGTGTTCTACCCAATAGATATGTAAATTAAATATATTCTCCCGCTGTGAAATTCTGTGTTTCGAACAAGCTGCATGCAGATAGGATTCGACAAAAATACACTACAGAGTTGTTTGCATGTGGATTACAGGACTTTCATCACAATAAAAGGCATATTGATGCTTAGAAGCATTTTCTCTGATTTCACAGAGCTTTCCAAACGCCAGTTTCGAAACTGAGGTAGATTTCACGGCAAAAACCTCTTGGAGCGGGTTCAAAACAATAGACATGTAATTTACATGGATTCGCTCACCGCGAAATTCCCTGTTCCGAACACGCTACATGCTTCTCGGATCCGACATATATTCACTACAGAGTTGTCAGCAATTGGATTACTGCTCTTTCATCCACCATACATGGCTTACTGACACTTTGAAGAATTTTCTGAGATTTCACAGGTTAGTTTTAATGCCAGGTTTGAAAATGAGGCAGATTGGGCAGGAAAATGCTCTTGGAGCGAGTTCTACCCAAAAGATATGTAATTTACCTAGTTTCACTCACCGTGACATTCCGTGTTCTGAACACGTTACATGCATCACGGATTCGACAAACATTCTTGAATGAGTTGTGAACATGTGTATTACGGAACTTTCATCCACCTTATAATGCATATTTATACATAGAAAGTTTTTTCTGATTTAGTAGATTTCTCCTAATGTCAGTTTTTAAATCATGCAGTTTTCGCAGAAAAATCCTCTTGGAGCGAGTTCTACCCAATAGACATGCAATTTACATACAACCCGTCATCGTGAAATTCCGTGTTCCGAAAAAGCTACATGCATCACGGATTCGACAAATATTCACTACAGAGTCGTTAGCATAAGGATTACCGAACTTTCATCCACCATAAAAGCCATATTGACACCTTGAAGCGTTTTCTCATATTTCGAAAGTTTTTCCTAATGCCAGTTTTGAAAATGAGGCAGAATTCGCAGAAAAAGCTCTTGGAGCGAGTTCTACCCAAGAGACATGTATTTTACATAGTTTCGCTCACCGTGATATTCTGTGTTCCGAACACGCTTCATGTATCTCGGATTCGACAAATATTCACTACAGAGTTGTTAGCATGCGGATTACCGAACTTTCATCCACCCTACAAGGCATATTTACCCCGAGAATCTATTCATCTGTGTTCGCAGTGTTTTCCTAACGCCAGTTTAGAAAATCAGGCAGATTTCTCAGGAAAAATCTCTTGGAGTGATTTCTAACCAAGAGAAATGTAATTTACATAAACTAACTGGACATGAAATCCCGTGTTCCGAACATGCTACATGCATAATGGATTCGACAACTATTCACTACAGATTTGTTAGCATGTGGATTACCGAAATTTCATCACAATCGATTGAATATTGATACTTAGAAGTATTTTCTCAGATTTTGCAGCGTTTTCCAAACGCCAGGTTCAAAAATGAAGCAGTTTCTGCAGAAAAATCCTCTTGGAGCGAGTTCTACCCAATAAAGAAGTAATTTACATTGTTTCAATGACCGTGAAATTCCACGTTCCTAACACGGTATATGCATCACGGATTAGAAAAAGATTCTTTAATATGTTGTGAAAAGGTGGATTACTGAACTTTCTTCCAACAAAAAGGCATATTTACACCTAGAAATATTTACTCTCATTTTGAAGCTGTCTCCAAATTTCAGATTCGATTATCAGGCATTTTTCGCAGAAAAATTCTATTCCAGCTAGTTCTACCCAATAGAATTGTAGTTTACATTGCTTCATTACGGTGAAATTCCGTTTTCCAAAAGCGCTCCATGAATCACGGTTTGAAAAATAATTACTATACTGTTATTAACATGTGGATTACCAGACTTTCATTCACCATTCAAGGCATATTGACACTTAGAAGCATTTTCTCAGACTTCACAGGGTTCTCCTAAAGGCAGTTTAGAAAATGAGGCACATTTAGCAGAAAAATTCTCTTCAAGCGAGTTCTACCCAATAGACATGTAATTTATATTGTTTCCTTCAATAAGACATTCCGTATTCCGAACACGTTACATGCATCACGAATTGGACAAACATTCTTTAATGAGTGTGAGCATGTGGATTACCGAACTTTCTTCCACCATACAAGGCATATTTACACCTAAAAGTGTATATTCGGATTTCGCAGGTTTTTCCTAACATCCAGTTTCGAAAATCATGAAATTTTCGCAGAAAAATCCAATTCAAGCGAGTTCAAAACAGTAGACATATCATTTTCCGAGTATCACTCACCCAGACATTCCGTGTTCCGAAAATGTTACATTAATCATGGCTTCGACAAACATTATTTAATGACCGTGAGCATGTGGATTACCGATGCTTCAACCACAATACAAGGCATATTTACACCTAGAAATATTTACTTAGATTTCGCAGATTTTTCCTAATGTCACTTACAAAAATCAGGCAGTTTTCGCAGAAAAATTCTCTTGCTGCATGTTCGATCCAAGAGACATCCCATTTTGACAGATACCGTCACCGTAACATTCCGTGTTCTGAAAAAGGTACGTGCACATTGGATTCAACAAATATTCACAGCTGTGTTGTTAGAATATGAATTACACATCTTTAATAAACCATTGAAGGCATATTGTCTCCTTAAAGCATTTGCTCAGGTTTTGCAGCGTTTTCATAACACCAGTTTCCAAACGGAGGTAGATTTTACAGTAAAATTCTCCTGGAGCGGGTTCTCACCAATAGACATGTCATTTACATAGTTTCTTTCAACGTGACATTCCGTGTTCCGAACACACTACATACATCACGGATTTGAGAAACATTTTTAATGAGTTGTGTACATGTGTATTACAGAACTTCCATCCACCATACAAGGCATATTTACACCTAGAAGTTTTACATCATTGTTTGCAGCATTTTCCTAATAGCAGTTTCAAAAATCAGGCAGTTTCCTAAGGAAAAAACTGTTGGAGCGTGTTCTACCCAATTGATATGTAAATTAAATATATTCTTCCGCTGTGAAATTCTGTGTTTCGAACACGCTGCATGCAGATAGGATTCGACAAAAATACACTACAGAGTTGTTTGCATGTGGATTACAGGACTTTCATCACAATACAAGGCATATTGATGCTTAGAAGCATTTTCTCTGATTTCACAGAGCTTTCCAAACGCCAGTTTCGAAACTGAGGCAGATTTCACGGCAAAAACCTCTTGGAGCGGGTTCAAAACAATAGACATGTAATTTACATGGATTCGCTCACCGCGAAATTCCCTGTTCCGAACACGCTACATGCTTCTCGGATCCGACATATATTCACTACAGAGTTGTCAGCAATTGGATTACTGCTCTTTCATCCACCATACATGGCTTACTGACACTTTGAAGAATTTTCTGAGATTTCACAGGTTAGTTTTAATGCCAGGTTTTAACATGAGGCAGATTGGGCAGGAAAATGCTCTTGGAGCGAGTTCTACCCAAAAGATATGTAATTTACCTAGTTTCACTCACCGTGACATTCCGTGTTCTGAACACGTTACATGCATCACGGATTCGACAAACATTCTTGAATGAGTTGTGAACATGTGTATTACGGAACTTTCATCCACCTTACAATGCATATTTATACATAGAAAGTTTTTTCTGATTTAGTAGATTTCTCCTAATGTCAGTTTTTAAATCATGCAGTTTTCGCAGAAAAATCCTCTTGGAGCGAGTTCTACCCAATAGACATGCAATTTACATACAACCCGTCATCGTGAAATTCCGTGTTCCGAAAAAGCTACATGCATCACGGATTCGACAAATATTCACTACAGAGTCGTTAGCATAAGGATTACCGAACTTTCATCCACCATAAAAGCCATATTGACACCTTGAAGCGTTTTCTCATATTTCGAAAGTTTTTCCTAATGCCAGTTTTGAAAATGAGGCAGAATTCGCAGAAAAAGCTCTTGGAGCGAGTTCTACCCAAGAGACATGTATTTTACATAGTTTCGCTCACCGTGATATTCTGTGTTCCGAACACGCTTCATGTATCTCGGATTCGACAAATATTCACTACAGAGTTGTTAGCATGCGGATTACCGAACTTTCATCCACCCTACAAGGCATATTTACCCCGAGAATCTATTCATCTGTGTTCGCAGTGTTTTCCTAACGCCAGTTTAGAAAATCAGGCAGATTTCTCAGGAAAAATCTCTTGGAGTGATTTCTAACCAAGAGAAATGTAATTTACATAAACTAACTGGACATGAAATCCCGTGTTCCGAACATGCTACATGCATAATGGATTCGACAACTATTCACTACAGATTTGTTAGCATGTGGATTACCGAAATTTCATCACAATCGATTGAATATTGATACTTAGAAGTATTTTCTCAGATTTTGCAGCGTTTTCCAAACGCCAGTTTCAAAAATGAAGCAGTTTTCCCTGAAAAATTCTCTTGGAGCGAGTTCTACCCAATAGAGAAGTAATTTACATTGTTTCAATCACCGTGAAATTCCACGTTCCGAACACGGTATATGCATCACGGATTAGAAAAAGATTCTTTAATATGTTGTGAAAAGGTGGATTACTGAACTTTCTTCCAACAAAAAGGCATATTTACACCTAGAAATATTTACTCTCATTTTGAAGCTTTCTCCAAATTTCAGATTCGATTATCAGGCATTTTTCGCAGAAAAATTCTATTCCAGCTAGTTCTACCCAATAGAATTGTAGTTTACATTGCTTCATTACGGTGAAATTCTGTTTTCCAAAAGCGCTCCATGAATCACGGTTTGAAAAATAATTACTATACTGTTATTAACATGTGGATTACCAGACTTTCATTCACCATTCAAGGCATATTGACACTTAGAAGCATTTTCTCAGACTTCACAGGGTTCTCCTAAAGGCAGTTTAGAAAATGAGGCACATTTAGCAGAAAAATTCTCTTCAAGCGAGTTCTACCCAATAGACATGTAATTTATATTGTTTCCTTCAATAAGACATTCCGTATTCCGAACACGTTACATGCATCACGAATTGGACAAGCATTCTTTAATGAGTGTGAGCATGTGGATTACCGAACTTTCTTCCACCATACAAGGCATATTTACACCTAGAAGTGTATATTCGGATTTCGCAGGTTTTTCCTAACATCCAGTTTCGAAAATCATGAAATTTTCGCAGAAAAATCCAATTCAAGCGAGTTCAATCCAGTAGAAATATTATTTTCCGAGTATCACTTACCGAGACATTCCGTGTTCCGAAAACGTTACATTAATCATGGCTTCGACAAACATTATTTAATGACCGTGAGCATGTGGATTACCGATGTTTCAACCACAATACAAGGCATATTTACACCTAGAAATATTTACTTAGATTTCGCAGATTTTTCCTAATGTCACTTACAAAAATCAGGCAGTTTTCGCAGAAAAATTCTCTTGCTGCATGTTCGATCCAAGAGACATCCCATTTTGATAGATACCGTCACTGTAACATTCCGTGTTCTGAAAAAGTTACGTGCACATTGGATTCAACAAATATTCACAGCTGTGTTTTTAGAATGTGAATTACACATCTTTAATAAACCATTGAAGGCATATTGTCACCTTAAAGCATTTGCTCAGGTTTTGCAGCGTTTTCATAACACCAGTTTCCAAACGGAGGTAGATTTTACAGTAAAATTCTCCTGGAGCGGATTCTCACCACTAGATATGTCATTTACATAGTTTCTTTCAACGTGACATTCCGTGTTCCGAACACACTATATACATCACGGATTTGAGAAACATTTTTAATGAGTTGTGTACATGTGTATTACAGAACTTCCATCCACCATACAAGGCATATTTACACCTAGAAGCTTTACATCATAGTTTGCAGCATTTTCCTAATAGCAGTCTCAAAAAGCAGGCAGTTTCCTAAGGAAAAAACTGTTGGAGCGTGTTCTACCCAATAGATATGTAAATTAAATATATTCTCCCGCTGTGAAATTCTGTGTTTTGAACACGCTGCATGCAGATAGGATTCGACAAAAATACACTACAGAGTTGTTTGCATGTGGATTACAGGACTTTCATCACAATAAAAGGCATATTGATGCTTAGAAGCATTTTCTCTGATTTCACAGAGCTTTCCAAACGCCAGTTTCGAAACTGAGGTAGATTTCACGGCAAAAACCTCTTGGAGCGGGTTCAAAACAATAGACATGTAATTTACATGGATTCGCTCACCGCGAAATTCCCTGTTCCGAACACGCTACATGCTTCTCGGATCCGACATATATTCACTACAGAGTTGTCAGCAATTGGATTACTGCTCTTTCATCCACCATACATGGCTTACTGACACTTTGAAGAATTTTCTGAGATTTCACAGGTTAGTTTTAATGCCAGGTTTGAAAATGAGGCAGATTGGGCAGGAAAATGCTCTTGGAGCGACTTCTACCCAAAAGATATGTAATTTACCTAGTTTCACTCACCGTGACATTCCGTGTTCTGAACACGTTACATGCATCACGGATTCGACAAACATTCTTGAATGAGTTGTGAACATGTGTATTACGGAACTTTCATCCACCTTATAATGCATATTTATACATAGAAAGTTTTTTCTGATTTAGTAGATTTCTCCTAATGTCAGTTTTTAAATCATGCAGTTTTCGCAGAAAAATCCTCTTGGAGCGAGTTCTACCCAATAGACATGCAATTTACATACAACCCGTCATCGTGAAATTCCGTGTTCCGAAAAAGCTACATGCATCACGGATTCGACAAATATTCACTACAGAGTCGTTAGCATAAGGATTACCGAACTTTCATCCACCATAAAAGCCATATTGACACCTTGAAGCGTTTTCTCATATTTCGAAAGTTTTTCCTAATGCCAGTTTTGAAAATGAGGCAGAATTCGCAGAAAAATCTCTTGGAGCGAGTTCTACCCAAGAGACATGTATTTTACATAGTTTCGCTCACCGTGATATTCTGTGTTCCGAACACGCTTCATGTATCTCGGATTCGACAAATATTCACTACAGAGTTGTTAGCATGCGGATTACCGAACTTTCATCCACCCTACAAGGCATATTTACCCCGAGAATGTATTCATCTGTGTTCACAGTGTTTTCCTAACGCCAGTTTAGAAAATCAGGCAGATTTCTCAGGAAAAATCTCTTGGAGTGATTTCTAACCAAGAGAAATGTAATTTACATAAACTAACTGGACATGAAATCCCGTGTTCCGAACATGCTACATGCATAATGGATTCGACAACTATTCACTACAGATTTGTTAGCATGTGGATTACCGAAATTTCATCACAATCGATTGAATATTGATACTTAGAAGTATTTTCTCAGATTTTGCAGCGTTTTCCAAACGCCAGGTTCAAAAATGAAGCAGTTTTCCCTGAAAAATTCTCTTGGAGCGAGTTCTACCCAATAGAGAAGTAATTTACATTGTTTCAATCACCGTGAAATTCCACGTTCCGAACACGGTATATGCATCACGGATTAGAAAAAGATTCTTTAATATGTTGTGAAAAGGTGGATTACTGAACTTTCTTCCAACAAAAAGGCATATTTACACCTAGAAATATTTACTCTCATTTTGAAGCTGTCTCCAAATTTCAGATTCGATTATCAGGCATTTTTCGCAGAAAAATTCTATTCCAGCTAGTTCTACCCAATAGAATTGTAGTTTACATTGCTTCATTACGGTGAAATTCCGTTTTCCAAAAGCGCTCCATGAATCACGGTTTGAAAAATAATTACTACACTGTTATTAACATGTGGATTACCAGACTTTCATTCACCATTCAAGGCTTATTGACACTTAGAAGCATTTTCTCAGACTTCACAGGGTTCTCCTAAAGGCAGTTTAGAAAATGAGGCACATTTAGCAGAAAAATTCTCTTCAAGCGAGTTCTACCCAATAGACATGTAATTTATATTGTTTCCTTCAGTAAGACATTCCGTATTCTGAACACGTTACATGCATCACGAATTGGACAAACATTCTTTAATGAGTGTGAGCATGTGGATTACCGAACTTTCTTCCACCATACAAGGCATATTTACACCTAGAAGTGTATATTCGGATTTCGCAGGTTTTTCCTAACATCCAGTTTCGAAAATCATGAAATTTTCGCAGAAAAATCCAATTCAAGCGAGTTCAATCCAGTAGAAATATTATTTTCCGAGTATCACTCACCGAGACATTCCGTGTTCCGAAAACGTTACATTAATCATGGCTTCGACAAACATTATTTAATGACCGTGAGCATGTGGATTACCGATGTTTCAACCACAATACAAGGCATATTTACACCTAGAAATATTTACTTAGATTTCGCAGATTTTTCCTAATGTCACTTACAAAAATCAGGCAGTTTTCGCAGAAAAATTCTCTTGCTGCATGTTCGATCCAAGAGACATCCCATTTTGATAGATACCGTCACTGTAACATTCCGTGTTCTGAAAAAGGTACGTGCACATTGGATTCAACAAATATTCACAGCTGTGTTTTTAGAATGTGAATTACACATCTTTAATAAACCATTGAAGGCATATTGTCACCTTAAAGCATTTGCTCAGGTTTTGCAGCGTTTTCATAACACCAGTTTCCAAACGGAGGTAGATTTTACAGTAAAATTCTCCTGGAGCGGATTCTCACCACTAGATATGTCATTTACATAGTTTCTTTCAACGTGACATTCCGTGTTACGAACACACTATATACATCACGGATTTGAGAAACATTTTTAATGAGTTGTGTACATGTGTATTACAGAACTTCCATCCACCATACAAGGCATATTTACACCTAGAAGCTTTACATCATAGTTTGCAGCATTTTCCTAATAGCAGTCTCAAAAAGCAGGCAGTTTCCTAAGGAAAAAACTGTTGGAGCGTGTTCTACCCAATAGATATGTAAATTAAATATATTCTCCCGCTGTGAAATTCTGTGTTTCGAACACGCTGCATGCAGATAGGATTCGACAAAAATACACTACAGAGTTGTTTGCATGTGGATTACAGGACTTTCATCACAATAAAAGGCATATTGATGCTTAGAAGCATTTTCTCTGATTTCACAGAGCTTTCCAAACGCCAGTTTCGAAACTGAGGTAGATTTCACGGCAAAAACCTCTTGGAGCGGGTTCAAAACAATAGACATGTAATTTACATGGATTCGCTCACCGCGAAATTCCCTGTTCCGAACACGCTACATGCTTCTCGGATCCGACATATATTCACTACAGAGTTGTCAGCAATTGGATTACTGCTCTTTCATCCACCATACATGGCTTACTGACACTTTGAAGAATTTTCTGAGATTTCACAGGTTAGTTTTAATGCCAGGTTTTAACATGAGGCAGATTGGGCAGGAAAATGCTCTTGGAGCGAGTTCTACCCAAAAGATATGTAATTTACCTAGTTTCACTCACCGTGACATTCCGTGTTCTGAACACGTTACATGCATCACGGATTCGACAAACATTCTTGAATGAGTTGTGAACATGTGTATTACGGAACTTTCATCCACCTTACAATGCATATTTATACATAGAAAGTTTTTTCTGATTTAGTAGATTTCTCCTAATGTCAGTTTTTAAATCATGCAGTTTTCGCAGAAAAATCCTCTTGGAGCGAGTTCTACCCAATAGACATGCAATTTACATACAACCCGTCATCGTGAAATTCCGTGTTCCGAAAAAGCTACATGCATCACGGATTCGACAAATATTCACTACAGAGTCGTTAGCATAAAGATTACCGAACTTTCATCCACCATAAAAGCCATATTGACACCTTGAAGCGTTTTCTAATATTTCGAAAGTTTTTCCTAATGCCAGTTTTGAAAATGAGGCAGAATTCGCAGAAAAAGCTCTTGGAGCGAGTTCTACCCAAGAGATATGTATTTAACATAGTTTCGCTCACCGTGATATTCTGTGTTCCGAACACACTTCATGTATCTCGGATTCGACAAATATTCACTACAGAGTTGTTAGCATGCGGATTACCGAACTTTCATCCACCCTACAAGGCATATTTACCCCGAGAATCTATTCATCTGTGTTCGCAGTGTTTTCCTAACGCCAGTTTCGAAAGTCAGGCAGATTTCTCAGGAAAAATCTCTTGGAGTGATTTCTAACCAAGAGAAATGTAATTTACATAAACTAACTGGACATGAAATCCCGTGTTCCGAACATGCTACATGCATAATGGATTCGACAACTATTCACTACAGATTTGTTAGCATGTGGATTACCGAACTTTCATCACAATAGATTGAATATTGATACTTAGAAGTATTTTCTCAGATTTTGCAGCGTTTTCCAAACGCCAGTTTCAAAAATGAAGCAGTTTTCCCTGAAAAATTCTCTTGGAGCGAGTTCTACCCAATAGAGAAGTAATTTACATTGTTTCAATCACCGTGAAATTCCACGTTCCGAACACGGTATATGCATCACGGATTAGAAAAAGATTCTTTAATATGTTGTGAAAAGGTGGATTACTGAACTTTCTTCCAACAAAAAGGCATATTTACACCTAGAAATATTTACTCTCATTTTGAAGCTTTCTCCAAATTTCAGATTCGATTATCAGGCATTTTTCGCAGAAAAATTCTATTCCAGCTAGTTCTACCCAATAGAATTGTAGTTTACATTGCTTCATTACGGTGAAATTCCGTTTTCCAAAAGCGCTCCATGAATCACGGTTTGAAAAATAATTACTATACTGTTATTAACATGTGGATTACCAGACTTTCATTCACCATTCAAGGCATATTGACACTTAGAAGCATTTTCTCAGACTTCACAGGGTTCTCCTAAAGGCAGTTTAGAAAATGAGGCACATTTCGCAGAAAAATTCTCTTCAAGCGAGTTCTACCCAATAGACATGTAATTTATATTGTTTCCTTCAATAAGACATTCCGTATTCCGAACACGTTACATCCATCACGAATTGGACAAACATTCTTTAATGAGTGTGAGCATGTGGATTACCGAACTTTCATCCACCATACAAGGCATATTTACACCTAGAAGTGTATATTCGGATTTCGCAGGTTTTTCCTAACATCCAGTTTCGAAAATCATGAAATTTTCGCAGAAAAATCCAATTAAAGCGAGTTCAATCCAGTAGAAATATTATTTTCCGAGTATCACTCACCGAGACATTCCGTGTTCCGAAAACGTTACATTAATCATGGCTTCGACAAACATTATTTAATGACCATGAGCATGTGGATTACCGATGTTTCAACCACAATACAAGGCATATTTACACCTAGAAATATTTACTTAGATTTCGCAGATTTTTCCTAATGTCACTTACAAAAATCAGGCAGTTTTCGCAGAAAAATTCTCTTGCTGCATGTTCGATCCAAGAGACATCCCATTTTGATAGGTACCGTCACCGTAACATTCCGTGTTCCGAAAAAGGTACGTGCACATTGGATTCAACAAATATTCACATCTGTGTTTTTAGAATGTGAATTACACATCTTTAATAAACCATTGAATGCATATTGTCACCTTAAAGCATTTGCTCAGGTTTTGCAGCGTTTTCATAACACCAGTTTCCAAACGGAGGTAGATTTTACAGTAAAATTCTCCTGGAGCGGGTTCTCACCAATAGATATGTCATTTACATAGTTTCTTTCAACGTGACATTCCGTGTTCCGAACACACTACATACATCACGGATTTGAGAAACATTTTTAATGAGTTGTGTACATGTGTATTACAGAACTTTCATCCACCATACAAGGCATATTTACACCTAGAAGCTTTACATCATAGTTTGCAGCATTTTCCTAATAGCAGTTTCAAAAATCAGGCAGTTTCCTAAGGAAAAAACTGTTGGAGCGTATTCTACCCAATAGATATGTAAATTAAATATATTCTCCCGCTGTGAAATTCTGTGTTTCGAACACGCTGCATGCAGATAGGATTCGACAAAAATACACTACAGAGTTGTTTGCATGTGGATTACAGGACTTTCATCACAATACAAGGCATATTGATGCTTAGAAGCATTTTCTCTGATTTCACAGAGCTTTCCAAACGCCAGTTTCGAAACTGAGGCAGATTTCACGGCAAAAACCTCTTGGAGCGTGTTCAAAACAATAGACATGTAATTTACATGGATTCGCTCACCGCGAAATTCCCTGTTCTGAACACGCTACATGCTTCTCGGATCCGACATATATTCACTACAGAGTTGTCAGCAATTGGATTACTGCTCTTTCATCCACCATACATGGATAACTGACACTTTGAAGAATTTTCTGAGATTTCACAGGTTAGTTTTAATGCCATGTTTGAAAATGAGGCAGATTGGGCAGGAAAATGCTCTTGGAGCGAGTTCTACCCAAAAGATATGTAATTTACCTATTTTCACTCACCGTGATATTCTGTGTTCTGAACACGTTACATGCATCACGGTTTCGACAAACATTCTTTAATGAGTTGTGAACATGTGTATTACGGAACTTTCATCCACCTTACAATGCATATTTATACATAGAAAGTTTTTTCTGATTTAGTAGATTTCTCCTAATGTCAGTTTTTAAATCATGCAGTTTTCGCAGAAAAATCCTCTTGGAGCGAGTTCTACCCAATAGACATGCAATTTACATAGAACCCGTCATCGTGAAATTCCGTGTTCCGAAAAAGCTACATGCATCACGGATTCGACAAATATTCACTACAGAGTCGTTAGCATAAGGATTACCGAACTTTCATCCACCATAAAAGCCATATTGACACCTTGAAGCGTTTTCTCATATTTCGAAAGTTTTTCCTAATGCCAGTTTAGAAAATGAGGCAGAATTCGCAGAAAAAGCTCTTGGAGCGAGTTCTACCCAAGAGATATGTATTTAACATAGTTTCGCTCACCGTGATATTCTGTGTTCCGAACACGCTTCATGTATCTCGGATTCGACAAATATTCACTACAGAGTTGTTAGCATGCGGATTACAGAACTTTCATCCACCCTACAAGGCATATTTACCCCGAGAATCTATTCATCTGTGTTCGCAGTGTTTTCCTAACGCCAGTTTCGAAAATCAGGCAGATTTCTCAGGAAAAATCTCTTGGAGTGATTTCTAACCAAGAGAAATGTAATTTACATAAACTAACTGGACATGAAATCCCGTGTTCCGAACATGCTACATGCATAATGGATTCGACAACTATTCACTACAGATTTGTTAGCATGTGGATTACCGAACTTTCATCACAATCGATTGAATATTGATACTTAGAAGTATTTTCTCAGATTTTGCAGCGTTTTCCAAACGCCAGTTTCAAAAATGAAGCAGTTTTCCCTGAAAAATTCTCTTGGAGCGAGTTCTACCCAATAGAGAAGTAATTTACATTGTTTCAATCACCGTGAAATTCCACGTTCCGAACACGGTATATGCATCACGGATTAGAAAAAGATTCTTTAATATGTTGTGAAAAGGTGGATTACTGAAATTTCTTCCAACAAAAAGGCATATTTACACCTAGAAATATTTACTCTCATTTTGAAGCTTTCTCCAAATTTCAGATTCGATTATCAGGCATTTTTCGCAGAAAAATTCTATTCCAGCTAGTTCTACCCAATAGAATTGTAGTTTACATTGCTTCATTACGGTGAAATTCCATTTTGCAAAAGCGCTCCATGAATCACGGTTTGAAAAATAATTACTACACTGTTATTAACATGTGGATTACCAAACTTTCATTCACCATTCAAGGCATATTGACACTTAGAAGCATTTTCTCAGACTTCACAGGGTTCTCCTAAAGGCAGTTTAGAAAATGAGGCACATTTAGCAGAAAAATTCTCTTCAAGCGAGTTCTACCCAATAGACATGTAATTTATATTGTTTCCTTCAATAAGACATTCCGTATTCCGAACACGTTACATGCATCACGAATTCGACAAACATTCTTTAATGAGTGTGAGCATGTGGATTACCGAACTTTCTTCCACCATACAAGGCATATTTACACCTAGAAGTGTATATTCGGATTTCGCAGGTTTTTCCTAACATCCAGTTTCGAAAATCATGAAATTTTCGCAGAAAAATCCAATTCAAGCGAGTTCAATCCAGTAGAAATATTATTATCCGAGTATCACTCACCGAGACATTCCGTGTTCCGAAAACGTTACATTAATCATGGCTTCGACAAACATTATTTAATGACCGTGAGCATGTGGATTACCGATGCTTCAACCACAATACAAGGCATATTTACACCTAGAAATATTTACTTAGATTTCGCAGATTTTTCCTAATGTCACTTACAAAAATCAGGCAGTTTTCGCAGAAAAATTCTCTTGCTGCATGTTCGATCCAAGAGACATCCCATTTTGATAGATACCGTCACCGTAATATTCCGAGTTCCGAAAAAGGTATGTGCACATTGGATTCAACAAATATACACAGCTGTGTTTTTAGAATGTGAATTACACATCTTTAATAAACCATTGAATGCATATTGTCACCTTAAAGCATTTGCTCAGGTTTTGCAGCGTTTTCATAACACCAGTTTCCAAACGGAGGTAGATTTTACAGTAAAATTCTCCTGGAGCGGGTTCTCACCAATAGATATGTCATTTACATAGTTTCTTTCAACGTGACATTCCGTGTTCCGAACACACTACATACATCACGGATTTGAGAAACATTTTTAATGAGTTGTGTACATGTGTATTACAGAACTTTCATCCACCATACAAGGCATATTTACACCTAGAAGCTTTACATCATAGTTTGCAGCATTTTCCTAATAGCAGTTTCAAAAATCAGGCAGTTTCCTAAGGAAAAAACTGTTGGAGCGTATTCTACCCAATAGATATGTAAATTAAATATATTCTCCCGCTGTGAAATTCTGTGTTTCGAACACGCTGCATGCAGATAGGATTCGACAAAAATACACTACAGAGTTGTTTGCATGTGGATTACAGGACTTTCATCACAATACAAGGCATATTGATGCTTAGAAGCATTTTCTCTGATTTCACAGAGCTTTCCAAACGCCAGTTTCGAAACTGAGGCAGATTTCACGGCAAAAACCTCTTGGAGCGGGTTCAAAACAATAGACATGTAATTTACATGGATTCGCTCACCGCGAAATTCCCTGTTCTGAACACGCTACATGCTTCTCGGTTCCGACATATATTCACTACAGAGTTGTCAGCAATTGGATTACTGCTCTTTCATCCACCATACATGGATAACTGACACTTTGAAGAATTTTCTGAGATTTCACAGGTTAGTTTTAATGCCAGGTTTGAAAATGAGGCAGATTGGGCAGGAAAATGCTCTTGGAGCGAGTTCTACCCAAAAGATATGTAATTTACCTAGTTTCACTCACCGTGATATTCTGTGTTCTGAACACGTTACATGCATCACGGTTTCGACAATCATTCTTTAATGAGTTGTGAACATGTGTATTACCGAACTTTCATCCACCTTACAATGCATATTTATACATAGAAAGTTTTTTCTGATTTAGTAGATTTCTCCTAATGTCAGTTTTTAAATCATGCAGTTTTCGCAGAAAAATCCTCTTGGAGCGAGTTCTACCCAATAGACATGCAATTTACATACAACCCGTCATCGTGAAATTCCGTGTTCTGAAAAAGCTACATGCATCACGGATTCGACAAATATTCACTACAGAGTCGTTATCATAAGGATTACCGAACTTTCATCCACCATAAAAGCCATATTGACACCTTGAAGCGTTTTCTCATATTTCGAAAGTTTTTCCTAATGCCAGTTTTGAAAATGAGGCAGAATTCGCAGAAAAAGCTCTTGGAGCGAGTTCTACCCAAGAGATATGTATTTAACATAGTTTCGCTCACCGTGATATTCTGTGTTCCGAACACGCTTCATGTATCTCGGATTCGACAAATATTCACTACAGAGTTGTTAGCATGCGGATTATCGAACTTTCATCCACCCTACAAGGCATATTTACCCCGAGAATCTATTCATCTGTGTTCGCAGTGTTTTCCTAACGCCAGTTTCGAAAATCAGGCAGATTTCTCAGGAAAAATCTCTTGGAGTGATTTCTAACCAAGAGAAATGTAATTTACATAAACTAACTGGACATGAAATCCCGTGTTCCGAACATGCTACATGCATAATGGATTCGACAACTATTCACTACAGATTTGTTAGCATGTGGATTACCGAACTTTCATCACAATAGATTGAATATTGATACTTAGAAGTATTTTCTCAGATTTTGCAGCGTTTTCCAAACGCCAGTTTCAAAAATGAAGCAGTTTTCCCTGAAAAATTCTCTTGGAGCGAGTTCTACCCAATAGAGAAGTAATTTACATTGTTTCAATCACCGTGAAATTCCACGTTCCGAACACGGTATATGCATCACGGATTAGAAAAAGATTCTTTAATATGTTGTGAAAAGGTGGATTACTGAACTTTCTTCCAACAAAAAGGCATATTTACACCTAGAAATATTTACTCTCATTTTGAAGCTTTCTCCAAATTTCAGATTCGATTATCAGGCATTTTTCGCAGAAAAATTCTATTCCAGCTAGTTCTACCGAATAGAATTGTAGTTTACATTGCTTCATTACGGTGAAATTCCGTTTTCCAAAAGCGCTCCATGAATCACGGTTTGAAAAATAATTACTACACTGTTATTAACATGTGGATTACCAGACTTTCATTCACCATTCAAGGCATATTGACACTTAGAAGCATTTTCTCAGACTTCACAGGGTTCTCCTAAAGGCAGTTTAGAAAATGAGGCACATTTAGCAGAAAAATTCTCTTCAAGCGAGTTCTACCCAATAGACATGTAATTTATATTGTTTCCTTCAATAAGACATTCCGTATTCCGAACACGTTACATGCATCACGAATTCGACAAACATTCTTTAATGAGTGTGAGCATGTGGATTACCGAACTTTCATCCACCATACAAGGCATATTTACACCTAGAAGTGTATATTCGGATTTCGCAGGTTTTTCGTAACATCCAGTTTCGAAAATCATGAAATTTTCGCAGAAAAATCCAATTCAAGCGAGTTCAATCCAGTAGAATTATTATTTTCCGAGTATCACTCACCCAGACATTCCGTGTTCCGAAAATGTTACATTAATCATGGCTTCGACAAACATTATTTAATGACCGTGAACATGTGGATTACCGATGTTTCAACCACAATACAAGGCATATTTACACCTAGAAATATTTACTTAGATTTCGCAGATTTTTCCTAATGTCACTTACAAAAATCAGGCAGTTTTCGCAGAAAAATTCTCTTGCTGCATGTTCGATCCAAGAGACATCCCATTTTGATAGATACCGTCACCGTAACATTCCGTGTTCTGAAAAAGGTACGTGCACATTGGATTCAACAAATATACACAGCTGTGTTTTTAGAATGTGAATTACACATCTTTAATAAACCATTGAAGGCATATTGTCACCTTAAAGCATTTGCTCAGGTTTTGCAGCGTTTTCATAACACCAGTTTCCAAACGGAGGTAGATTTTACAGTAAAATTCTCCTGGAGCGGATTCTCACCACTAGATATGTCATTTACATAGTTTCTTTCAACGTGACATTCCGTGTTCCGAACACACTATATACATCACGGATTTGAGAAACATTTTTAATGAGTTGTGTACATGTGTATTACAGAACTTCCATCCACCATACAAGGCATATTTACACCTAGAAGCTTTACATCATAGTTTGCAGCATTTTCCTAATAGCAGTTTCAAAAATCAGGCAGTTTCCTAAGGAAAAAACTGTTGGAGCGTATTCTACCCAATAGATATGTAAATTAAATATATTATCCCGCTGTGAAATTCTGTGTTTCGAACACGCTGCATGCAGATAGGATTCGACAAAAATACACTACAGAGTTGTTTGCATGTGGATTACAGGACTTTCATCACAATACAAGGCATATTGATGCTTAGAAGCATTTTCTCTGATTTCACAGAGCTTTCCAAACGCCAGTTTCGAAACTGAGGCAGATTTCACGGCAAAAACCTCTTGGAGCGGGTTCAAAACAATAGACATGTAATTTACATGGATTCGCTCACCGCGAAATTCCCTGTTCTGAACACGCTACATGCTTCTCGGATCCGACATATATTCACTACAGAGTTGTCAGCAATTGGATTAATGCTCTTTCATCCACCATAAAAGCCATATTGACACCTTGAAGCGTTTTCTCATATTTCGAAAGTTTTTCCTAATGCCAGTTTTGAAAATGAGGCAGAATTCGCAGAAAAAGCTCTTGGAGCGAGTTCTACCCAAGAGATATGTATTTAACATAGTTTCGCTCACCGTGATATTCTGTGTTCCGAACACGCTTCATGTATCTCGGATTCGACAAATATTCACTACAGAGTTGTTAGCATGCGGATTACCGAACTTTCATCCACCCTACAAGGCATATTTACCCCGAGAATCTATTCATCTGTGTTCGCAGTGTTTTCCTAACGCCAGTTTCGAAAATCAGGCAGATTTCTCAGGAAAAATCTCTTGGAGTGATTTCTAACCAAGAGAAATGTAATTTACATAAACTAACTGGACATGAAATCCCGTGTTCCGAACATGCTACATGCATAATGGATTCGACAACTATTCACTACAGATTTGTTAGCATGTGGATTACCGAACTTTCATCACAATAGATTGAATATTGATACTTAGAAGTATTTTCTCAGATTTTGCAGCGTTTTCCAAACGCCAGTTTCAAAAATGAAGCAGTTTTCCCTGAAAAATTCTCTTGGAGCGAGTTCTACCCAATAGAGAAGTAATTTACATTGTTTCAATCACCGTGAAATTCCACGTTCCGAACACGGTATATGCATCACCGATTAGAAAAAGATTCTTTAATATGTTGTGAAAAGGTGGATTACTGAACTTTCTTCCAACAAAAAGGCATTTTTACACCTAGAAATATTTACTCTCATTTTGAAGCTTTCTCCAAATTTCAGATTCGATTATCAGGCATTTTTCGCAGAAAAATTCTATTCCAGCTAGTTCTACCCAATAGAATTGTAGTTTAAATTGCTTCATTACGGTGAAATTCCGTTTTCCAAAAGCGCTCCATGAATCACGGTTTGAAAAATAATTACTACACTGTTATTAACATGTGGATTACCAGACTTTCATTCACCATTCAAGGCTTATTGACACTTAGAAGCATTTTCTCAGACTTCACAGGGTTCTCCTAAAGGCAGTTTAGAAAATGAGGCACATTTAGCAGAAAAATTCTCTTCAAGCGAGTTCTACCCAATAGACATGTAATTTATATTGTTTCCTTCAATAAGACATTCCGTATTCCGAACACGTTACATGCATCACGAATTGGACAAACATTCTTTAATGAGTGTGAGCATGTGGATTACCGAACTTTCATCCACCATACAAGGCATATTTACACCTAAAAGTGTATATTCGGATTTCGCAGGTTTTTCCTAACATCCAGATTCGAAAATCATGAAATTTTCGCAGAAAAATCCAATTCAAGCGAGTTCAATCCAGTAGAAATATTATTTTCCTAGTATCACTCACCCAGACATTCCGTGTTCTGAAAACGTTACATTAATCATGGCTTCGACAAACATTATTTAATGACCGTGAGCATGTGGATTACCGATGCTTCAACCACAATACAAGGCATATTTACACCTAGAAATATTTACTTAGATTTCGCAGATTTTTCCTAATGTCACTTACAAAAATCAGGCAGTTTTCGCAGAAAAATTCTCTTGCTGCATGTTCGATCCAAGAGACATCCCATTTTGATAGATACCGTCACCGTAACATTCCGTGTTCTGAAAAAGGTACGTGCACATTGGATTCAACAAATATACACAGCTGTGTTATTAGAATGTGAATTACAAATCTTTAATAAACCATTGAAGGCATATTGTCACCTTAAAGCATTTGCTCAGGTTTTGCAGCGTTTTCATAACACCAGTTTCCAAACGGAGGTAGATTTTACAGTAAAATTCTCCTGGAGCGGATTCTCACCACTAGATATGTCATTTACATAGTTTCTTTCAACGTGACATTCCGTGTTCCGAACACACTATATACATCACGGATTTGAGAAACATTTTTAATGAGTTGTGTACATGTGTATTACAGAACTTCCATCCACCATACAAGGCATATTTACACCTAGAAGCTTTACATCATAGTTTGCAGCATTTTCCTAATAGCAGTCTCAAAAAGCAGGCAGTTTCCTAAGGAAAAAACTGTTGGAGCGTGTTCTACCCAATAGATATGTAAATTAAATATATTCTCCCGCTGTGAAATTCTGTGTTTCGAACACGCTGCATGCAGATAGGATTCGACAAAAATACACTACAGAGTTGTTTGCATGTGGATTACAGGACTTTCATCACAATACAAGGCATATTGATGCTTAGAAGCATTTTCTCTGATTTCACAGAGCTTTCCAAACGCCAGTTTCGAAACTGAGGCAGATTTCACGGCAAAAACCTCTTGGAGCGGGTTCAAAACAATAGACATGTAATTTACATGGATTCGCTCACCGCGAAATTCCCTGTTCTGAACACGCTACATGCTTCTCGGATCCGACATATATTCACTACAGAGTTGTCAGCAATTGAATTAATGCTCTTTCATCCACCATACATGGATAACTGACACTTTGAAGAATTTTCTGAGATTTCACAGGTTAGTTTTAATGCCAGGTTTGAAAATGAGGCAGATTGGGCAGGAAAATGCTCTTGGAGCGAGTTCTACCCAAATGATATGTAATTTACCTAGTTTCACTCACCGTGATATTCTGTGTTCTGAACACGTTACATGCATCACGTTTTCGACAAACATTCTTTAATGAGTTGTGAACATGTGTATTACCGAACTTTCATCCACCTTACAATGCATATTTATACATAGAAAGTTTTTTCTGATTTAGTAGATTTCTCCTAATGTCAGTTTTTAAATCATGCAGTTTTCGCAGAAAAATCCTCTTGGAGCGAGTTCTACCCAATAGACATGCAATTTACATATAACCCGTCATCGTGAAATTCCGTGTTCCGAAAAAGCTACATGCATCACGGATTCGAAAAATATTCACTACAGAGTCGTTATCATAAGGATTACCGAACTTTCATCCACCATAAAAGCCATATTGACACCTTGAAGCGTTTTCTCATATTTCGAAAGTTTTTCCTAATGCCAGTTTTGAAAATGAGGCAGAATTCGCAGAAAAAGCTCTTGGAGCGAGTTCTACCCAAGAGATATGTATTTAACATAGTTTCGCTCACCGTGATATTCTGTGTTCCGAACACGCTTCATGTATCTCGGATTCGACAAATATTCACTACAGAGTTGTTAGCATGCGGATTACCGAACTTTCATCCACCCTACAAGGCATATTTACCCCGAGAATCTATTCATCTGTGTTCGCAGTGTTTTCCTAACGCCAGTTTCGAAAATCAGGCAGATTTCTCAGGAAAAATCTCTTGGAGTGATTTCTAACCAAGAGAAATATAATTTACATAAACTAACTGGACATGAAATCCCGTGTTCCGAACATGCTACATGCATAATGGATTCGACAACTATTCACTACAGATTTGTTAGCATGTGGATTACCGAACTTTCATCACAATAGATTGAATATTGATACTTAGAAGTATTTTCTCAGATTTTGCAGCGTTTTCCAAACGCCAGTTTCAAAAATGAAGCAGTTTTCCCTGAAAAATTCTCTTGGAGCGAGTTCTACCCAATAGAGAAGTAATTTACATTGTTTCAATCACCGTGAAATTCCACGTTCCGAACACGGTATATGCATCACGGATTAGAAAAAGATTCTTTAATATGTTGTGAAAAGGTGGATTACTGAACTTTCTTCCAACAAAAAGGCATATTTACACCTAGAAATATTTACTCTCATTTTGAAGCTTTCTCCAAATTTCAGATTCGATTATCAGGCATTTTTCGCAGAAAAATTCTATTCCAGCTAGTTCTACCCAATAGAATTGTAGTTTACATTGCTTCATTACGGTGAAATTCCGTTTTCCAAAAGCGCTCCATGAATCACGGTTTGAAAAATAATTACTACACTGTTATTAACATGTGGATTACCAAACTTTCATTCACCATTCAAGGCATATTGACACTTAGAAGCATTTTCTCAGACTTCACAGTGTTCTCCTAAAGGCAGTTTAGAAAATGAGGCACATTTAGCAGAAAAATTCTCTTCAAGCGAGTTCTACCCAATAGACATGTAATTTATATTGTTTCCTTCAATAAGACATTCCGTATTCCGAACACGTTACATGCATCACGAATTCGACAAACATCCTTTAATGAGTGTGAGCATGTGGATTACCGAACTTTCTTCCACCATACAAGGCATATTTACACCTAGAATTGTATATTCGGATTTCGCAGGTTTTTCCTAACATCCAGTTTCGAAAATCATGAAATTTTCGCAGAAAAATCCAATTCAAGCGATTTCAATCCAGTAGAAATATTATTATCCGAGTATCACTCACCGAGACATTCCGTGTTCCGAAAACGTTACATTAATCATGGCTTCGACAAACATTATTTAATGACCGTGAGCATGTGGATTACCGATGCTTCAACCACAATACAAGGCATATTTACACCTAGAAATATTTACTTAGATTTCGCAGATTTTTCCTAATGTCACTTACAAAAATCAGGCAGTTTTCGCAGAAAAATTCTCTTGCTGCATGTTCGATCCAAGAGACATCCCATTTTGATAGATACCGTCACCGTAACATTCTGTGTTCTGAAAAAGGTACGTGCACATTGGATTCAACAAATATTCACAGCTGTGTTTTTAGAATGTGAATTACACATCTTTAATAAACCATTGAAGGTATATTGTCTCCTTAAAGCATTTGCTCAGGTTTTGCAGCGTTTTCATAACACCAGTTTTCAAACGGAGGTAGATTTTACAGTAAAATTCTCCTGGAGCGGGTTCTCACCAATAGACATGTCATTTACATAGTTTCTTTCAACGTGACATTCCGTGTTCCGAACACACTACATACATCACGGATTTGAGAAACATTTTTAATGAGTTGTGTACATGTGTATTACAGAACTTCCATCCACCATACAAGGCATATTTACACCTAGAAGCTTTACATCATAGTTTGCAGCATTTTCCTAATAGCAGTTTCAAAAATCAGGCAGTTTCCTAAGGAAAAAACTGTTGGAGCGTGTTCTACCCAATAGATATTTAAATTATATCTATTCTCCCGCTGTGAAATTCTGTGTTTCGAACACGCTGCATGCAGATAGTATTCGACAAAAATACACTACAGAATTGTTTGCATGTGGATTAAAGGTCTTTCATAACAATACAAGGCATATTGATGCTTAGAAGCATTTTCTCTGATTTCACAGAGCTTTCCAAACACCAGTTTCGAAACTGAGGCAGATTTCACGGCAAAAACCTCTTGGAGCTGGTTCAAAACAATAGACATGTAATTTACATGGATTCGCTCACCGTGAAATTCCCTGTTCCGAACACGCTACATGCTTCTCGGATCCGACATATATTCACTACAGAGTTGTCAGCAATTGGATTACTGCTCTTTCATCCACCATACATCTCGTACTGACACTTTGAAGAATTTTCTGAGATTTCACAGGTTAGTTTTAATGCCAGGTTTGAAAATGAGGCAGATTGGGCAGGAAAATGCTCTTGGAGCGAGTTCTACCCAAAAGATATGTAATTTACTTAGTTTCACTCACCGTGACATTCCGTGTTCTGAACACGTTACATGCATCACGGATTCGACAAACATTCTTGAATGAGTTGTGAACATGTGTATTACGGAACTTTCATCCACCTTACAATGCATATTTATACATAGAAAGTTTTTTCTGATTTAGTAGATTTCTCCTAATGTCAGTTTTTAAATCATGCAGTTTTCGCAGAAAAATCCTCTTGGAGCGAGTTCTACCCAATAGACATGCAATTTACATACAACCCGTCATCGTGAAATTCCGTGTTCCGAAAAAGCTACATGCATCACGGATTCGACAAATATTCACTACAGAGTCGTTAGCATAAGGATTACCGAACTTTCATCCACCATAAAAGCCATATTGACACCTTGAAGCGTTTTCTCATATTTCGAAAGTTTTTCCTAATGCCAGTTTTGAAAATGAGGCAGAATTCGCAGAAAAAGCTCTTGGAGTGAGTTCTACCCAAGAGACTTGTATTTTACATAGATTCGCTCACCGTGATATTCTGTGTTCCGAACACGCTTCATGTATCTCGGATTCGACAAATATTCACTACAGAGTTGTTAGCATGCGGATTACCGAACTTTCATCCACCCTACAAGGCATATTTACCCCGAGAATCTATTCATCTGTGTTCGCAGTGTTTTCCTAACGCCAGTTTCGAAAATCAGGCAGATTTCTCAGGAAAAATCTCTTGGAGTGATTTCTAACCAAGAGAAATGTAATTTACATAAACTAACTGGACATGAAATCCCGTGTTCCGAACATGCTACATGCATAATGGATTCGACAACTATTCACTACAGATTTGTTAGCATGTGGATTACTGAACTTTCATCACAATAGATTGAATATTGATACTTAGAAGTATTTTCTCAGATTTTGCAGCGTTTTCCAAACGCCAGTTTCAAAAATGAAGCAGTTTTCACTGAAAAATTCTCTTGGAGCGAGTTCTACCCAATAGAGAAGTAATTTACATTGTTTCAATCACCGTGAAATTCCACGTTCTGAACACGGTATATGCATCACGGATTAGAAAAAGATTCTTTAATATGTTGTGAAAAGGTGGATTACTGAACTTTCTTCCAACAAAAAGGCATATTTACACCTAGAAATATTTACTCTCATTTTGAAGCTTTCTCCAAATTTCAGATTCGATTATCAGGCATTTTTCGCAGAAAAATTCTATTCCAGCTAGTTCTACCCAATAGAATTGTAGTTTACATTGCTTCATTACGGTGAAATTCCGTTTTCCAAAAGCGCTCCATGAATCACGGTTTGAAAAATAATTACTACACTGTTATTAACATGTGGATTACCAAACTTTCATTCACCATTCAAGGCATATTGACACTTAGAAGCATTTTCTCAGACTTCACAGGGTTCTCCTAAAGGCAGTTTAGAAAATGAGGCACATTTAGCAGAAAAATTCTCTTCAAGCGAGTTCTACCCAATAGACATGTAATTTATATTGTTTCCTTCAATAAGACATTCCGTATTCCGAACACGTTACATGCATCACGAATTCGACAAACATTCTTTAATGAGTGTGAGCATGTGGATTACCGAACTTTCTTCCACCATACAAGGCATATTTACACCTAGAAGTGTATATTCGGATTTCGCAGGTTTTTCCTAACATCCAGTTTCGAAAATCATGAAATTTTCGCAGAAAAATCCAATTCAAGCGAGTTCAATCCAGTAGAAATATTATTATCCGAGTATCACTCACCGAGACATTCCGTGTTCCGAAAACGTTACATTAATCATGGCTTCGACAAACATTATTTAATGACCGTGAGCATGTGGATTACCGATGCTTCAACCACAATACAAGGCATATTTACACCTAGAAATATTTACTTAGATTTCGCAGATTTTTCCTAATGTCACTTACAAAAATCAGGCAGTTTTCGCAGAAAAATTCTCTTGCTGCATGTTCGATCCAAGAGACATCCCATTTTGATAGATACCGTCACCGTAACATTCCGTGTTCCGAAAAAGGTACGTGCACATTGGATTCAACAAATATTCACAGCTGTGTTTTTAGAATGTGAATTACACATCTTTAATAAACCATTGAATGCATATTGTCACCTTAAAGCATTTGCTCAGGTTTTGCAGCGTTTTCATAACACCAGTTTCCAAACGGAGGTAGATTTTACAGTAAAATTCTCCTGGAGCGGGTTCTCACCAATAGACATGTCATTTACATAGTTTCTTTCAACGTGACATTCCGTGTTCCGAACACACTACATACATCACGGATTTGAGAAACATTTTTAATGAGTTGTGTACATGTGTATTACAGAACTTCCATCCACCATACAAGGCATATTTACACCTAGAAACTTTACATCATAGTTTGCAGCAATTTCCTAATAGCAGTTTCAAAAATCAGGCAGTTTCCTAAGGAAAAAACTGTTGGAGCGTGTTCTACCCAATAGATATTTAAATTATATCTATTCTCCCGCTGTGAAATTCTGTGTTTCGAACACGCTGCATGCAGATAGGATTCGACAAAAATACACTACAGAATTGTTTGCCTGTGGATTACAGGTCTTTCATTACAATACAAGGCATATTGATGCTTAGAAGCATTTTCTCTGATTTCACAGAGCTTTCCAAACACCAGTTTCGAAACTGAGGCAGATTTCACGGCAAAAACCTCTTGGAGCTGGTTCAAAACAATAGACATGTAATTTACATGGATTCGCTCACCGCGAAATTCCCTGTTCTGAACACGCTACATGCTTCTCGGATCCAACATATATTCACTACAGAGTTGTCAGCAATTGGATTACTGCTCTTTCATCCACCATACATCTCGTACTGACACTTTGAGGAATTTTCTGAGATTTCACAGGTTAGTTTTAATGCCAGGTTTGAAAATGAGGCAGATTGGGCAGGAAAATGCTCTTGGAGCGAGTTCTACCCAAAAGATATGTAATTTACTTAGTTTCACTCACCGTGACATTCCGTGTTCTGAACACGTTACATGCATCACGGATTCGACAAACATTCTTGAATGAGTTGTGAACATGTGTATTACGGAACTTTCATCCACCTTACAATGCATATTTATACATAGAAAGTTTTTTCTGATTTAGTAGATTTCTCCTAATGTCAGTTTTTAAATCATGCAGTTTTCGCAGAATAATCCTCTTGGAGCGAGTTCTACCCAATAGACATGCAATTTACATACAACCCGTCATCGTGAAATTCCGTGTTCCGAAAAAGCTACATGCATCACGGATTCGACAAATATTCACTACAGAGTCGTTAGCATAAGGATTACCGAACTTTCATCCACCATAAAAGCCATATTGACACCTTGAAGCGTTTTCTCATATTTCGAAAGTTTTTCCTAATGCCAGTTTTGAAAATGAGGCAGAATTCGCAGAAAAAGCTCTTGGAGCGAGTTCTACCCAAGAGACTTGTATTTTACATAGATTCGCTCACCGTGATATTCTGTGTTCCGAACACGCTTCATGTATCTCGGATTCGACAAATATTCACTACAGAGTTGTTAGCATGCGGATTACCGAACTTTCATCCACCCTACAAGGCATATTTACCCCGAGAATCTATTCATCTGTGTTCGCAGTGTTTTCCTAACGCCAGTTTCGAAAATCAGGCAGATTTCTCAGGAAAAATCTCTTGGAGTGATTTCTAACCAAGAGAAATATAATTTACATAAACTAACTGGACATGAAATCCCGTGTTCCGAACATGCTACATGCATAATGGATTCGACAACTATTCACTACAGATTTGTTAGCATGTGGATTACCGAACTTTCAACACAATAGATTGAATATTGACACTTAGAAGTATTTTCTCAGATTTTGCAGCGTTTTCCAAACGCCAGTTTCAAAAATGAAGCAGTTTTCCCTGAAAAATTCTCTTGGAGCGAGTTCTACCCAATAGAGAAGTAATTTACATTGTTTCAATCACCGTGAAATTCCACGTTCCGAACACGGTATATGCATCACGGATTAGAAAAAGATTCTTTAATATGTTGTGAAAAGGTGGATTACTGAACTTTCTTCCAACAAAAAGGCATATTTACACCTAGAAATATTTACTCTCATTTTGAAGCTTTCTCCAAATTTCAGATTCGATTATCAGGCATTTTTCGCAGAAAAATTCTATTCCAGCTAGTTCTACCCAATAGAATTGTAGTTTACATTGCTTCATTACGGTGAAATTCCGTTTTCCAAAAGCGCTCCATGAATCACGGTTTGAAAAATAATTACTACACTGTTATTAACATGTGGATTACCAAACTTTCATTCACCATTCAAGGCATATTGACACTTAGAAGCATTTTCTCAGACTTCACAGTGTTCTCCTAAAGGCAGTTTAGAAAATGAGGCACATTTAGCAGAAAAATTCTCTTCAAGCGAGTTCTACCCAATAGACATGTAATTTATATTGTTTCCTTCAATAAGACATTCCGTATTCCGAACACGTTACATGCATCACGAATTCGACAAACATTCTTTAATGAGTGTGAGCATGTGGATTACCGAACTTTCTTCCACCATACAATGCATATTTACACCTAGAAGTGTATATTCGCATTTCGCAGGTTTTTCCTAACATCCAGTTTCGAAAATCATGAAATTTTCGCAGAAAAATCCAATTCAAGCGAGTTCAATCCAGTAGAAATATTATTATCCGAGTATCACTCACCGAGACATTCCGTGTTCCGAAAACGTTACATTAATCATGGCTTCGACAAACATTATTTAATGACCATGAGCATGTGGATTACCGATGCTTCAACCACAATACAAGGCATATTTACACCTAGAAATATTTACTTAGATTTCGCAGATTTTTCCTAATGTCACTTACAAAAATCAGGCAGTTTTCGCAGAAAAATTCTCTTGCTGCATGTTCGATCCAAGAGACATCCCATTTTGATAGATACCGTCACCGTAACATTCCGTGTTCCGAAAAAGGTACGTGCATATTGGATTCAACAAATATTCACAGCTGTGTTTTTAGAATGTGAATTACACATCTTTAATAAACCATTGAAGGCATATTGTCACCTTAAAGCATTTGCTCAGGTTTTGCAGCGTTTTCATAACACCAGTTTCCAAACGGAGGTAGATTTTACAGTAAAATTCTCCTGGAGCGGGTTCTCACCAATAGACATGTCATTTACATAGTTTCTTTCAACGTGACATTCCGTGTTCCGAACACACTACATACATCACGGATTTGAGAAACATTTTTAATGAGTTGTGTACATGTGTATTACAGAACTTCCATCCACCATACAAGGCATATTTACACCTAGAAGCTTTACATCATTGTTTGCAGCATTTCCTAATAGCAGTTTCAAAAATCAGGCAGTTTCCTAAGGAAAAAACTGTTGGAGCGTGTTCTACCCAATAGATATGTAAATTATATCTATTCTCCCGCTGTGAAATTCTGTGTTTCGAACACGCTGCATGCAGATAGGAATCGACAAAAATACACTACAGAGTTGTTTGCATGTGGATTACAGGACTTTCATCACAATACAAGGCATATTGATGCTTAGAAGCATTTTCTCTGATTTCACAGAGCTTTCCAAACGCCAGTTTCGAAACTGAGGCAGATTTCACGGCAAAAACCTCTTGAAGCGGGTTCAAAACAATAGACATGTAATTTACATGGATTCGCTCACCGCGAAATTCCCTGTTCCGAACACGCTACATGCTTCTCGGATCCGACATATATTCACTACAGAGTTGTCAGCAATTGGATTACTGCTCTTTCATCCACCATACATGGCTTACTGACACTTTGAAGAATTTTCTGAGATTTCACAGGTTAGTTTTAATGCCAGGTTTGAAAATGAGGCAGATTGGGCAGGAAAATGCTCTTGGAGCGAGTTCTACCCAAAAGATATGTAATTTACCTAGTTTCACTCACCGTGACATTCCGTGTTCTGAACACGTTACATGCATCACGGATTCGACAAACATTCTTGAATGAGTTGTGAACATGTGTATTACGGAACTTTCATCCACCTTACAATGCATATTTATACATAGAAATTTTTTCTGATTTAGTAGATTTCTCCTAATGTCAGTTTTTAAATCAAGCAGTTTTCGCAGAAAAATCCTCTTGGAGCGAGTTCTACCCAATAGACATGCAATTTACATAGAACCCGTCATCGTGAAATTCCGTGTTCCGAAAAAGCTACATGCATCACGGATTCGACAAATATTCACTACAGAGTCGTTAGCATAAGGATTACCGAACTTTCATCCACCATAAAAGCCATATTGACACCTTGAAGCGTTTTCTCATATTTCGAAAGTTTTTCCTAATGCCAGTTTTGAAAATGAGGCAGAATTCGCAGAAAAAGCTCTTGGAGCGAGTTCTACCCAAGAGACATGTATTTTACATAGATTCGCTCACCGTGATATTCTGTGTTCCGAACACGCTTCATGTATCTCGGATTCGACAAATATTCACTACAGAGTTGTTAGCATGCGGATTACCGAACTTTCATCCACCCTACAAGGCATATTTACCCCGAGAATCTATTCATCTGTGTTCGCAGTGTTTTCCTAACGCCAGATTAGAAAATCAGGCAGATTTCTCAGGAAAAATCTCTTGGAGTGATTTCTAACCAAGAGAAATGTAATTTACATAAACTAACTGGACATGAAATCCCGTGTTCCGAACATGCTACATGCATAATGGATTCGACAACTATTCACTACAGATTTGTTAGCATGTGGATTACCGAACTTTCATCACAATAGATTGAATATTGATACTTAGAAGTATTTTCTCAGATTTTGCAGCGTTTTCCAAACGCCAGTTTCAAAAATGAAGCAGTTTTCACTGAAAAATTCTCTTGGAGCGAGTTCTACCCAATAGAGAAGTAATTTACATTGTTTCAATCACCGTGAAATTCCACGTTCTGAACACGGTATATGCATCACGGATTAGAAAAAGATTCTTTAATATGTTGTGAAAAGGTGGATTACTGAACTTTCTTCCAACAAAAAGGCATATTTACACCTAGAAATATTTACTCTCATTTTGAAGCTTTCTCCAAATTTCAGATTCGATTATCAGGCATTTTTCGCAGAAAAATTCTATTCCAGCTAGTTCTACCCAATAGAATTGTAGTTTACATTGCTTCATTACGGTGAAATTCCGTTTTCCAAAAGCGCTCCATGAATCACGGTTTGAAAAATAATTACTACACTGTTATTAACATGTGGATTACCAAACTTTCATTCACCATTCAAGGCATATTGACACTTAGAAGCATTTTCTCAGACTTCACAGGGTTCTCCTAAAGGCAGTTTAGAAAATGAGGCACATTTAGCAGAAAAATTCTCTTCAAGCGAGTTCTACCCAATAGACATGTAATTTATATTGTTTCCTTCAATAAGACATTCCGTATTCCGAACACGTTACATGCATCACGAATTCGACAAACATTCTTTAATGAGTGTGAGCATGTGGATTACCGAACTTTCTTCCACCATACAAGGCATATTTACACCTAGAAGTGTATATTCGGATTTCGCAGGTTTTTCCTAACATCCAGTTTCGAAAATCATGAAATTTTCGCAGAAAAATCCAATTCAAGCGAGTTCAATCCAGTAGAAATATTATTATCCGAGTATCACTCACCGAGACATTCCGTGTTCCGAAAACGTTACATTAATCATGGCTTCGACAAACATTATTTAATGACCGTGAGCATGTGGATTACCGATGCTTCAACCACAATACAAGGCATATTTACACCTAGAAATATTTACTTAGATTTCGCAGATTTTTCCTAATGTCACTTACAAAAATCAGGCAGTTTTCGCAGAAAAATTCTCTTGCTGCATGTTCGATCCAAGAGACATCCCATTTTGATAGATACCGTCACCGTAACATTCCGTGTTCCGAAAAAGGTACGTGCACATTGGATTCAACAAATATTCACAGCTGTGTTTTTAGAATGTGAATTACACATCTTTAATAAACCATTGAATGCATATTGTCACCTTAAAGCATTTGCTCAGGTTTTGCAGCGTTTTCATAACACCAGTTTCCAAACGGAGGTAGATTTTACAGTAAAATTCTCCTGGAGCGGGTTCTCACCAATAGACATGTCATTTACATAGTTTCTTTCAACGTGACATTCCGTGTTCCGAACACACTACATACATCACGGATTTGAGAAACATTTTTAATGAGTTGTGTACATGTGTATTACAGAACTTCCATCCACCATACAAGGCATATTTACACCTAGAAGCTTTACATCATAGTTTGCAGCATTTTCCTAATAGCAGTTTCAAAAATCAGGCAGTTTCCTAAGGAAAAAACTGTTGGAGCGTGTTCTACCCAATAGATATTTAAATTATATCTATTCTCCCGCTGTGAAATTCTGTGTTTCGAACACGCTGCATGCAGATAGGATTCGACAAAAATACACTACAGAATTGTTTGCATGTGGATTACAGGTCTTTCATTACAATACAAGGCATATTGATGCTTAGAAGCATTTTCTCTGATTTCACAGAGCTTTCCAAACACCAGTTTCGAAACTGAGGCAGATTTCACGGCAAAAACCTCTTGGAGCTGGTTCAAAACAATAGACATGTAATTTACATGGATTCGCTCACCGCGAAATTCCCTGTTCCGAACACGCTACATGCTTCTCGGATCCGACATATATTCACTACAGAGTTGTCAGCAATTGGATTACTGCTCTTTCATCCACCATACATCTCGTACTGACACTTTGAGGAATTTTCTGAGATTTCACAGGTTAGTTTTAATGCCAGGTTTGAAAATGAGGCAGATTGGGCAGGAAAATGCTCTTGGAGCGAGTTCTACCCAAAAGATATGTAATTTACTTAGTTTCACTCACCGTGACATTCCGTGTTCTGAACACGTTACATGCATCACGGATTCGACAAACATTCTTGAATGAGTTGTGAACATGTGTATTACGGAACTTTCATCCACCTTACAATGCATATTTATACATAGAAAGTTTTTTCTGATTTAGTAGATTTCTCCTAATGTCAGTTTTTAAATCATGCAGTTTTCGCAGAATAATCCTCTTGGAGCGAGTTCTACCCAATAGACATGCAATTTACATACAACCCGTCATCGTGAAATTCCGTGTTCCGAAAAAGCTACATGCATCACGGATTCGACAAATATTCACTACAGAGTCGTTAGCATAAGGATTACCGAACTTTCATCCACCATAAAAGCCATATTGACACCTTGAAGCGTTTTCTCATATTTCGAAAGTTTTTCCTAATGCCAGTTTTGAAAATGAGGCAGAATTCGCAGAAAAAGCTCTTGGAGCGAGTTCTACCCAAGAGACATGTATTTTATATAGATTCGCTCACCGTGATATTCTGTGTTCCGAACACGCTTCATGTATCTCGGATTCGACAAATATTCACTACAGAGTTGTTAGCATGCGGATTACCGAACTTTCATCCACCCTACAAGGCATATTTACCCCGAGAATCTATTCATCTGTGTTCGCAGTGTTTTCCTAATGCCAGTTTCGAAAATCAGGCAGATTTCTCAGGAAAAATCTCTTGGAGTGATTTCTAACCAAGAGAAATGTAATTTACATAAACTAACTGGACATGAAATCCCGTGTTCCGAACATGCTACATGCATAATGGATTCGACAACTATTCACTACAGATTTGTTAGCATGTGGATTACCGAACTTTCATCACAATAGATTGAATATTGATACTTAGAAGTATTTTCTCAGATTTTGCAGCGTTTTCCAAACGCCAGTTTCAAAAATGAAGCAGTTTTCACTGAAAAATTCTCTTGGAGCGAGTTCTACCCAATAGAGAAGTAATTTACATTGTTTCAATCACCGTGAAATTCCACGTTCTGAACACGGTATATGCATCACGGATTAGAAAAAGATTCTTTAATATGTTGTGAAAAGGTGGATTACTGAACTTTCTTCCAACAAAAAGGCATATTTACACCTAGAAATATTTACTCTCATTTTGAAGCTTTCTCCAAATTTCAGATTCGATTATCAGGCATTTTTCGCAGAAAAATTCTATTCCAGCTAGTTCTACCCAATAGAATTGTAGTTTACATTGCTTCATTACGGTGAAATTCCGTTTTCCAAAAGCGCTCCATGAATCACGGTTTGAAAAATAATTACTACACTGTTATTAACATGTGGATTACCAAACTTTCATTCACCATTCAAGGCATATTGACACTTAGAAGCATTTTCTCAGACTTCACAGTGTTCTCCTAAAGGCAGTTTAGAAAATGAGGCACATTTAGCAGAAAAATTCTCTTCAAGCGAGTTCTACCCAATAGACATGTAATTTATATTGTTTCCTTCAATAAGACATTCCGTATTCCGAACACGTTACATGCATCACGAATTCGACAAACATTCTTTAATGAGTGTGAGCATGTGGATTACCGAACTTTCTTCCACCATACAATGCATATTTACACCTAGAAGTGTATATTCGCATTTCGCAGGTTTTTCCTAACATCCAGTTTCGAAAATCATGAAATTTTCGCAGAAAAATCCAATTCAAGCGAGTTCAATCCAGTAGAAATATTATTATCCGAGTATCACTCACCGAGACATTCCGTGTTCCGAAAACGTTACATTAATCATGGCTTCGACAAACATTATTTAATGACCGTGAGCATGTGGATTACCGATGCTTCAACCACAATACAAGGCATATTTACACCTGGAAATATTTACTTAGATTTCGCAGATTTTTCCTAATGTCACTTACAAAAATCAGGCAGTTTTCGCAGAAAAATTCTCTTGCTGCATGTTCGATCCAAGAGACATCCCATTTTGATAGATACCGTCACCGTAACATTCCGTGTTCCGAAAAAGGTACGTGCACATTGGATTCAACAAATATTCACAGCTGTGTTTTTAGAATGTGAATTACACATCTTTAATAAACCATTGAATGCATATTGTCACCTTAAAGCATTTGCTCAGGTTTTGCAGCGTTTTCATAACACCAGTTTCCAAACGGAGGTAGATTTTACAGTAAAATTCTCCTGGAGCGGGTTCTCACCAATAGACATGTCATTTACATAGTTTCTTTCAACGTGACATTCCGTGTTCCGAACACACTACATACATCACGGATTTGAGAAACATTTTTAATGAGTTGTGTACATGTGTATTACAGAACTTCCATCCACCATACAAGGCATATTTACACCTAGAAGCTTTACATCATAGTTTGCAGCATTTTCCTAATAGCAGCTTCAAAAATCAGGCAGTTTCCTAAGGAAAAAACTGTTGGAGCGTGTTCTACCCAATAGATATTTAAATTATATCTATTCTCCCGCTGTGAAATTCTGTGTTTCGAACACGCTGCATGCAGATAGGATTCGACAAAAATACACTACAGAATTGTTTGCATGTGGATTACAGGTCTTTCATTACAATACAAGGCATATTGATGCTTAGAAGCATTTTCTCTGATTTCACAGAGCTTTCCAAACACCAGTTTCGAAACTGAGGCAGATTTCACGGCAAAAACCTCTTGGAGCTGGTTCAAAACAATAGACATGTAATTTACATGGATTCGCTCACCGCGAAATTCCCTGTTCCGAACACGCTACATGCTTCTCGGATCCGACATATATTCACTACAGAGTTGTCAGCAATTGGATTACTGCTCTTTCATCCACCATACATCTCGTACTGACACTTTGAGGAATTTTCTGAGATTTCACAGGTTAGTTTTAATGCCAGGTTTGAAAATGAGGCAGATTGGGCAGGAAAATGCTCTTGGAGCGAGTTCTACCCAAAAGATATGTAATTTACTTAGTTTCACTCACCGTGACATTCCGTGTTCTGAACACGTTACATGCATCACGGATTCGACAAACATTCTTGAATGAGTTGTGAACATGTGTATTACGGAACTTTCATCCACCTTACAATGCATATTTATACATAGAAAGTTTTTTCTGATTTAGTAGATTTCTCCTAATGTCAGTTTTTAAATCATGCAGTTTTCGCAGAATAATCCTCTTGGAGCGAGTTCTACCCAATAGACATGCAATTTACATACAACCCGTCATCGTGAAATTCCGTGTTCCGAAAAAGCTACATGCATCACGGATTCGACAAATATTCACTACAGAGTCGTTAGCATAAGGATTACCGAACTTTCATCCACCATAAAAGCCATATTGACACCTTGAAGCGTTTTCTCATATTTCGAAAGTTTTTCCTAATGCCAGTTTTGAAAATGAGGCAGAATTCGCAGAAAAAGCTCTTGGAGCGAGTTCTACCCAAGAGACTTATATTTTACATAGATTCGCTCACCGTGATATTCTGTGTTCCGAACACGCTTCATGTATCTCGGATTCGACAAATATTCACTACAGAGTTGTTAGCATGCGGATTACCGAACTTTCATCCACCCTACAAGGCATATTTACCCCGAGAATCTATTCATCTGTGTTCGCAGTGTTTTCCTAATGCCAGTTTCGAAAATCAGGCAGATTTCTCAGGAAAAATCTCTTGGAGTGATTTCTAACCAAGAGAAATGTAATTTACATAAACTAACTGGACATGAAATCCCGTGTTCCGAACATGCTACATGCATAATGGATTCGACAACTATTCACTACAGATTTGTTAGCATGTGGATTACCGAACTTTCATCACAATAGATTGAATATTGATACTTAGAAGTATTTTCTCAGATTTTGCAGCGTTTTCCAAACGCCAGTTTCAAAAATGAAGCAGTTTTCCCTGAAAAATTCTCTTGGAGTGAGTTCTACCCAATAGAGAAGTAATTTACATTGTTTCAATCACCGTGAAATTCCACGTTCCGAACACGGTATATGCATCACGGATTAGAAAAAGATTCTTTAATATGTTGTGAAAAGGTGGATTACTGAACTTTCTTCCAACAAAAAGGCATATTTACACCTAGAAATATTTACTCTCATTTTGAAGCTTTCTCCAAATTTCAGATTCGATTATCAGGCATTTTTCGCAGAAAAATTCTATTCCAGCTAGTTCTACCCAATAGAATTGTAGTTTACATTGCTTCATTACGGTGAAATTCCGTTTTCCAAAAGCGCTCCATGAATCACGGTTTGAAAAATAATTACTACACTGTTATTAACA
The DNA here is from genome assembly GCF_036321535.1 of Camelus dromedarius. Lineage (NCBI taxonomy): Eukaryota > Metazoa > Chordata > Mammalia > Artiodactyla > Camelidae > Camelus > Camelus dromedarius. The sequence continues at coordinate 1,233,293 of NW_026989758.1, forward strand.
TGTGGATTACCAAACTTTCATTCACCATTCAAGGCATATTGACACTTAGAAGCATTTTCTCAGACTTCACAGTGTTCTCCTAAAGGCAGTTTAGAAAATGAGGCACATTTAGCAGAAAAATTCTCTTCAAGCGAGTTCTACCCAATAGACATGTAATTTATATTGTTTCCTTCAATAAGACATTCCGTATTCCGAACACGTTACATGCATCACGAATTCGACAAACATTCTTTAATGAGTGTGAGCATGTGGATTACCGAACTTTCTTCCACCATACAAGGCATATTTACACCTAGAAGTGTATATTCGGATTTCGCAGGTTTTTCCTAACATCCAGTTTCGAAAATCATGAAATTTTCGCAGAAAAATCCAATTCAAGCGAGTTCAATCCAGTAGAAATATTATTATCCGAGTATCACTCACCGAGACATTCCGTGTTCCGAAAACGTTACATTAATCATGGCTTCGACAAACATTATTTAATGACCGTGAGCATGTGGATTACCGATGCTTCAACCACAATACAAGGCATATTTACACCTAGAAATATATACTTAGATTTCGCAGATTTTTCCTAATGTCACTTACAAAAATCAGGCAGTTTTCGCAGAAAAATTCTCTTGCTGCATGTTCGATCCAAGAGACATCCCATTTTGATAGATACCGTCACCGTAACATTCCGTGTTCCGAAAAAGGTACGTGCACATTGGATTCAACAAATATTCACAGCTGTGTTTTTAGAATGTGAATTACACATCTTTAATAAACCATTGAATGCATATTGTCACCTTAAAGCATTTGCTCAGGTTTTGCAGCGTTTTCATAACACCAGTTTCCAAACGGAGGTAGATTTTACAGTAAAATTCTCCTGGAGCGGGTTCTCACCAATAGATATGTCATTTACATAGTTTCTTTCAACGTGACATTCCGTGTTCCGAACACACTACATACATCACGGATTTGAGAAACATTTTTAATGAGTTGTGTACATGTGTATTACAGAACTTTCATCCACCATACAAGGCATATTTACACCTAGAAGCTTTACATCATAGTTTGCAGCATTTTCCTAATAGCAGTTTCAAAAATCAGGCAGTTTCCTAAGGAAAAAACTGTTGGAGCGTATTCTACCCAATAGATATGTAAATTAAATATATTATCCCGCTGTGAAATTCTGTGTTTCGAACACGCTGCATGCAGATAGGATTCGACAAAAATACACTACAGAGTTGTTTGCATGTGGATTACAGGACTTTCATCACAATACAAGGCATATTGATGCTTAGAAGCATTTTCTCTGATTTCACAGAGCTTTCCAAACGCCAGTTTCGAAACTGAGGCAGATTTCACGGCAAAAACCTCTTGGAGCGGGTTCAAAACAATAGACATGTAATTTACATGGATTCGCTCACTGCGAAATACCCTGTTCTGAACACGCTACATGCTTCTCGGATCCGACATATATTCACTACAGAGTTGTCAGCAATTGGATTAATGCTCTTTCATCCACCATACATGGATAACTGACACTTTGAACAATTTTCTGAGATTTCACAGGTTAGTTTTAATGCCAGGTTTGAAAATGAGGCAGATTGGGCAGGAAAATGCTCTTGGAGCGAGTTCTACCCAAAAGATATGTAATTTACCTAGTTTCACTCACCGTGATATTCTGTGTTCTGAACACGTTACATGCATCACGGTTTCGACAAACATTCTTTAATGAGTTGTGAACATGTGTATTACCGAACTTTCATCCACCTTACAATGCATATTTATACATAGAAAGTTTTTTCTGATTTAGTAGATTTCTCCTAATGTCAGTTTTTAAATCATGCAGTTTTCGCAGAAAAATCCTCTTGGAGCGAGTTCTACCCAATAGAAATGCAATTTACATAGAACCCGTCATCGTGAAATTCCGTGTTCCGAAAAAGCTACATGCATCACGGATTCGAAAAATATTCACTACAGAGTCGTTATCATAAGGATTACCGAACTTTCATCCACCATAAAAGCCATATTGACACCTTGAAGCGTTTTCTCATATTTCAAAAGTTTTTCCTAATGCCAGTTTTGAAAATGAGGCAGAATTCGCAGAAAAAGCTCTTGGAGCGAGTTCTACCCAAGAGACATGTATTTTACATAGATTCGCTCACCGTGATATTCTGTGTTCCGAACACGCTTCATGTATCTTGGATTCGACAAATATTCACAACAGAGTTGTTAGCATGCGGATTACCGAACTTTCATCCACCCTACAAGGCATATTTACCCCGAGAATCTATTCATCTGTGTTCGCAGTGTTTTCCTAACGCCAGTTTCGAAAATCAGGCAGATTTCTCAGGAAAAATCTCTTGGAGTGATTTCTAACCAAGAGAAATGTAATTTACATAAACTAACTGGACATGAAATCCCGTGTTCCGAACATGCTACATGCATAATGGATTCAACAACTATTCACTACAGATTTGTTAGCATGTGGATTACCGAACTTTCATCACAATAGATTGAATATTGATACTTAGAAGTATTTTCTCAGATTTTGCAGCGTTTTCCAAACGCCAGTTTCAAAAATGAAGCAGTTTTCACTGAAAAATTCTCTTGGAGCGAGTTCTACCCAATAGAGAAGTAATTTACATTGTTTCAATCACCGTGAAATTCCACGTTCTGAACACGGTATATGCATCACGGATTAGAAAAAGATTTTTTAATATGTTGTGAAAAGGTGGATTACTGAACTTTCTTCCAACAAAAAGGCATATTTACACCTAGAAATATTTACTCTCATTTTGAAGCTTTCTCCAAATTTCAGATTCGATTATCAGGCATTTTTCGCAGAAAAATTCTATTCCAGCTAGTTCTACCCAATAGAATTGTAGTTTACATTGCTTCATTACGGTGAAATTCCGTTTTCCAAAAGCGCTCCATGAATCACGGTTTGAAAAATAATTACTACACTGTTATTAACATGTGGATTACCAAACTTTCATTCACCATTCAAGGCATATTGACACTTAGAAGCATTTTCTCAGACTTCACAGGGTTCTCCTAAAGGCAGTTTAGAAAATGAGGCACATTTAGCAGAAAAATTCTCTTCAAGCGAGTTCTACCCAATAGACATGTAATTTATATTGTTTCCTTCAATAAGACATTCCGTATTCCGAACACGTTACATGCATCACGAATTCTACAAACATTCTTTAATGAGTGTGAGCATGTGGATTACCGAACTTTCTTCCACCATACAAGGCATATTTACACCTAGAAGTGTATATTCGGATTTCGCAGGTTTTTCCTAACATCCAGTTTCGAAAATCATGAAATTTCCGCAGAAAAATCCAATTCAAGCGAGTTCAATCCAGTAGAAATATTATTATCCGAGTATCACTCACCGAGACATTCCGTGTTCCGAAAACGTTACATTAATCATGGCTTCGACAAACATTATTTAATGACCGTGAGCATGTGGATTACCGATGCTTCAACCACAATACAAGGCATATTTACACCTGGAAATATTTACTTAGATTTCGCAGATTTTTCCTAATGTCACTTACAAAAATCAGGCAGTTTTCGCAGAAAAATTCTCTTGCTGCATGTTCGATCCAAGAGACATCCCATTTTGATAGATACCGTCACCGTAACATTCCGTGTTCCGAAAAAGGTACGTGCACATTGGATTCAACAAATATTCACAGCTGTGTTGTTAGAATGTGAATTACACATCTTTAATAAACCATTGAAGGCATATTGTCACCTTAAAGCATTTGCTCAGGTTTTGCAGCGTTTTCATAACACCAGTTTCCAAACGGAGGTAGATTTTACAGTAAAATTCTCCTGGAGCGGTTTCTCACCAATAGACATGTCATTTACATAGTTTCTTTCAACGTGACATTCCGTGTTCCGAACACACTACATACATCACGGATTTGAGAAACATTTTTAATGAGTTGTGTACATGTGTATTACAGAACTTCCATCCACCATACAAGGCATATTTACACCTAGAAGCTTTACATCATAGTTTGCAGCATTTTCCTAATAGCAGTTTCAAAAATCAGGCAGTTTCCTAAGGAAAAAACTGTTGGAGCGTGTTCTACCCAATAGATATTTAAATTATATCTATTCTCCCGCTGTGAAATTCTGTGTTTCGAACACGCTTCATGCAGATAGGATTCGACAAAAATACACTACAGAATTGTTTGCATGTGGATTACAGGTCTTTCATTACAATACAAGGCATATTGATGCTTAGAAGCATTTTCTCTGATTTCACAGAGCTTTCCAAACACCAGTTTCGAAACTGAGGCAGATTTCACGGCAAAAACCTCTTGGAGCTGGTTCAAAACAATAGACATGTAATTTACATGGATTCGCTCACCGCGAAATTCCCTGTTCCGAACACGCTACATGCTTCTCGGATCCGACATATATTCACTACAGAGTTGTCAGCAATTGGATTACTGCTCTTTCATCCACCATACATCTCGTACTGACACTTTGAGGAATTTTCTGAGATTTCACAGGTTAGTTTTAATGCCAGGTTTGAAAATGAGGCAGATTGGGCAGGAAAATGCTCTTGGAGCGAGTTCTACCCAAAAGATATGTAATTTACTTAGTTTCACTCACCGTGACATTCCGTGTTCTGAACACGTTACATGCATCACGGATTCGACAAACATTCTTGAATGAGTTGTGAACATGTGTATTACGGAACTTTCATCCACCTTACAATGCATATTTATACATAGAAAGTTTTTTCTGATTTAGTAGATTTCTCCTAATGTCAGTTTTTAAATCATGCAGTTTTCGCAGAATAATCCTCTTGGAGCGAGTTCTACCCAATAGACATGCAATTTACATACAACCCGTCATCGTGAAATTCCGTGTTCCGAAAAAGCTACATGCATCACGGATTCGACAAATATTCACTACAGAGTCGTTAGCATAAGGATTACCGAACTTTCATCCACCATAAAAGCCATATTGACACCTTGAAGCGTTTTCTCATATTTCGAAAGTTTTTCCTAATGCCAGTTTTGAAAATGAGGCAGAATTCGCAGAAAAAGCTCTTGGAGCGAGTTCTACCCAAGAGACTTATATTTTACATAGATTCGCTCACCGTGATATTCTGTGTTCCGAACACGCTTCATGTATCTCGGATTCGACAAATATTCACTACAGAGTTGTTAGCATGCGGATTACCGAACTTTCATCCACCCTACAAGGCATATTTACCCCGAGAATCTATTCATCTGTGTTCGCAGTGTTTTCCTAATGCCAGTTTCGAAAATCAGGCAGATTTCTCAGGAAAAATCTCTTGGAGTGATTTCTAACCAAGAGAAATGTAATTTACATAAACTAACTGGACATGAAATCCCGTGTTCCGAACATGCTACATGCATAATGGATTCGACAACTATTCACTACAGATTTGTTAGCATGTGGATTACCGAACTTTCATCACAATAGATTGAATATTGATACTTAGAAGTATTTTCTCAGATTTTGCAGCGTTTTCCAAACGCCAGTTTCAAAAATGAAGCAGTTTTCCCTGAAAAATTCTCTTGGAGTGAGTTCTACCCAATAGAGAAGTAATTTACATTGTTTCAATCACCGTGAAATTCCACGTTCCGAACACGGTATATGCATCACGGATTAGAAAAAGATTCTTTAATATGTTGTGAAAAGGTGGATTACTGAACTTTCTTCCAACAAAAAGGCATATTTACACCTAGAAATATTTACTCTCATTTTGAAGCTTTCTCCAAATTTCAGATTCGATTATCAGGCATTTTTCGCAGAAAAATTCTATTCCAGCTAGTTCTACCCAATAGAATTGTAGTTTACATTGCTTCATTACGGTGAAATTCCGTTTTCCAAAAGCGCTCCATGAATCACGGTTTGAAAAATAATTACTACACTGTTATTAACATGTGGATTACCAAACTTTCATTCACCATTCAAGGCATATTGACACTTAGAAGCATTTTCTCAGACTTCACAGTGTTCTCCTAAAGGCAGTTTAGAAAATGAGGCACATTTAGCAGAAAAATTCTCTTCAAGCGAGTTCTACCCAATAGACATGTAATTTATATTGTTTCCTTCAATAAGACATTCCGTATTCCGAACACGTTACATGCATCACGAATTCGACAAACATTCTTTAATGAGTGTGAGCATGTGGATTACCGAACTTTCTTCCACCATACAAGGCATATTTACACCTAGAAGTGTATATTCGGATTTCGCAGGTTTTTCCTAACATCCAGTTTCGAAAATCATGAAATTTTCGCAGAAAAATCCAATTCAAGCGAGTTCAATCCAGTAGAAATATTATTTTCCGAGTATCACTCACCGAGACATTCCGTGTTCCGAAAACGTTACATTAATCATGGCTTCGACAAACATTATTTAATGACCGTGAGCATGTGGATTACCGATGCTTCAACCACAATACAAGGCATATTTACACCTAGAAATATTTACTTAGATTTCGCAGATTTTTCCTAATGTCACTTACAAAAATCAGGCAGTTTTCGCAGAAAAATTCTCTTGCTGCATGTTCGATCCAAGAGACATCCCATTTTGATAGATACCGTCACCGTAACATTCCGTGTTCCGAAAAAGGTACGTGCACATTGGATTCAACAAATATTCACAGCTGTGTTTTTAGAATGTGAATTACACATCTTTAATAAACCATTGAATGCATATTGTCACCTTAAAGCATTTGCTCAGGTTTTGCAGCGTTTTCATAACACCAGTTTCCAAACGGAGGTAGATTTTACAGTAAAATTCTCCTGGAGCGGGTTCTCACCAATAGATATGTCATTTACATAGTTTCTTTCAACGTGACATTCCGTGTTCCGAACACACTACATACATCACGGATTTGAGAAACATTTTTAATGAGTTGTGTACATGTGTATTACAGAACTTTCATCCACCATACAAGGCATATTTACACCTAGAAGCTTTACATCATAGTTTGCAGCATTTTCCTAATAGCAGTTTCAAAAATCAGGCAGTTTCCTAAGGAAAAAACTGTTGGAGCGTATTCTACCCAATAGATATGTAAATTAAATATATTATCCCGCTGTGAAATTCTGTGTTTCGAACACGCTGCATGCAGATAGGATTCGACAAAAATACACTACAGAGTTGTTTGCATGTGGATTACAGGACTTTCATCACAATACAAGGCATATTGATGCTTAGAAGCATTTTCTCTGATTTCACAGAGCTTTCCAAACGCCAGTTTCGAAACTGAGGCAGATTTCACGGCAAAAACCTCTTGGAGCGGGTTCAAAACAATAGACATGTAATTTACATGGATTCGCTCACTGCGAAATACCCTGTTCTGAACACGCTACATGCTTCTCGGATCCGACATATATTCACTACAGAGTTGTCAGCAATTGGATTAATGCTCTTTCATCCACCATACATGGATAACTGACACTTTGAACAATTTTCTGAGATTTCACAGGTTAGTTTTAATGCCAGGTTTGAAAATGAGGCAGATTGGGCAGGAAAATGCTCTTGGAGCGAGTTCTACCCAAAAGATATGTAATTTACCTAGTTTCACTCACCGTGATATTCTGTGTTCTGAACACGTTACATGCATCACGGTTTCGACAAACATTCTTTAATGAGTTGTGAACATGTGTATTACCGAACTTTCATCCACCTTACAATGCATATTTATACATAGAAAGTTTTTTCTGATTTAGTAGATTTCTCCTAATGTCAGTTTTTAAATCATGCAGTTTTCGCAGAAAAATCCTCTTGGAGCGAGTTCTACCCAATAGACATGCAATTTACATAGAACCCGTCATCGTGAAATTCCGTGTTCCGAAAAAGCTACATGCATCACGGATTCGAAAAATATTCACTACAGAGTCGTTATCATAAGGATTACCGAACTTTCATCCACCATAAAAGCCATATTGACACCTTGAAGCGTTTTCTCATATTTCAAAAGTTTTTCCTAATGCCAGTTTTGAAAATGAGGCAGAATTCGCAGAAAAAGCTCTTGGAGCGAGTTCTACCCAAGAGACATGTATTTTACATAGATTCGCTCACCGTGATATTCTGTGTTCCGAACACGCTTCATGTATCTTGGATTCGACAAATATTCACTACAGAGTTGTTAGCATGCGGATTACCGAACTTTCATCCACCCTACAAGGCATATTTACCCCGAGAATCTATTCATCTGTGTTCGCAGTGTTTTCCTAACGCCAGTTTCGAAAATCAGGCAGATTTCTCAGGAAAAATCTCTTGGAGTGATTTCTAACCAAGAGAAATGTAATTTACATAAACTAACTGGACATGAAATTCCGTGTTCCGAACATGCTACATGCATAATGGATTCAACAACTATTCACTACAGATTTGTTAGCATGTGGATTACCGAACTTTCATCACAATAGATTGAATATTGATACTTAGAAGTATTTTCTCAGATTTTGCAGCGTTTTCCAAACGCCAGTTTCAAAAATGAAGCAGTTTTCACTGAAAAATTCTCTTGGAGCGAGTTCTACCCAATAGAGAAGTAATTTACATTGTTTCAATCACCGTGAAATTCCACGTTCTGAACACGGTATATGCATCACGGATTAGAAAAAGATTTTTTAATATGTTGTGAAAAGGTGGATTACTGAACTTTCTTCCAACAAAAAGGCATATTTACACCTAGAAATATTTACTCTCATTTTGAAGCTTTCTCCAAATTTCAGATTCGATTATCAGGCATTTTTCGCAGAAAAATTCTATTCCAGCTAGTTCTACCCAATAGAATTGTAGTTTACATTGCTTCATTACGGTGAAATTCCGTTTTCCAAAAGCGCTCCATGAATCACGGTTTGAAAAATAATTACTACACTGTTATTAACATGTGGATTACCAAACTTTCATTCACCATTCAAGGCATATTGACACTTAGAAGCATTTTCTCAGACTTCACAGGGTTCTCCTAAAGGCAGTTTAGAAAATGAGGCACATTTAGCAGAAAAATTCTCTTCAAGCGAGTTCTACCCAATAGACATGTAATTTATATTGTTTCCTTCAATAAGACATTCCGTATTCCGAACACGTTACATGCATCACGAATTCGACAAACATTCTTTAATGAGTGTGAGCATGTGGATTACCGAACTTTCTTCCACCATACAAGGCATATTTACACCTAGAAGTGTATATTCGGATTTCGCAGGTTTTTCCTAACATCCAGTTTCGAAAATCATGAAATTTTCGCAGAAAAATCCAATTCAAGCGAGTTCAATCCAGTAGAAATATTATTATCCGAGTATCACTCACCGAGACATTCCGTGTTCCGAAAACGTTACATTAATCATGGCTTCGACAAACATTATTTAATGACCGTGAGCATGTGGATTACCGATGCTTCAACCACAATACAAGGCATATTTACACCTAGAAATATTTACTTAGATTTCGCAGATTTTTCCTAATGTCACTTACAAAAATCAGGCAGTTTTCGCAGAAAAATTCTCTTGCTGCATGTTCGATCCAAGAGACATCCCATTTTGATAGATACCGTCACCGTAACATTCCGTGTTCCGAAAAAGGTACGTGCACATTGGATTCAACAAATATTCACAGCTGTGTTTTTAGAATGTGAATTACACATCTTTAATAAACCATTGAATGCATATTGTCACCTTAAAGCATTTGCTCAGGTTTTGCAGCGTTTTCATAACACCAGTTTCCAAACGGAGGTAGATTTTACAGTAAAATTCTCCTGGAGCGGGTTCTCACCAATAGACATGTCATTTACATAGTTTCTTTCAACGTGACATTCCGTGTTCCGAACACACTACATACATCACGGATTTGAGAAACATTTTTAATGAGTTGTGTACATGTGTATTACAGAACTTCCATCCACCATACAAGGCATATTTACACCTAGAAGCTTTACATCATAGTTTGCAGCATTTTCCTAATAGCAGTTTCAAAATTCAGGCAGTTTCCTAAGGAAAAAACTGTTGGAGCGTGTTCTACCCAATAGATATTTAAATTATATCTATTCTCCCGCTGTGAAATTCTGTGTTTCGAACACGCTGCATGCAGATAGGATTCGACAAAAATACACTACAGAATTTTTTGCATGTGGATTACAGGTCTTTCATTACAATACAAGGCATATTGATGCTTAGAAGCATTTTCTCTGATTTCACAGAGCTTTCCAAACACCAGTTTCGAAACTGAGGCAGATTTCACGGCAAAAACCTCTTGGAGCTGGTTCAAAACAATAGACATGTAATTTACATGGATTCGCTCACCGCGAAATTCCCTGTTCCGAACACGCTACATGCTTCTCGGATCCGACATATATTCACTACAGAGTTGTCAGCAATTGGATTACTGCTCTTTCATCCACCATACATCTCGTACTGACACTTTGAGGAATTTTCTGAGATTTCACAGGTTAGTTTTAATGCCAGGTTTGAAAATGAGGCAGATTGGGCAGGAAAATGCTCTTGGAGCGAGTTCTACCCAAAAGATATGTAATTTACTTAGTTTCACTCACCGTGACATTCCGTGTTCTGAACACGTTACATGCATCACGGATTCGACAAACATTCTTGAATGAGTTGTGAACATGTGTATTACGGAACTTTCATCCACCTTACAATGCATATTTATACATAGAAAGTTTTTTCTGATTTAGTAGATTTCTCCTAATGTCAGTTTTTAAATCATGCAGTTTTCGCAGAATAATCCTCTTGGAGCGAGTTCTACCCAATAGACATGCAATTTACATACAACCCGTCATCGTGAAATTCCGTGTTCCGAAAAAGCTACATGCATCACGGATTCGACAAATATTCACTACAGAGTCGTTAGCATAAGGATTACCGAACTTTCATCCACCATAAAAGCCATATTGACACCTTGAAGCGTTTTCTCATATTTCGAAAGTTTTTCCTAATGCCAGTTTTGAAAATGAGGCAGAATTCGCAGAAAAAGCTCTTGGAGCGAGTTCTACCCAAGAGACTTATATTTTACATAGATTCGCTCACCGTGATATTCTGTGTTCCGAACACGCTTCATGTATCTCGGATTCGACAAATATTCACTACAGAGTTGTTAGCATGCGGATTACCGAACTTTCATCCACCCTACAAGGCATATTTACCCCGAGAATCTATTCATCTGTGTTCGCAGTGTTTTCCTAACGCCAGTTTCGAAAATCAGGCAGATTTCTCAGGAAAAATCTCTTGGAGTGATTTCTAACCAAGAGAAATGTAATTTACATAAACTAACTGGACATGAAATCCCGTGTTCCGAACATGCTACATGCATAATGGATTCGACAACTATTCACTACAGATTTGTTAGCATGTGGATTACCGAACTTTCATCACAATAGATTGAATATTGATACTTAGAAGTATTTTCTCAGATTTTGCAGCGTTTTCCAAACGCCAGTTTCAAAAATGAAGCAGTTTTCCCTGAAAAATTCTCTTGGAGTGAGTTCTACCCAATAGAGAAGTAATTTACATTGTTTCAATCACCGTGAAATTCCACGTTCCGAACACGGTATATGCATCACGGATTAGAAAAAGATTCTTTAATATGTTGTGAAAAGGTGGATTACTGAACTTTCTTCCAACAAAAAGGCATATTTACACCTAGAAATATTTACTCTCATTTTGAAGCTTTCTCCAAATTTCAGATTCGATTATCAGGCATTTTTCGCAGAAAAATTCTATTCCAGCTAGTTCTACCCAATAGAATTGTAGTTTACATTGCTTCATTACGGTGAAATTCCGTTTTCCAAAAGCGCTCCATGAATCACGGTTTGAAAAATAATTACTACACTGTTATTAACATGTGGATTACCAAACTTTCATTCACCATTCAAGGCATATTGACACTTAGAAGCATTTTCTCAGACTTCACAGTGTTCTCCTAAAGGCAGTTTAGAAAATGAGGCACATTTAGCAGAAAAATTCTCTTCAAGCGAGTTCTACCCAATAGACATGTAATTTATATTGTTTCCTTCAATAAGACATTCCGTATTCCGAACACGTTACATGCATCACGAATTCGACAAACATTCTTTAATGAGTGTGAGCATGTGGATTACCGAACTTTCTTCCACCATACAAGGCATATTTACACCTAGAAGTGTATATTCGGATTTCGCAGGTTTTTCCTAACATCCAGTTTCGAAAATCATGAAATTTTCGCAGAAAAATCCAATTCAAGCGAGTTCAATCCAGTAGAAATATTATTATCCGAGTATCACTCACCGAGACATTCCGTGTTCCGAAAACGTTACATTAATCATGGCTTCGACAAACATTATTTAATGACCGTGAGCATGTGGATTACCGATGCTTCAACCACAATACAAGGCATATTTACACCTAGAAATATTTACTTAGATTTCGCAGATTTTTCCTAATGTCACTTACAAAAATCAGGCAGTTTTCGCAGAAAAATTCTCTTGCTGCATGTTCGATCCAAGAGACATCCCATTTTGATAGATACCGTCACCGTAACATTCCGTGTTCCGAAAAAGGTACGTGCACATTGGATTCAACAAATATTCACAGCTGTGTTTTTAGAATGTGAATTACACATCTTTAATAAACCATTGAATGCATATTGTCACCTTAAAGCATTTGCTCAGGTTTTGCAGCGTTTTCATAACACCAGTTTCCAAACGGAGGTAGATTTTACAGTAAAATTCTCCTGGAGCGGGTTCTCACCAATAGATATGTCATTTACATAGTTTCTTTCAACGTGACATTCCGTGTTCCGAACACACTACATACATCACGGATTTGAGAAACATTTTTAATGAGTTGTGTACATGTGTATTACAGAACTTTCATCCACCATACAAGGCATATTTACACCTAGAAGCTTTACATCATAGTTTGCAGCATTTTCCTAATAGCAGTTTCAAAAATCAGGCAGTTTCCTAAGGAAAAAACTGTTGGAGCGTATTCTACCCAATAGATATGTAAATTAAATATATTATCCCGCTGTGAAATTCTGTGTTTCGAACACGCTGCATGCAGATAGGATTCGACAAAAATACACTACAGAGTTGTTTGCATGTGGATTACAGGACTTTCATCACAATACAAGGCATATTGATGCTTAGAAGCATTTTCTCTGATTTCACAGAGCTTTCCAAACGCCAGTTTCGAAACTGAGGCAGATTTCACGGCAAAAACCTCTTGGAGCGGGTTCAAAACAATAGACATGTAATTTACATGGATTCGCTCACTGCGAAATACCCTGTTCTGAACACGCTACATGCTTCTCGGATCCGACATATATTCACTACAGAGTTGTCAGCAATTGGATTAATGCTCTTTCATCCACCATACATGGATAACTGACACTTTGAACAATTTTCTGAGATTTCACAGGTTAGTTTTAATGCCAGGTTTGAAAATGAGGCAGATTGGGCAGGAAAATGCTCTTGGAGCGAGTTCTACCCAAAAGATATGTAATTTACCTAGTTTCACTCACCGTGATATTCTGTGTTCTGAACACGTTACATGCATCACGGTTTCGACAAACATTCTTTAATGAGTTGTGAACATGTGTATTACCGAACTTTCATCCACCTTACAATGCATATTTATACATAGAAAGTTTTTTCTGATTTAGTAGATTTCTCCTAATGTCAGTTTTTAAATCATGCAGTTTTCGCAGAAAAATCCTCTTGGAGCGAGTTCTACCCAATAGACATGCAATTTACATAGAACCCGTCATCGTGAAATTCCGTGTTCCGAAAAAGCTACATGCATCACGGATTCGAAAAATATTCACTACAGAGTCGTTATCATAAGGATTACCGAACTTTCATCCACCATAAAAGCCATATTGACACCTTGAAGCGTTTTCTCATATTTCAAAAGTTTTTCCTAATGCCAGTTTTGAAAATGAGGCAGAATTCGCAGAAAAAGCTCTTGGAGCGAGTTCTACCCAAGAGACATGTATTTTACATAGATTCGCTCACCGTGATATTCTGTGTTCCGAACACGCTTCATGTATCTTGGATTCGACAAATATTCACAACAGAGTTGTTAGCATGCGGATTACCGAACTTTCATCCACCCTACAAGGCATATTTACCCCGAGAATCTATTCATCTGTGTTCGCAGTGTTTTCCTAACGCCAGTTTCGAAAATCAGGCAGATTTCTCAGGAAAAATCTCTTGGAGTGATTTCTAACCAAGAGAAATGTAATTTACATAAACTAACTGGACATGAAATCCCGTGTTCCGAACATGCTACATGCATAATGGATTCGACAACTATTCACTACAGATTTGTTAGCATGTGGATTACCGAACTTTCATCACAATAGATTGAATATTGATACTTAGAAGTATTTTCTCAGATTTTGCAGCGTTTTCCAAACGCCAGTTTCAAAAATGAAGCAGTTTTCCCTGAAAAATACTCTTGGAGCGAGTTCTACCCAATAGAGAAGTAATTTACATTGTTTCAATCACCGTGAAATTCCACGTTCCGAACACGGTATATGCATCACGGATTAGAAAAAGATTCTTTAATATGTTGTGAAAAGGTGGATTACTGAACTTTCTTCCAACAAAAAGGCATATTTACACCTAGAAATATTTACTCTCATTTTGAAGCTTTCTCCAAATTTCAGATTCGATTATCAGGCATTTTTCGCAGAAAAATTCTATTCCAGCTAGTTCTACCCAATAGAATTGTAGTTTACATTGATTCATTACGGTGAAATTCCGTTTTCCAAAAGCGCTCCATGAATCACGGTTTGAAAAATAATTACTACACTGTTATTAACATGTGGATTACCAGACTTTCATTCACCATTCAAGGCATATTGACACTTAGAAGCATTTTCTCAGACTTCACAGGGTTCTCCTAAAGGCAGTTTATAAAATGAGGCACATTTAGCAGAAAAATTCTCTTCAAGCGAGTTCTACCCAATAGACATGTAATTTATATTGTTTCCTTCAATAAGACATTCCGTATTCCGAACACGTTACATGCATCACGAATTCGACAAACATTCTTTAATGAGTGTGAGCATGTGGATTACCGAACTTTCATCCACCATACAAGGCATATTTACACCTAGAAGTGTATATTCGGATTTCGCAGGTTTTTCCTAACATCCAGTTTCGAAAATCATGAAATTTTCGCAGAAAAATCCAATTCAAGCGAGTTCAATCCAGTAGAAATATTATTTTCCGAGTATCACTCACCGAGAAATTCCGTGTTCCGAAAACGTTACATTAATCATGGATTCGACAAACATTATTTAATGACCGTGAGCATGTGGATTACCGATGTTTCAACCACAATACAAGGCATATTTACACCTAGAAATATTTACTTAGATTTCGCAGATTTTTCCTAATGTCACTTACAAAAATCAGGCAGTTTTCGCAGAAAAATTCTCTTGCTGCATGTTCGATCCAAGAGACATCCCATTTTGATAGATACCGTCACCGTAACATTCCGTGTTCTGAAAAAGGTACGTGCATATTGGATTCAACAAATATTCACAGCTGTGTTTTTAGAATGTGAATTACACATCTTTAATAAACCATTGAAGGCATATTGTCACCTTAAAGCATTTGCTCAGGTTTTGCAGCGTTTTCATAACACCAGTTTCCAAACGGAGGTAGATTTTACAGTAAAATTCTCCTGGAGCGGGTTCTCACCAATAGATATGTCATTTACATAGTTTCTTTCAACGTGACATTCCGTGTTCCGAACACACTACATACATCACGGATTTGAGAAACATTTTTAATCAGTTGTGTACATGTGTATTACAGAACTTCCATCCACCATACAAGGCATATTTACACCTAGAAGCTTTACATCATAGTTTGCAGCATTTACCAAATAGCAGTTTCAAAAATCAGGCAGTTTCCTAAGGAAAAAACTGTTGGAGCGTGTTCTACCCAATAGATATGTAAATTAAATTTATTATCCCGCTGTGAAATTCTGTGTTTCGAACACGCTGCATGCAGATAGGATTCGACAAAAATACACTACAGAGTTGTTTGCATGTGGATTACAGGACTTTCATCATAATACAAGGCATATTGATGCTTAGAAGCATTTTCTCTGATTTCACAGAGCTTTCCAAACGCCAGTTTCGGAACTGAGGCAGATTTCACGGCAAAAACCTCTTGGAGCGGGTTCAAAACAATAGACATGTAATTTACATGGATTCGCTCACCGCGAAATTCCCTGTTCTGAACACGCTACATGCTTCTCGGATCCGACATATATTCACTACAGAGTTGTCAGCAATTGGATTACTGCTCTTTCATCCACCACACATGGATCACTGACACTTTGAAGAATTTTCTGAGATTTCACAGGTTAGTTTTAATGCCAGGTTTGAAAATGAGGCAGATTGGGCAGGAAAATGCTCTTGGAGCGAGTTCTACCCAAAAGATATGTAATTTACCTAGTTTCACTCACCGTGACATTCCGTGTTCTGAACACGTTACATGCATCACGGATTCGACAAACATTCTTGAATGAGTTGTGAACATGTGTATTACGGAACTTTCATCCACCTTACAATGCATATTTATACATAGAAAGTTTTTTCTGATTTAGTAGATTTCTCCTAATGTCAGTTTTTAAATCAAGCAGTTTTCGCAGAAAAATCCTCTTGGAGCGAGTTCTACCCAATAGACATGCAATTTACATAGAACCCGTCATCGTGAAATTCCGTGTTCCGAAAAAGCTACATGCATCACGGATTCGACAAATATTCACTACAGAGTCGTTAGCATAAGGATTACCGAACTTTCATCCACCATAAAAGCCATATTGACACCTTGAAGCGTTTTCTCATATTTCGAAAGTTTTTCCTAATGCCAGTTTTGAAAATGAGGCAGAATTCGCAGAAAAAGCTCTTGGAGCGAGTTCTACCCAAGAGACATGTATTTTACATAGATTCGCTCACCGTGATATTCTGTGTTCCGAACACGCTTCATGTATCTCGGATTCGACAAATATTCACTACAGAGTTGTTAGCATGCGGATTACCGAACTTTCATCCACCCTACAAGGCATATTTACCCCGAGAATCTATTCATCTGTGTTCGCAGTGTTTTCCTAATGCCAGTTTCGAAAATCAGGCAGATTTCTCAGGAAAAATCTCTTGGAGTGATTTCTAACCAAGAGAAATGTAATTTACATAAACTAACTGGACATGAAATCCCGTGTTCCGAACATGCTACATGCATAATGAATTCGACAACTATTCACTACAGATTTGTTAGCATGTGGATTAACGAACTTTCATCACAATAGATTGAATATTGATAATTAGAAGTATTTTCTCAGATTTTGCAGCGTTTTCCAAACGCCAGTTTCAAAAATGAAGCAGTTTTCCCTGAAAAATCCTCTTGGAGCGAGTTCTACCCAATAGAGAAGTAATTTACATTGTTTCAATCACCGTGAAATTCCACGTTCCGAACACGGTATATGCATCACGGATTAGAAAAAGATTCTTTAATATGTTGTGAAAAGGTGGATTACTGAACTTTCTTCCAACAAAAAGGCATATTTACACCTAGAAATATTTACTCTCATTTTGAAGCTTTCTCCAAATTTCAGATTCGATTATCAGGCATTTTTCGCAGAAAAATTCTATTCCAGCTAGTTCTACCCAATAGAATTGTAGTTTACATTGATTCATTACGGTGAAATTCCGTTTTCCAAAAGCGCTCCATGAATCACGGTTTGAAAAATAATTACTACACTGTTATTAACATGTGGATTACCAGACTTTCATTCACCATTCAAGGCATATTGACACTTAGAAGCATTTTCTCAGACTTCACAGGGTTCTCCTAAAGGCAGTTTATAAAATGAGGCACATTTAGCAGAAAAATTCTCTTCAAGCGAGTTCTACCCAATAGACATGTAATTTATATTGTTTCCTTCAATAAGACATTCCGTATTCCGAACACGTTACATGCATCACGAATTCGACAAACATTCTTTAATGAGTGTGAGCATGTGGATTACCGAACTTTCATCCACCATACAAGGCATATTTACACCTAGAAGTGTATATTCGGATTTCGCAGGTTATTCCTAACATCCAGTTTCGAAAATCATGAAATTTTCGCAGAAAAATCCAATTCAAGCGAGTTCAATCCAGTAGAAATATTATTTTCCGAGTATCACTCACCGAGACATTCCGTGTTCCGAAAACGTTACATTAATCATGGATTCGACAAACATTATTTAATGACCGTGAGCATGTGGATTACCGATGTTTCAACCACAATACAAGGCATATTTACACCTAGAAATATTTACTTAGATTTCGCAGATTTTTCCTAATGTCACTTACAAAAATCAGGCAGTTTTCGCAGAAAAATTCTCTTGCTGCATGTTCGATCCAAGAGACATCCCATTTTGATAGATACCGTCACCGTAACATTCCGTGTTCTGAAAAAGGTACGTGCATATTGGATTCAACAAATATTCACAGCTGTGTTTTTAGAATGTGAATTACACATCTTTAATAAACCATTGAAGGCATATTGTCACCTTAAAGCATTTGCTCAGGTTTTGCAGCGTTTTCATAACACCAGTTTCCAAACGGAGGTAGATTTTACAGTAAAATTCTCCTGGAGCGGGTTCTCACCAATAGATATGTCATTTACATAGTTTCTTTCAACGTGACATTCCGTGTTCCGAACACACTACATACATCACGGATTTGAGAAACATTTTTAATCAGTTGTGTACATGTGTATTACAGAACTTCCATCCACCATACAAGGCATATTTACACCTAGAAGCTTTACATCATAGTTTGCAGCATTTACCAAATAGCAGTTTCAAAAATCAGGCAGTTTCCTAAGGAAAAAACTGTTGGAGCGTGTTCTACCCAATAGATATGTAAATTAAATTTATTATCCCGCTGTGAAATTCTGTGTTTCGAACACGCTGCATGCAGATAGGATTCGACAAAAATACACTACAGAGTTGTTTGCATGTGGATTACAGGACTTTCATCATAATACAAGGCATATTGATGCTTAGAAGCATTTTCTCTGATTTCACAGAGCTTTCCAAACGCCAGTTTCGGAACTGAGGCAGATTTCACGGCAAAAACCTCTTGGAGCGGGTTCAAAACAATAGACATGTAATTTACATGGATTCGCTCACCGCGAAATTCCCTGTTCTGAACACGCTACATGCTTCTCGGATCCGACATATATTCACTACAGAGTTGTCAGCAATTGGATTACTGCTCTTTCATCCACCATACATGGATCACTGACACTTTGAAGAATTTTCTGAGATTTCACAGGTTAGTTTTAATGCCAGGTTTGAAAATGAGGCAGATTGGGCAGGAAAATGCTCTTGGAGCGAGTTCTACCCAAAAGATATGTAATTTACCTAGTTTCACTCACCGTGACATTCCGTGTTCTGAACACGTTACATGCATCACGGATTCGACAAACATTCTTGAATGAGTTGTGAACATGTGTATTACGGAACTTTCATCCACCTTACAATGCATATTTATACATAGAAAGTTTTTTCTGATTTAGTAGATTTCTCCTAATGTCAGTTTTTAAATCAAGCAGTTTTCGCAGAAAAATCCTCTTGGAGCGAGTTCTACCCAATAGACATGCAATTTACATAGAACCCGTCATCGTGAAATTCCGTGTTCCGAAAAAGCTACATGCATCACGGATTCGACAAATATTCACTACAGAGTCGTTAGCATAAGGATTACCGAACTTTCATCCACCATAAAAGCCATATTGACACCTTGAAGCGTTTTCTCATATTTCGAAAGTTTTTCCTAATGCCAGTTTTGAAAATGAGGCAGAATTCGCAGAAAAAGCTCTTGGAGCGAGTTCTACCCAAGAGACATGTATTTTACATAGATTCGCTCACCGTGATATTCTGTGTTCCGAACACGCTTCATGTATCTCGGATTCGACAAATATTCACTACAGAGTTGTTAGCATGCGGATTACTGAACTTTCATCCACCCTACAAGGCATATTTACCCCGAGAATCTATTCATCTGTGTTCGCAGTGTTTTCCTAACGCCAGTTTCGAAAATCAGGCAGATTTCTCAGGAAAAATCTCTTGGAGTGATTTCTAACCAAGAGAAATGTAATTTACATAAACTAACTGGACATGAAATCCCGTGTTCCGAACATGCTACATGCATAATGGATTCGACAACTATTCACTACAGATTTGTTAGCATGTGGATTACCGAAATTTCATCACAATCGATTGAATATTGTTACTTAGAAGTATTTTCTCAGATTTTGCAGCGTTTTCCAAACGCCAGTTTCAAAAATGAAGCAGTTTTCCCTGAAAAATTCTCTTGGAGCGAGTTCTACCCAATAGAGAAGTAATTTACATTGTTTCAATCACTGTGAAATTCCACGTTCCGAACACGGTATATGCATCACGGTTTAGAAAAAGATTCTTTAATATGTTGTGAAAAGTTGGATTACTGAACTTTCTTCCAACAAAAAGGCATATTTA
Organism: Camelus dromedarius; assembly: GCF_036321535.1. Lineage (NCBI taxonomy): Eukaryota > Metazoa > Chordata > Mammalia > Artiodactyla > Camelidae > Camelus > Camelus dromedarius. The sequence goes on from NW_026989758.1 coordinate 1,253,851, forward strand.
CACCTAGAAATATTTACTCTCATTTTGAAGCTTTCTCCAAATTTCAGATTCGATTATCAGGCATTTTTCGCAGAAAAATTCTATTCCAGCTAGTTCTACCCAATAGAATTGTAGTTTACATTGATTCATTACGGTGAAATTCCGTTTTCCAAAAGCGCTCCATGAATCACGGTTTGAAAAATAATTACTACACTGTTATTAACATGTGGATTACCAGACTTTCATTCACCATTCAAGGCATATTGACACTTAGAAGCATTTTCTCAGACTTCACAGTGTTCTCCTAAAGGCAGTTTAGAAAATGAGGCACATTTAGCAGAAAAATTCTCTTCAAGCGAGTTCTACCCAATAGACATGTAATTTATATTGTTTCCTTCAATAAGACATTCCGTATTCCGAACACGTTACATGCATCACGAATTCGACAAACATTCTTTAATGAGTGTGAGCATGTGGATTACCGAACTTTCATCCACCATACAAGGCATATTTACACCTAGAAGTGTATATTCGGATTTCGCAGGTTATTCCTAACATCCAGTTTCGAAAATCATGAAATTTTCGCAGAAAAATCCAATTCAAGCGAGTTCAATCCAGTAGAAATTTTATTTTCCGAGTATCACTCACCGAGACATTCCGTGTTCCGAAAACGTTACATTAATCATGGCTTCGACAAACATTATTTAATGACCGTGAGCATGTGGATTACCGATGTTTCAACCACAATACAAGGCATATTTACACCTAGAAATATTTACTTAGATTTCGCAGATTTTTCCTAATGTCACTTACAAAAATCAGGCAGTTTTCGCAGAAAAATTCTCTTGCTGCATGTTCGATCCAAGAGACATCCCATTTTGATAGATACCGTCACCGTAACATTCCGTGTTCTGAAAAAGGTACGTGCACATTGGATTCAACAAATATTCACAGCTGTGTTTTTAGAATGTGAATTACACATCTTTAATAAACCATTGAAGGCATATTGTCACCTTAAAGCATTTGCTCAGGTTTTGCAGCGTTTTCATAACACCAGTTTCCAAACGGAGGTAGATTTTACAGTAAAATTCTCCTGGAGCGGGTTCTCACCAATAGATATGTCATTTACATAGTTTCTTTCAACGTGACATTCCGTGTTCCGAACACACTACATACATCACGGATTTGAGAAACATTTTTAATGAGTTGTGTACATGTGTATTACAGAACTTCCATCCACCATACAAGGCATATTTACACCTAGAAGCTTTACATCATAGTTTGCAGCATTTTCCTAATAGCAGTTTCAAAAATCAGGCAGTTTCCTAAGGAAAAAACTGTTGGAGCGTGTTCTACCCAATAGATATGTAAATTAAATATATTATCCCGCTGTGAAATTCTGTGTTTCGAACACGCTGCATGCAGATAGGATTCGACAAAAATACACTACAGAGTTGTTTGCATGTGGATTACAGGACTTTCATCACAATACAAGGCATATTGATGCTTAGAAGCATTTTCTCTGATTTCACAGAGCTTTCCAAACGCCAGTTTCGAAACTGAGGCAGATTTCACGGCAAAAACCTCTTGGAGCGGGTTCAAAACAATAGACATGTAATTTACATGGATTCGCTCACCGCGAAATTCCCTGTTCCGAACACGCTACATGCTTCTCGGATCCGACATATATTCACTACAGAGTTGTCAGCAATTGGATTACTGCTCTTTCATCCACCATACATGGATCACTGACACTTTGAAGAATTTTCTGAGATTTCACAGGTTAGTTTTAATGCCAGGTTTTAACATGAGGCAGATTGGGCAGGAAAATGCTCTTGGAGCGAGTTCTACCCAAAAGATATGTAATTTACCTAGTTTCACTCACCGTGACATTCTGTGTTCTGAACACGTTACATGCATCACGGATTCGACAAACATTCTTGAATGAGTTGTGAACATGTGTATTACGAACTTTCATCCACCTTACAATGCATATTTATACATAGAAAGTTTTTTCTGATTTAGTAGATTTCTCCTAATGTCAGTTTTTAAATCATGCAGTTTTCGCAGAAAAATCCTCTTGGAGCGAGTTCTACCCAATAGACATGCAATTTACATAGAACCCGTCATCGTGAAGTTCCGTGTTCTGAAAAAGCTACATGCATCACGGATTCGACAAATATTCACTACAGAGTCGTTAGCATAAGGATTACCGAACTTTCATCCACCATAAAAGCCATATTGACACCTTGAAGCGTTTTCTCATATTTCGAAAGTTTTTCCTAATGCCAGTTTTGAAAATGAGGCAGAATTCGCAGAAAAAGCTCTTGGAGCTAGTTCTACCCAAGAGACATGTATTTTACATAGATTCGCTCACCGTGATATTCTGTGTTCCGAACACGCTTCATGTATCTCGGATTCGACAAATATTCACTACAGAGTTGTTAGCATGCGAATTACCGAACTTTCATCCACCCTACAGGGCATATTTACCCCGAGAAACTATTCATCTGTGTTTGCCGTGTTTTCCTTACGCCAGTTTCGAAAATCAGGCAGATTTCTCAGGAAAAATCTCTTGGAGTGATTTCTAACCAAGAGAAATGTAATTTACATAAACTAACTGTACATGAAATCCCGTGTTCCGAACATGCTTCATGCATAATAGATTCGACAACTATTCACTACAGATTTGTTAGCATGTGGATTACCGAACTTTCATCACAATCGTTTGAATATTGATACTTAGAAGTATTTTCTCAGATTTTGCAGCGTTTTCCAAACGCCAGTTTCAAAAATGAAGCAGTTTTCCCTGAAAAATTCTCTTGGAGCGAGTTCTACCCAATAGAGAACAATTTACATTGTTTCGATCACCATGAAATTCCAAGTTCCGAACACGGTATATGCATCACGGATTAGAAAAAGATTCTTTAATATGTTGTGAATATGTGGATTACCGAACTTTCTTCCAACATAAAGGCATATTTACACCTAGAAATATTTACTCTCATTTTGAAGTTTTCTCCAATCTTCAGATTGGATAATCAGGCAATTTTCGCAGAAAAATTCTATTCCAGCTAGTTTTACCCAATAGAATTTTAATTTAAATTGTTTCATTACGGTGAAATTCCATATTCCAAAGGCGCTCCTTGAATCACGGTTTGAAAAATAATTAATACACTGTTATTAACATGTGGGTTACCGGACATTCATTCACCATTCAAGGCATATTGACACTTAGAAGCATTTTCTCAGATTTCACAGGTTTCTCCTAATGGCAGTTTTGAAAATGAGGCACATTTCGCAAAAATTTCTCTTCAAGCGAGTTCTACCCAATAGACATGTAACTTATATTGTTTCCATCAATAAGACATTCCGTATTCCGAACACGTTACATGCATCACGAATTCGACAAACATTCTTTAATGAGTGTGAGCATGTGGATTACCGAACTTTCATCCACCATACAAGGCATATTTACAGCTAGAAGTGTTTATTCTGATTTCGCAGGTTTTTACTAACACCCAGTTTTTAAATCATGAAATTTTCGCAGAAAAATCCAATTCAAGCGAGTTCAATCCAGTAGAATTGTTATTTTCCGAGTATCACTCACCGAGACATTCCGTGTTCCGAAAACGTTACATTAATCATGGCTTCGACAAACAATATTTAATGATCGTGAGCATGTGGATTACCCATATTTCAACCACAATACAAGGCATATTTACACCTAGAAATATTTACTTAGATTTCGCAGATTTTTCCTAACGTCACTTATGAAAATCAGGCAGTTTTCGCAGAAAAATTCTCTTGCTGCATGTTCGATGCAAGAGACATCGCATTTTGATAGATACCGTCACCGTAACATTCCGTGTTCCGAAAAAGTTACGTGCACATTGGATTCAACAAATATTCACAGCTGTGTTGTTAGAATGTGAATTACACATCTTTAATAAACCATTGAAGGCATATTGTCACCTTAAAGCATTTGCTCAGGTTTTGCAGCGTTTTCATAACACCAGTTTCCAAACGGAGGTAGATTTTACAGTAAAATTCTCCTGGAGCGGGTTCTCACCAATAGATATGTCATTTACATAGTTTCTTTCAACGTGACATTCCGTGTTCCGAACACACTACATACATCACGGATTTGAGAAACATTTTTAATGAGTTGTGTACATGTGTATTACAGAACTTCCATCCACCATACAAGGCATATTTACACCTAGAAGCTTTACATCATAGTTTGCAGCATTTTCCTAATAGCAGTTTCAAAAATCAGGCAGTTTCCTAAGGAAAAAACTGTTGGAGCGTGTTCTACCCAATAGATATGTAAATTAAATATATTCTCCCGCTGTGAAATTCTTTGTTTTGAACACGCTGCATGCAGGGAGGATTCGACAAATATACACTACAGAGTTGTTTGCATGTGGATTACAGGACTTTCATCACAATACAAGGCATATTGATGCTTAGAAGCATTTTCTCTGATTTCACAGAGCTTTCCAAACACCAGTATCGGAACTGAGGCAGATTTCACGGCAAAAACCTCTTGGAGCGGGTTCAAAACAATAGACAAGTAATTTACATGGATTCGCTCACCGTGAAATTCCCTGTTCCGAACACGCTACATGCTTCTCGGATCCGACAAATATTCACTTCAGAGTTGTCAGCAAGGGGATTACTGCTCTTTCATTCACCATACATGGCTTACTGACACTTTGAAAACTTTTCTCAGATTTCACAGGTTAGTTTTAATGCCAGGTTTGAAAATGAGGAAGATTGGGCAGGAAAATGCTCTTGGAGCGAGTTCTACCCAAAAGATATGTAATTTACCTAGTTTCACTCACCGTGATATTCCATGTTCTGAACACGTTAAATGCATCACGGATTCGACAAACATTCTTTAATGAGTTGTGAATATGTGTATTACCGAACTTTAATCAACCTTACAATGCATATTTATACATAGAAAGTTTTTTCTGATTTAGTAGATTTCTCCTAATGTCAGTTTTTAAATCATGCAGTTTTCACAGAAAAATCCTCATGGAGCGAGTTCTACCCAATAGACATGCAATTTACATAGAACCCGTCATTGTGAAATTCCGTGTTCCGAAAAAACTACATGCATCACGAATTCGACAAATATTCACTACAGAGTCGTTAGCATATGGATTACCTAACTTTCATCGACCATAAAAGCCATATTGACACTTTGAAGCATTTTCTCATATTTCGAAATTTTTTCCTAATGCCAGTTTTGAAAATGAGGCAGAATTCCGAGACAAAGCTCTTGGAGCGAGTTCTACCCAAGAGACTTGTATTTTACATAGATTCGCTCACCGTGATATTCTGTGTTCCGAACACGCTTCATGTATCTCGGATTCGACAAATATTCACTACAGAGTTGTTAGCATGTGGATTACCGAACTTTCATCCACCCTACAAGGCATATTTACACCGAGAATCTATTCATCTGAGTTCGCAGTGCTTTCCTAACGCCAGTTTCGAAAATCAGGCAGATTTCTCAGGAAAAAACTCTAGGAGTGATTTCTAACCAAGAGAAATGTAATTTATATAAACTCCCTGGCCATGAAATCCCGTGTTCCGAACATGCTACATGCATAATGGATTCGACAACTATTCACTACAGATTTGTTAGCATGTGGATTACCGAACTTTCATCACAATAGTTTGAATATTGATAATTAGAAGTATTTTCTCAGATTTTGCAGCGTTTTCCAAACGCCAGTTTCAAAAATGAAGCAGTTTTCCCTGAAAAATTCTCTTGGAGCGAGTTCTACCCAATAGAGAAGTAATTTACATTGTTTCAATCACCGTGAAATTCCACATTCCGAACACGGTATATGCATCACGGATTAGAAAAAGATTCTTTAATATGTTGTGAAAAGGTGGATTACTGAACTTTCTTCCAACAAAAAGGCATATTTACACCTAGGAATATTTACTCTCATTTTGAAGCTTTCTCCAAACTTCAGATTCGATTATCAGGCATTTTTCACAGAAAAATTCTATTCCAGCTAGTTCTACCCAATAGAATTGTAGTTTACATTGCTTCATTACGGTGAAATTCCGTTTTCCAAAAGCACTCCATGAATCACGGTTTGAAAAATAATTACTACACTGTTATTAACATGTGGATTACCGGAGTTTCATTCACCATTCAAGGCTTATTGACACTTAGAAGCATTTTCTTAGATTTCACAGGGTTCTCCTAAAGGCAGTTTTGAAAATGAGGCACATTTCGCAGAAAAATTCTCTTCAAGCGAGTTCTACCCAATAGACATGTAATTTATATTGTTTCCTTCAATAAGACATTCCGTATTCCGAACATGTTACATGCATCACGAATTCGACAAACATTCTTTAATGAGTGTGAGCATGTGGATTACCGAACTTTCATCCACCCTACAAGGCATATTTACACCGAGAATCTATTCATCTGAGTTCGCAGTTCTTTCCTAACGCCAGTTTCGAAAATCAGGCAGATTTCTCAGGAAAAATCTCTAGGAGTGATTTCTAACCAAGAGAAATGTAATTTATATAAACACCCTGGCCATGAAATCCCGTGTTCCGAACATGCTACATGCATAATGTATTCGACAACTATTCACTACAGATTTGTTAGCATGTGGATTACCGAACTTTCATCACAATAGATTGAATATTGATACTTAGAAGTATTTTCTCAGATTTTGCAGCATTTTCCAAACGCCAGTTTCAAAAATGAAGCAGTTTTCCCTGAAAAATTCTCTTGGAGCGAGTTCTACCCAATAGAGAACAATTTACATTGTTTCGATCACCATGAAATTCCACGTTCCGAACACGGTATATGCATCACGGATTAGAAAAAGATTCTTTAATATGTTCTGAATATGTGGATTACCGAACTTTCTTCCAACATAAAGGCATATTTACACCTAGAAATATTTACTCTCATTTTGAATATTTCTCCAAACTTCAGATTCGATTATCAGGCATTTTTCGCAGAAAAATTCTATTCCAGCTACTTCTACCCAATAGAATTGTAGTTTACATTGCTTCTTTACGGTGAAATTCCATTTTCCAAAAGCGCTCCATGAATCACGGTTTGAAAAATAATTACTACACTGTTATTAACATGTGGATTACCGGATTTTCATTCACCATTTAAGGCATATTGACACTTAGAAGCATTTTCTTAGATTTCACAGGGTTCTCCTAAAGGCAGTTTTGAAAATGAGGCACATTTCGCAGAAAAATTCTCTTCAAGCGAATTCTACCCAATAGACATGTAATTTATATTGTTTCCTTCAATAAGACATTCCGTATTCTGAACACGTTACATGCATCACGAATTCGACAAACATTCTTTAATGAGTGTGAGCATGTGTATTACCGAACTTTCATCCACCATACAAGGCATATTTACACCTAGAAGCTTTACATCATAGTTTGCAGCATTTTCCTAATAGCAGTTTCAAAAATCAGGCAGTTTCCTAAGGAAAAAACTGTTGGAGCGTGTTCTACCCAATAGATATGTAAATTAAATATATTCTCCCGCTGTGAAATTCTGTGTTTCGAACACGCTGCATGCAGATAGGATTCGACATAAATACACTACAGAGTTGTTTGCATGTGGATTACAGGACATTCATCAGAATACAAGGCATATTGATGCTTAGAAGCATTTTCTCTGATTTCACAGAGCTTTCCAAAAGCCAGTTTCGAAACTGAGGCTGATTTCACGGCAAAAAACTCTTGGAGCGGGTTCAAAACAATAGACATGTAATTTTCATGGATTCGCTCACCACGAAATTCCCTGTTCCGAACACGCTACATGCTTCTCGGATCCGACATATATTCACTACAGAGTTGTCAGCAATTGGATTACTGCTCTTTCATCCACCATACATGGCTCACTGACACTTTGAAGAGTTTTCTGAGATTTCATAGGTTAGTTTTAATGCCAGGTTTGAAAATGAGGCAGATTGGGCAAGAAAATGCTCTTGGAGCGAGTTCTACCCAAAAGATATGTAATTTACCTAGTTTCACTCACCGTGACATTCCGTGCTCTAAACACGTTACATGCATCACGGATTCGACAAACATTCTTTAATGAGTTGTGATCATGTGTATTACCGAACTTTCATCCACCTTACAATGCATATTTATACATAGAAATTTTTTTCTGATTTAGTAGATTTCTCCTAATGTCAGATTTTAAATCATGCAGTTTTCGCAGAAAAATCCTCTTGGAGTGAGTTCTACCCAATAGACATGCAATTTACATAGAACCCGTCATCGTGATATTCCATGTTCCGAAAAAGCTACATGCATCACGGATTCGACAAATATTCACTACAGAGTCGTTAGCATAAGGATTACCTAACTTTCATCCACCATAAATGCCATATTGACACTTTGAAGCATTTTTTCATATTTCGAAAGTTTTTCCTAATGCCAGGTTTGAAAATGAGGCAGAATTCTCAGAAAAAGCTCTTGGATCGAGTTCTACCCAAGAGACATTTATTTTAGATAGATTCGCTCACCGTGATATTCTGTGTTCAGAACACACTTCATGTATCTCGGATTTGACAAATATTCACTACAGAGTTGTTAGCATAAGGATTACCGAAATTTCATCCACCCTACAAGGCATATTTACAACGAGAATCTATTCATCTGAGTTCGCAGTGTTTTCTTAACGCCAGTTTCGAAAATCAGGCAGATTTCACAGGAAAAATCTCTTGGAGTGATTTCTAACCAAGAGAAATGTAATTTATATAAACTCCCTGGCCATGAAATCCCGTGTTCCGAACATGCTACATGCATAATGGATTCGACAACTATTCACTACAGATTTGTTAGCATGTGGATTACCGAACTTTCATCACAATAGATTGAATATTGATACATAGAAGTATTTTCTCAGATTTTGCAGCGTTTTCCAGTTTCCAAACACTAGTTTCAAAAATGAAGCAGTTTTCCCTGAAAAATTCTCTTGGAGCGAGTTCTACCCAATAGAGAACAATTTACATTGTTTCGATCACCATGAAATTCCACGTTCCGAACACGGTATATGCATCATGGATTAGAAAAAGCTTCTTTAATATGTTGTGAATATGTGGATTACCGAACTTTCTTCCAACATAAAGGCATATTTACACCTAGAAATATTTACTCTCATTTTGAAGTTTTCTCTAATCTTCAGATTCGATAATCAGGCAATTTTCGCAAAAAATTCTATTCCAGCTAGTTTTACCCAATAGAATTGTAATTTACATTGTTTCATTACAGTGAAATTCCATATTCCAAAGGCGCTCCATGAATCACGGTTTGAAAAATAATTACTACACTGTTATTAACATGTGGATTACCGGACTTTCATTCACCATTCAAGGCATATTGACACTTAGAAGCATTTTCTCAGATTTCACAGGGTTCTCCTAATGGCAGTTTTGAAAATGAGGCACATTTCACAGAAAAATTCTCTTCAAGCAAGTTCTACCCAATAGACATGTAATTTATATTGTTTCCATCAATAAGACATTCCGTATTCCGAACACGTTACATGCATCATGAATTCGACAAACATTCTTTAATGAGTGTGAGCATGTGGATTACCGAACTTTCATCCACCATAAAAACCATATTGACACCTTGAAGCGTTTTCTCATATTTCGAAAGTTTTTCCTAATGCCAGTTTTGAAAATGAGGCAGAATTCGGAGACAAAGCTCTTGGAGCGAGTTCTACCCAAGAGATTGTATTTTACATAGATTCGCTCACCGTGATATTCTGTGTTCCGAACACGCTTCATGTATCTCGGATTCGACAAATATTCACTACAGAGTTGTTAGCATGTGGATTACCGAACTTTCATCCACCCTACAAGGCATATTTACACCGAGAATCTATTCATCTGAGTTCGCAGTGCTTTCCTAACGCCAGTTTCGAAAATCAGGCAGATTTCTCAGGAAAAATCTCTAGGAGTGATTTCTAACCAAGAGAAATGTAATTTATATAAACTCCCTGGCCATGAAATCCCGTGTTCCGAACATGCTACATGCATAATGGATTCGACAACTATTCACTACAGATTTGTTAGCATGTGGATTACCGAACTTTCATCACAATAGATTGAATATTGATAATTAGAAGTATTTTCTCAGATTTTGCAGCGTTTTCCAAACGCCAGTTTCAAAAATGAAGCAGTTTTCCCTGAAAAATTCTCTTGGAGCGAGTTCTACCCAATAGAGAAGTAATTTACATTGTTTCAATCACCGTGAAATTCCACGTTCCGAACACGGTATATGCATCACGGATTAGAAAAAGATTCTTTAATATGTTGTGAAAAGGTGGATTACTGAACTTTCTTCCAACAAAAAGGCATATTTACACCTAGGAATATTTACTCTCATTTTGAAGCTTTCTCCAAACTTCAGATTCGATTATCAGGCATTTTTCGCAGAAAAATTCTATTCCAGCTAGTTCTACCCAATAGAATTGTAGTTTACATTGCTTCATTACGGTGAAATTCCGTTTTCCAAAAGCGCTCCATGAATCACGGTTTGAAAAATAATTACTACACTGTTATTAACATGTGGATTACCAGACTTTCATTCACCATTCAAGGCATAATGACACTTAGAAGCATTTTCTTAGATTTCACAGGGTTCTCCTAAAGGCAGTTTTGAAAATGAGGCACATTTAGCAGAAAAATTCTCTTCAAGCGAGTTCTACCCAATAGACATGTAATTTATATTGTTTCCTTCAATAAGACATTCCGTATTCCGAACACGTTACATGCATCACGAATTCGAGAAACATTCTTTAATGAGTGTGAACATGTGGATTACCGAACTTTCATACACCATACAAGGCATATTTACACCTAGATGCTTTACATCATATTTTGCAGCATTTTCCTAATAGCAGTTTCAAAAATCAGGCAGTTTCCTAAGGAAAAAACTGTTGGAGCGTGTTCTACCCAATAGATATGTAAATTAAATATATTCTCCCGCTGTGAAATTCTGTGTTTCGAACACGCTGCATGCAGATAGGAATCGACAAAAATACACTACAGAGTTGTTTGCATGTGGATTACAGGACTTTCATCACAATACAAGGCATATTGATGCTTAGAAGCATTTTCTCTGATTTCACAGAGCTTTCCAAACGCCAGTTTCGAAACTGAGGCAGATTTCACGGCAAAAACCTCTTGGAGCGGGTTCAAAACAATAGACATGTAATTTACATGGATTCGCTCACCGCGAAATTCCCTGTTCCGAACACGCTACATGCTTCTCGGATCCGACATATATTCACTACAGAGTTGTCAGCAATTGGATTACTGCTCTTTCATCCACCATATATGGCTTACTGACACTTTGAAGAATTTTCTCAGATTTCACAGGTTAGTTTTAATGCCAGGTTTGAAAATGAGGCAGATTGGGCAGGAAAATGCTCTTGGAGCGAGTTCTACCCAAAAGATATGTAATTTACCTAGTTTCACTCACCGTGATATTCCGTGTTCTGAACACGTTACATGCATCACGGATTCGACAAACATTCTTTAATGAGTTGTGAACATGTGTATTACCGAACTTTCATCCACCTTACAATGCATATTTATACATAGAAAGTTTTTTCTGATTTAGTAGATTTCTCCTAATGTCAGTTTTTAAATCATGCAGTTTTCACAGAAAAATCCTCATGGAGCGAGTTCTACCCAATAGAGAACAATTTACATTGTTTCGATCACCGTGAAATTCTACGTTCCGAACACGGTATATGCATCACGGATTAGAAAAAGATTCTTTAATATGTTGTGAAAAGGTGGATTACTGAACTTTCTTCCAACAAAAAGGCATATTTACACCTAGGAATATTTACTCTCATTTTGAAGATTTCTCCAAACTTCAGATTCGATTATCAGGCATTTTTCGCAGAAAAATTCTATTCCAGCTAGTTCTACCCAATAGAATTGTAGTTTACATTGCTTCATTACGGTGAAATTCCGTTTTCCAAAAGCGCTCCATGAATCACGGTTTGAAAAATAATTACTACACTGTTATTAACATGTGGATTACCAGACTTTCATTCACCATTCAAGGCATATTGACACTTAGAAGCATTTTCTTAGATTTCACAGGGTTCTCCTAAAGGCAGTTTTGAAAATGAGGCACATTTCGCAGAAAAATTCTCTTCAAGCGAGTTCTACCCAATAGACATGTAATTTATATTGTTTCCTTCAATAAGACATTCCGTATTCCGAACACGTTACATGCATCACGAATTCGACAAACATTCTTTAATGAGTGTGAACATGTGGATTACCGAACTTTCTTACACCATACAAGGCATATTTACACCTAGATGCTTTACATCATATTTTGCAGCATTTTCCTAATAGCAGTTTCAAAAATCAGGCAGTTTCCTAAGGAAAAAACTGTTGGAGCGTGTTCTACCCAATAGATATGTAAATTAAATATATTCTCCCGCTGTGAAATTCTGTGTTTCGAACACGCTGCATGCAGATAGGATTCGACAAAAATACACTACAGAGTTGTTTGCATGTGGATTACAGGACTTTCATCACAATACAAGGCATATTGATGCTTAGAAGCATTTTCTCTGATTTCACAGAGTTTTCCAAACGCCAGTTTCGAAACTGAGGCAGATTTCACGGCAAAAACCTCTTGGAGCGGGTTCAAAACAATAGACATGTAATTTACATGGATTCGCTCACCGCGAAATTCCCTGTTCCGAACACGCTACATGCTTCTCGGATCCGACATATATTCACTACAGAGTTGTCAGCAATTGGATTACTGCTCTTTCATCCACCATACATGGCTCACTGACACTTTGAAGAATTTTCTCAGATTTCACAGGTTAGTTTTAATGCCAGGTTTGAAAATGAGGCAGATAGGGCAGGAAAATGCTCTTGGAGCGAGTTCTACCCAAAAGATATGTAATTTACCTAGTTTCACTCACCGTGATATTCCGTGTTCTGAACACGTTACATGCATCACGGATTCGACAAACATTCTTTAATGAGTTGTGAACATGTGTATTACCGAACTTTCATCCACCTTACAATGCATATTTATACATAGAAAGTTTTTTCTGATTTAGTAGATTTCTCCTAATGTCAGTTTTTAAATCATGCAGTTTTCACAGAAAAATCCTCATGGAGCGAGTTCTACCCAATAGAGAACAATTTACATTGTTTCAATCACCGTGAAATTCTACGTTCCGAACACGGTATATGCATCACGGATTAGAAAAAGATTCTTTAATATGTTGTGAAAAGGTGGATTACTGAACTTTCTTCCAACAAAAAGGCATATTTACACCTAGGAATATTTACTCTCATTTTGAAGATTTCTCCAAACTTCAGATTCGATTATAAGGCATTTTTCGCAGAAAAATTCTATTCCAGCTACTTCTACCCAATAGAATTGTAGTTTACATTGCTTAATTACGGTGAAATTCTGTTTTCCAAAAGCGCTCCATGAATCACGGTTTGAAAAATAATTACTACACTGTTATTAACATGTGGATTACCGGACTTTCATTCACCATTCAAGGCATATTGACACTTAGAAGCATTTTCTCAGATTTCACAGGGTTCTCCTAAAGGCAGTTTTGAAAATGAGGCACATTTCGCAGAAAAATTCTCTTCAAGCGAGTTCTACCCAATAGACATGTAATTTATATTGTTTCCTTCAATAAGACATTCCGTATTCCGAACACGTTACATGCATCACGAATTCGACAAACATTCTTTAATGAGTGTGAGCATGTGGATTACCGAACTTTCATCCACCATACAAGGCATATTTACACCTAGAAGCTTTACATCATAGTTTGCAGCATTTTCCTAATAGCAGTTTCAAAAATCAGGCAGTTTCCTAAGGAAAAAACTTTTGGAGCGTGTTCTACCCAATTGATATGTAAATTAAATATATTCTCCCGCTGTGAAATTCTGTGTTTCGAACACGCTGCATGCAGATAGGATTCGACAAAAATACACTACAGAGTTGTTTGCATGTGGATTACAGGACTTTCATCACAATACAAGGCATATTGATGCTTAGAAGCATTTTCTCTGATTTCACAGAGCTTTCCAAACGCCAGTTTCGAAACTGAGGCAGATTTCACGGCAAAAACCTCTTGGAGCGGGTTCAAAACAATAGACATGTAATTTACATGGATTCGCTCACCGCGAAATTCCCTGTTCCGAACACGCTACATGCTTCTCGGATCCGACATATATTCACTACAGAGTTGTCAGCAATTGGATTACTGCTCTTTCATCCACCATACATGGCTTACTGACACTTTGAAGAATTTTCTCAGATTTCACAGGTTAGTTTTAATGCCAGGTTTGAAAATGGGGAAGATTGGGCAGGAAAATGCTCTTGGAGCGAGTTCTACCCAAAAGATATGTAATTTACCTAGTTTCACTCACCGTGACATTCCGTGTTCTGAACACGTTACATGCATCACGGATTCGACAAACATTCTTTAATGAGTTGTGAACATGTGTATTACCGAACTTTCATCCACCTTACAATGCATATTTATACATAGAAAGTTTTTTTCTGATTTAGTAGATTTCTCCGTATGTCAGTTTTTAAATCATGCATTTTTCGCAGAAAAATCCTCTTGTGCGAATTCTACCCAATAGACATGCAATTTACATAGAACCCGTCATCGTGAAATTCCATGTTCCGAAAAAGCTACATGCATCACGGATTCGACAAATATTCACTACAGAGTCGTTAGCATAAGGATTACCGAACTTTCATCCACCATAAAAGCCATATTGACACCTTGAAGCGTTTTCTCATATTTCGAAAGTTTTTCCTAATGCCAGTTTTGAAAATGAGGCAGAATTCGGAGACAAAGCTCTTGGAGCGAGTTCTACCCAAGAGATTGTATTTTACATAGATTCGCTCACCGTGATATTCTGTGTTCCGAACATGCTTCATGTATCTCGGATTCGACAAATATTCACTACAGAGTTGTTAGCATGTGGATTACAGAACTTTCATCCACCCTACAAGGCATATTTACACCGAGAATCTATTCATCTGAGTTCGCAGTGCTTTCCTAACGCCAGTTTCGAAAATCAGGCAGATTTCTCAGGAAAAAACTCTAGGAGTGATTTCTAACCAAGAGAAATGTAATTTATATAAAGTCCCTGGCCATGAAATCCCGTGTTCCGAACATGCTACATGCATAATGGATTCGACAACTTTTCACTACAGATTTGTTAGCATGTGGATTACCGAACTTTCATCACAATAGATTGAATATTGATAATTAGAAGTATTTTCTCAGATTTTGCAGCGTTTTCCAAACGCCAGTTTCAAAAATGAAGCAGTTTTCCCTGAAAAATTCTCTTGGAGCGAGTTCTACCCAATAGAGAAGTAATTTACATTGTTTCAATCACCGTGAAATTCCACGTTCCGAACACGGTATATGCATCACGGATTAGAAAAAGATTCTTTAATATGTTGTGAAAAGGTGGATTACTGAACTTTCTTCCAACAAAAAGGCATATTTACACCTAGGAATATTTACTCTCATTTTGAAGCTTTCTCCAAACTTCAGATTCGATTATCAGGCATTTTTCGCAGAAAAATTCTATTCCAGCTAGTTCTACCCAATAGAATTGTAGTTTACATTGCTTCATTACGGTGAAATTCCGTTTTCCAAAAGCGCTCCATGAATCACGGTTTGAAAAATAATTACTACACTGTTATTAACATGTGGATTACCAGACTTTCATTCACCATTCAAGGCATATTGACACTTAGAAGCATTTTCTTAGATTTCACAGGGTTCTCCTAAAGGCAGTTTTGAAAATGAGGCACATTTCGCAGAAAAATTCTCTTCAAGCGAGTTCTACCCAATAGACATGTAATTTATATTGTTTCCTTCAATAAGACATTCCGTATTCCGAACACGTTACATGCATCACGAATTCGACAAACATTCTTTAATGAGTGTGAACATGTGGATTACCGAACTTTCATACACCATACAAGGCATATTTACACCTAGATGCTTTACATCATATTTTGCAGCATTTTCCTAATAGCAGTTTCAAAAATCAGGCAGTTTCCTAAGGAAAAAACTGTTGGAGCGTGTTCTACCCAATAGATATGTAAATTAAATATATTCTCCCGCTGTGAAATTCTGTGTTTCGAACACGCTGCATGCAGATAGGATTCGACAAAAATACACTACAGAGCTGTTTGCATGTGGATTACAGGACTTTCATCACAATACAAGGCATATTGATGCTTAGAAGCATTTTCTCTGATTTCACAGAGCTTTCCAAACGCCAGTTTCGAAACTGAGGCAGATTTCACGGCAAAAACCTCTTGGAGCGGGTTCAAAACAATAGACATGTAATTTACATGGATTCGCTCACCGCGAAATTCCCTGTTCCGAACACGCTACATGCTTCTCGGATCCGACATATATTCACTACAGAGTTGTCAGCAATTGGATTACTGCTCTTTCATCCACCATACATGGCTCACTGACACTTTGAAGAATTTTCTCAGATTTCACAGGTTAGTTTTAATGCCAGGTTTGAAAATGAGGCAGATTGGGCAGGAAAATGCTCTTGGAGCGAGTTCTACCCAAAAGATATGTAATTTACCTAGTTTCACTCACCGTGATATTCCGTGTTCTGAACACGTTACATGCATCACGGATTCGACAAACATTCTTTAATGAGTTGTGAACATGTGTATTACCGAACTTTCATCCACCTTACAATGCATATTTATACATAGAAAGTTTTTTCTGATTTAGTAGATTTCTCCTAATGTCAGTTTTTAAATCATGCAGTTTTCACAGAAAAATCCTCATGGAGCGAGTTCTACCCAATAGAGAACAATTTACATTGTTTCGATCACCGTGAAATTCTACGTTCCGAACACGGTATATGCATCCCGGATTAGAAAAAGATTCTTTAATATGTTGTGAAAGGGTGGATTACTGAACTTTCTTCCAACAAAAAGGCATATTTACACCTAGGAAAATTTACTCTCATTTTGAAGATTTCTCCAAACTTCAGATTCGATTATCAGGCATTTTTCGCAGAAAAATTCTATTCCAGCTACTTCTACCCAATAGAATTGTAGTTTACATTGCTTAATTACGGTGAAATTCCGTTTTCCAAAAGCGCTCCATGAATCACGGTTTGAAAAATAATTACTACACTGTTATTAACATGTGGATTACCGGAGTTTCATTCACCATTCAAGGCATATTGACACTTAGAAGCATTTTCTCAGATTTCACAGGGTTCTCCTAAAGGCAGTTTTGAAAATGAGGCACATTTCGCAGAAAAATTCTCTTCAAGCGAGTTCTACCAAATAGACATGTAATTTATATTGTTTCCTTCAATAAGACATTCCGTATTACGAACACGTTACATGCATCACGAATTCGACAAACATTCTTTAATGAGTGTGATCATGTGGATTACCGAACTTTCATCCACCATACAAGGCATATTTACACCTAGAAGCTTTACATTATAGTTTGCAGCATTTTCCTAATAGCAGTTTCAAAAATCAGGCAGTTTCCTAAGGAAAAAACTTTTGGAGCGTGTTCTACCCAATTGATATGTAAATTAAATATATTCTCCCGCTGTGAAATTCTGTGTTTCGAACACGCTGCATGCAGATAGGATTCGACAAAAATACACTACAGAGTTGTTTGCATGTGGATTACAGGACTTTCATCACAATACAAGGCATATTGATGCTTAGAAGCATTTTCTCTGATTTCACAGAGCTTTCCAAACGCCAGTTTCGAAACTGAGGCAGATTTCACGGCAAAAACCTCTTGGAGCGGGTTCAAAACAATAGACATGTAATTTACATGGATTCGCTCACCGCGAAATACCCTGTTCCGAACACGCTACATGCTTCTCGGATCCGACATATATTCACTTCAGAGTTGTCAGCAATTGGATTACTGCTCTTTCATCCACCATACATGGCTCACTGACACTTTGAAGAATTTTCTCAGATTTCACAGGTTAGTTTTAATGCCAGGTTTTAACATGAGGCAGATTGGGCAGGAAAATGCTCTTGGAGCGAGTTCTACCCAAAAGATATGTAATTTACCTAGTTTCACTCACCGTGACATTCCATGTTCTGAACACGTTACATTCATCACGGATTCGACAAACATTCTTTAATGAGTTGTGAACATGTGTATTACCGAACTTTCATCCACCTTACAATGCATATTTATACATAGAAAGTTTTTTCTGATTTAGTAGATTTCTCCTAATGTCAGTTTTTAAATCATGCAGTTTTCGCAGAAAAATCCTCTTGGAGCGAGTTCTACCCAATAGACATGCAATTTACATAGAACCCGTCATCGTGAAATTCCGTGTTCCGAAAAAGCTACATGCATCACGGATTCGACAAATATTCACTACAGAGTCGTTAGCATAAGGATTACCGAACTTTCATCCACCATAAAAGCCATATTGACACCTTGAAGCGTTTTCTCATATTTCGAAAGTTTTTCCTAATGCCAGTTTTGAAAATGAGGCAGAATTCGCAGAAAAAGCTCTTGGAGCGAGTTCTACCCAAGAGACTTGTATTTTACATAGATTCGCTCACCGTGATATTCTGTGTTCCGAACACGCTTCATGTATCTCGGATTCGACAAATATTCACTACAGAGTTGTTAGCATGCGGATTACCGAACTTTCATCCACCCTACAAGGCATATATACCCCGAGAATCTATTCATCTGTGTTCGCAGTGTTTTCCTAACGCCAGTTTAGAAAATCAGGCAGATTTCTCAGGAAAAATCTCTTGGAGTGATTTCTAACCAAGAGAAATGTAATTTATATAAACTCCCTGGCCATGAAATCCCGTGTTCCGAACATGCTACATGCATAATGGATTCGACAACTATTCACTACAGATTTGTTAGCATGTGGATTACCGAACTTTCATCACAATAGATTGAATATTGATACATATAAGTATTTTCTCAGATTTTGCAGCGTTTTCCAGTTTCCAAACACTAGTTTCAAAAATGAAGAAGTTTTCCCTGAAAAATTCTCTTGGAGCGAGTTCTACCCAATAGAGAACAATTTACATTGTTTCGATCACCATGAAATTCCACGTTCCGAACACGGTATATGCATCACGGATTAGAAAAAAATTCTTTAATATGTTGTGAATATGTGGATTACCGAACTTTCTTCCAAAATAAAGGCATATTTACACCTAGAAATATTTACTCTCATTTTGAAGTTTTCTCCAATCTTCAGATTCGATAATCAGGCAATTTTCGCAGAAAAATTCTATTCCAGCTAGTTTTACCCAATAGAATTGTAATTTACATTGTTTCATTACAGTGAAATTCCATATTCCAAAGGCGCTCCATGAATCACGGTTTGAAAAATAATTACTACACTGTTATTAACATGTGGATTACCGGACTTTCATTCACCATTCAAGGCATATTGACACTTAGAAGCATTTTCTCAGATTTCACAGGGTTCTCCTAATGGCAGTTTTGAAAATGAGGCACATTTCGCAGAAAAATTCTCTTCAAGCAAGTTCTACCCAATAGACATGTAATTTATATTGTTTCCATCAATAAGACATTCCGTATTCCGAACACGTTACATGCATCACGAATTCGACAAACATTCTTTAATGAGTGTGAGCATGTGGATTACCGAACTTTCATCCACCATACAAGGCATACTTACAGCTAGAAGTGTTTATTCTGATTTCGCAGGTTTTTCCTAACACCCACTTTGAAAATCATGAAATTTTCGCAGAAAAATCCAATTCAAGCGAGTTCAATCCAGTAGAATTGTTATTTTCCGAGTATCACTCACCGAGACATTCCGTGTTCCGAAAACGTTACATTAATCATGGCTTCGACAAACAATATTTAATGACCGTGAGCATGTGGATTACCCATGTTTCAAACACAATACAAGGCATATTTACACCTAGAAATATTTACTTAGATTTCGCAGATTTTTCCTAACGTCACTTATGGAAATCAGGCAGTTTTCGCAGAAAAATTCTCTTGCTGCATGTTCGATCCAAGAGACATCGCATTTTGATAGATACCGTCACCGTAACATTCCGTGTTCCGAAAAAGGTACGTGCACATTGGATTCAACAAATATTCACAGCTGTGTTGTTAGAATGTGAATTACACATCTTTAATAAACCATTGAAGGCATATTGTCACCTTAAAGCATTTGCTCAGGTTTTGCAGAGTTTTCATAACACCAGTTTCCAAACGGAGGTAGAGTTTACAGTAAAATTCTCCTGGAGCGGGTTCTCACCAATAGATATTTCATTTACATAGTTTCTTTCAACGTGACATTCCGTGTTCCGAACACACTACATACATCACGGATTTGAGAAACATTTTTAATGAGTTGTGTACATGTGTATTACAGAACTTTCATCCACCATACAAGGCATATTTACACCTAGAAGCTTTACATCATAGTTTGCAGCATTTTCCTAATAGCAGTTTCAAAAATCAGGCAGTTTCCTAAGGAAAAAACTGTTGGAGCGTGTTCTACCCAATAGATATGTAAATTAAATATATTCCCCTGCTGTGAAATTCTGTGCTTCGAATAGGCTGCATGCAGAGAGGATTCGACAAATATACACTACAGAGTTGTTTGCATGTGGATTACAGGACTTTCATCACAATACAGGGCATATTGATGTTTAGAAGCATTTTCTCGGATTTCACAGAGCTTTCCAAACGCCAGTATCGGAACTGAGGCAGATTTCACGGCAAAAACCTCTTGGAGCGGGTTCAAAACAATAGACAAGTAATTTACATGGATTCGCTCACCGTGAAATTCCCTGTTCCGAACACGCTACATGCTTCTCGGATCCTACAAATATTCACTACAGAGTTGTCAGCAAGGGGATTACTGCTCTTTCATCCACCATACATGGCTTACTGACACTTTGAAGAATTTTCTCAGATTTCACAGGTTAGTTTTAATGCCAGGTTTGAAAATGAGGCAGATTGGGCAGGAAAATGCTCTTGGAGCGAGTTCTACCCAAAAGATATGTAATTTACCTAGTTTCACTCACCGTGATTTTCCGTGTTCTGAACACGTTACATGGATCACGGATTCGACAAACATTCTTTAATGAGTTGTGAACATGTGTATTACCGAACTTTCATCCACCTTACAATGCATATTTATACATAGAAAGTTTTTTCTGATTTAGTAGATTTCTCCTAATGTCAGTTTTTAAATCATGCAGTTTTCACAGAAAAATCCTCATGGAGCGAGTTCTACCCAATAGACATGCAATTTACATAGAACCCGTCATCGTGAAATTCCGTGTTCCAAAAAAGCTACATGCATCACGGATTCGACAAATATTCACTACAGAGTCGTTAGCATAAGGATTACCGAACTTTCATCCACCATAAAAACCATATTGACACCTTGAAGCGTTTTCTCATATTTCGAAAGTTTTTCCTAATGCCAGGTTTGAAAATGAGGCAGAATTCGCAGAAAAAGCTCTTGGAGCGAGTTCTACCCAAGAGACATGTATTTTACATAGATTCGCTCACCGTGATATTCTGTGTTCCGAACACACTTCATGTATCACGGATTCGACAAATATTCACTACAGAGTTGTTAGCATGCGGATTACCGAACTTTCATCCACCCTACAAGGCATATTTACCCCGAGAATCTATTCATCTGTGTTCGCAGTGTTTTCCTTATGCCAGTTTAGAAAATCAGGCAGATTTCTCAGGAAAAATCTCTTGGAGTGATTTCTAACCAAGAGAAATGTAATTTACATAAACTAACTGTACATGAAATCCCATGTTCTGAACATGCTACATGCATAATGGATTCGACAACTATTCACTACAGATTTGTTAGCATGTGGATTACCGAACTTTCATCACAATCGATTGAATATTGATACTTAGAAGTATTTTCTCAGATTTTGCAGCGTTTTCCAAACGCCAGTTTCAAAAATGAAGCAGTTTTCCCTGAAAAATTCTCTTGGAGCGAGTTCTACCCAATAGAGAACAATTTACATTGTTTCGATCACCATGAAATTCCAAGTTCCGAACACGGTATATGCATCACGGATTAGAAAAAGATTCTTTAATATGTTCTGAATATGTGGATTACCGAACTTTCTTCCAACATAAAGGCATATTTACACCTAGAAATATTTACTCTCATTTTGAAGTTTTCTCCAATCTTCAGATTGGATAATCAGGCAATTTTCGCAGAAAAATTCTATTCCAGCTAGTTTTACCCAATAGAATTTTAATTTAAATTGTTTCATTACGGTGAAATTCCATATTCCAAAGGCGCTCCTTGAATCACGGTTTGAAAAATAATTAATACACTGTTATTAACATGTGGGTTACCGGACTTTCATTCACCATTCAAGGCATATTGACACTTAGAAGCATTTTCTCAGATTTCACAGGTTTCTCCTAATGGCAGTTTTGAAAATGAGGAACATTTCGCAAAAATTTCTCTTCAAGCGAGTTCTACCCAATAGACATGTAACTTATATTGTTTCCATCAATAAGACATTCCGTATTCCGAACACGTTACATGCATCACGAATTCGACAAACATTCTTTAATGAGTGGGAGCATGTGGATTACCGAACTTTCATCCACCATACAAGGCATATTTACAGCTAGAAGTGTTTATTCTGATTTCGCAGGTTTTTTAACACCCAGTTTTTAAATCATGAAATTTTCGCATAAAAATCCAATTCAAGCGTGTTCAATCCAGTAGAATTGTTATTTTCCGAGTATCACTCACCGAGACATTCCGTGTTCCGAAAACGTTACATTAATCATGGCTTCGACAAACAATATTTAATGATCGTGAGCATGTGGATTACCCATATTTCAACCACAATACAAGGCATATTTACACCTAGAAATATTTACTTAGATTTCGCAGATTTTTCCTAACGTCACTTATGAAAATCAGGCAGTTTTCGCAGAAAAATTCTCTTGCTGCATGTTCGATGCAAGAGACATCGCATTTTGATAGATACCGTCACCGTAACATTCCGTGTTCCGAAAAAGTTACGTGCACATTGGATTCAACAAATATTCACAGCTGTGTTGTTAGAATGTGAATTACACATCTTTAATAAACCATTGAAGGCATATTGTCACCTTAAAGCATTTGCTCAGGTTTTGCAGCGTTTTCATAACACCAGTTTCCAAACGGAGGTAGATTTTACAGTAAAATTCTCCTGGAGCGGGTTCTCACCAATAGATATGTCATTTACATAGTTTCTTTCAACGTGACATTGCGTGTTCCGAACACACTACATACATCACGGATTTGAGAAACATTTTTAATGAGTTGTGTACATGTGTATTACAGAACTTCCATCCACCATACAAGGCATATTTACACCTAGAAGCTTTACATCATAGTTTGCAGCATTTTCCTAATAGCAGTTTCAAAAATCAGGCAGTTTCCTAAGGAAAAAACTGTTGGAGCGTGTTCTACCCAATAGATATGTAAATTAAATATATTCTCCCGCTGTGAAATTCTTTGTTTTGAACACGCTGCATGCAGGGAGGATTCGACAAATATACACTACAGAGTTGTTTGCATGTGGATTACAGGACTTTCATCACAATACAAGGCATATTGATGCTTAGAAGCATTTTCTCTGATTTCACAGAGCTTTCCAAACACCAGTATCGGAACTGAGGCAGATTTCACGGCAAAAACCTCTTGGAGCGGGTTCAAAACAATAGACAAGTAATTTACATGGATTCGCTCACCGTGAAATTCCCTGTTCCGAACACGCTACATGCTTCTCGGATCCTACAAATATTCACTTCAGAGTTGTCAGCAAGGGGATTACTGCTCTTTCATCCACCATACATGGCTTAATGACACTTTGAAAACTTTTCTCAGATTTCACAGGTTAGTTTTAATGCCAGGTTTGAAAATGAGGAAGATTGGGCAGGAAAATGCTCTTGGAGCGAGTTCTACCCAAAAGATATGTAATTTACCTAGTTTCACTCACCGTGATATTCCATGTTCTGAACACGTTACATGGATCACGGATTCGACAAACATTCTTTAATGAGTTGTGAACATGTGTATTACCGAACTTTCATCCACCTTACAATGCATATTTATACATAGAAAGTTTTTTCTGATTTAGTAGATTTCTCCTAATGTCAGTTTTTAAATCATGCAGTTTTCACAGAAAAATCCTCATGGAGCGAGTTCTACCCAATAGACATGCAATTTACATAGAACCCGTCATCGTGAAATTCCGTGTTCCGAAAAAACTACATGCATCACGAATTCGACAAATATTCACTACAGAGTCGTTAGCATATGGATTACCTAACTTTCATCGACCATAAAAGCCATATTGACACTTTGAAGCATTTTCTCATATTTCGAAAATTTTTCCTAATGCCAGTTTTGAAAATGAGGCAGAATTCCGAGACAAAGCTCTTGGAGCGAGTTCTACCCAAGAGACTTGTATTTTACATAGATTCGCTCACCGTGATATTCTGTGCTCCGAACACGCTTCATGTATCTCGGATTCGACAAATATTCACTACAGAGTTGTTAGCATGTGGATTACCGAACTTTCATCCACCCTACAAGGCATATTTACACCGAGAATCTATTCATCTGAGTTCGCAGTGCTTTCCTAACGCCAGTTTCGAAAATCAGGCAGATTTCTCAGGAAAAAACTCTAGGAGTGATTTCTAACCAAGAGAAATGTAATTTATATAAACTCCCTGGCCATGAAATCCCGTGTTCCGAACATGCTACATGCATAATGGATTCGACAACTATTCACTACAGATTTGTTAGCATGTGGATTACCGAACTTTCATCACAATAGATTGAATATTGATACTTAGAAGTATTTTCTCAGATTTTGCAGCGTTTTCCAAACGCCAGTTTCAAAAATGAAGCAGTTTTCCCTGAAAAATTCTCTTGGAGCGAGTTCTACTCAATAGAGAAGTAATTTACATTGTTTCAATCACCGTGAAATTCCACATTCCGAACACGGTATATGCATCACGGATTAGAAAAAGATTCTTTAATATGTTCTGAATATGTGGATTACCGAACTTTCTTCCAACATAAAGGCATATTTACAACTAGAAATATTTACTCTCATTTTGAAGTTTTCTCCAATCTTCAGATTGGATAATCAGGCAATTTTCGCAGAAAAATTCTATTCCAGCTAGTTTTACCCAATAGAATTTTAATTTAAATTGTTTCATTACGGTGAAATTCCATATTCCAAAGGCGCTCCTTGAATCACGGTTTGAAAAATAATTAATACACTGTTATTAACATGTGGGTTACCGGACTTTCATTCACCATTCAAGGCATATTGACACTTAGAAGCATTTTCTCAGATTTCACAGGTTTCTCCTAATGGCAGTTTTGAAAATGAGGCACATTTCGCAAAAATTTCTCTTCAAGCGAGTTCTACCCAATAGACATGTAACTTATAATGTTTCCATCAATAAGACATTCCGTATTCCGAACACGTTACATGCATCACGAATTCGACAAACATTCTTTAATGAGTGTGAGCATGTGGATTACCGAACTTTCATCCACCATACAAGGCATATTTACAGCTAGAAGTGTTTATTCTGATTTCGCAGGTTTTTTAACACCCAGTTTTTAAATCATGAAATTTTCGCATAAAAATCCAATTCAAGCGTGTTCAATCCAGTAGAATTGTTATTTTCCGAGTATCACTCACCGAGACATTCCGTGTTCCGAAAACGTTACATTAATCATGGCTTCGACAAACAATATTTAATGATCGTGAGCATGTGGATTACCCATATTTCAACCACAATACAAGGCATATTTACACCTAGAAATATTTACTTAGATTTCGCAGATTTTTCCTAACGTCACTTATGAAAATCAGGCAGTTTTCGCAGAAAAATTCTCTTGCTGCATGTTCGATGCAAGAGACATCGCATTTTGATAGATACCGTCACCGTAACATTCCGTGTTCCGAAAAAGTTACGTGCACATTGGATTCAACAAATATTCACAGCTGTGTTGTTAGAATGTGAATTACACATCTTTAATAAACCATTGAAGGCATATTGTCACCTTAAAGCATTTGCTCAGGTTTTGCAGCGTTTTCATAACACCAGTTTCCAAACGGAGGTAGATTTTACAGTAAAATTCTCCTGGAGCGGGTTCTCACCAATAGATATGTCATTTACATAGTTTCTTTCAACGTGACATTGCGTGTTCCGAACACACTAAATACATCACGGATTTGAGAAACATTTTTAATGAGTTGTGTACATGTGTATTACAGAACTTCCATCCACCATACAAGGCATATTTACACCTAGAAGCTTTACATCATAGTTTGCAGCATTTTCCTAATAGCAGTTTCAAAAATCAGGCAGTTTCCTAAGGAAAAAACTGTTGGAGCGTGTTCTACCCAATAGATATGTAAATTAAATATATTCTCCCGCTGTGAAATTCTTTGTTTTGAACACGCTGCATGCAGGGAGGATTCGACAAATATACACTACAGAGTTGTTTGCATGTGGATTACAGGACTTTCATCACAATACAAGGCATATTGATGCTTAGAAGCATTTTCTCTGATTTCACAGAGCTTTCCAAACACCAGTATCGGAACTGAGGCAGATTTCACGGCAAAAACCTCTTGGAGCGGGTTCAAAACAATAGACAAGTAATTTACATGGATTCGCTCACCGTGAAATTCCCTGTTCCGAACACGCTACATGCTTCTCGGATCCGACAAATATTCACTTCAGAGTTGTCAGCAAGGGGATTACTGCTCTTTCATCCACCATACATGGCTTACTGACACTTTGAAAACTTTTCTCAGATTTCACAGGTTAGTTTTAATGCCAGGTTTGAAAATGAGGAAGATTGGGCAGGAAAATGCTCTTGGAGCGAGTTCTACCCAAAAGATATGTAATTTACCTAGTTTCACTCACCGTGATATTCCATGTTCTGAACACGTTAAATGCATCACGGATTCGACAAACATTCTTTAATGAGTTGTGAACATGTGTATTACCGAACTTTCATCCACCTTACAATGCATATTTATACATAGAAAGTTTTTTCTGATTTAGTAGATTTCTCCTAATGTCAGTTTTTAAATCATGCAGTTTTCACAGAAAAATCCTCATGGAGCGAGTTCTACCCAATAGACATGCAATTTACATAGAACCCGTCATCGTGAAATTCCGTGTTCCGAAAAAACTACATGCATCACGAATTCGACAAATATTCACTACAGAGTCGTTAGCATA
Source organism: Camelus dromedarius (assembly GCF_036321535.1). Lineage (NCBI taxonomy): Eukaryota > Metazoa > Chordata > Mammalia > Artiodactyla > Camelidae > Camelus > Camelus dromedarius. The sequence continues at coordinate 1,281,224 of NW_026989758.1, forward strand.
TGGATTACCTAACTTTCATCGACCATAAAAGCCATATTGACACTTTGAAGCATTTTCTCATATTTCGAAAATTTTTCCTAATGCCAGTTTTGAAAATGAGGCAGAATTCCGAGACAAAGCTCTTGGAGCGAGTTCTACCCAAGAGACTTGTATTTTACATAGATTCGCTCACCGTGATATTCTGTGCTCCGAACACGCTTCATGTATCTCGGATTCGACAAATATTCACTACAGAGTTGTTAGCATGTGGATTACCGAACTTTCATCCACCCTACAAGGCATATTTACACCGAGAATCTATTCATCTGAGTTCGCAGTGCTTTCCTAACGCCAGTTTCGAAAATCAGGCAGATTTCTCAGGAAAAAACTCTAGGAGTGATTTCTAACCAAGAGAAATGTAATTTATATAAACTCCCTGGCCATGAAATCCCGTGTTCCGAACATGCTACATGCATAATGGATTCGACAACTATTCACTACAGATTTGTTAGCATGTGGATTACCGAACTTTCATCACAATAGATTGAATATTGATAATTAGAAGTATTTTCTCAGATTTTGCAGCGTTTTCCAAACGCCAGTTTCAAAAATGAAGCAGTTTTCCCTGAAAAATTCTCTTGGAGCGAGTTCTACCCAATAGAGAAGTAATTTACATTGTTTCAATCACCGTGAAATTCCACATTCCGAACACGGTATATGCATCACGGATTAGAAAAAGATTCTTTAATATGTTGTGAAAAGGTGGATTACTGAACTTTCTTCCAACAAAAAGGCATATTTACACCTAGGAATATTTACTCTCATTTTGAAGCTTTCTCCAAACTTCAGATTCGATTATCAGGCATTTTTCACAGAAAAATTCTATTCCAGCTAGTTCTACCCAATAGAATTGTAGTTTACATTGCTTCATTACGGTGAAATTCTGTTTTCCAAAAGCGCTCCATGAATCACGGTTTGAAAAATAATTACTACACTGTTATTAACATGTGGATTACCGGAGTTTCATTCACCATTCAAGGCTTATTGACACTTAGAAGCATTTTCTTAGATTTCACAGGGTTCTCCTAAATGCAGTTTTGAAAATGAGGCACATTTCGCAGAAAAATTCTCTTCAAGCGAGTTCTACCCAATAGACATGTAATTTATATTGTTTCCTTCAATAAGACATTCCGTATTCCGAACATGTTACATGCATCACGAATTCGACAAACATTCTTTAATGAGTGTGAGCATGTGGATTACCGAACTTTCATCCACCCTACAAGGCATATTTACACCGAGAATCTATTCATCTGAGTTCGCAGTGCTTTCCTAACGCCAGTTTCGAAAATCAGGCAGATTTCTCAGGAAAAATCTCTAGGAGTGATTTCTAACCAAGAGAAATGTAATTTATATAAACACCCTGGCCATGAAATCCCGTGTTCCGAACATGCTACATGCATAATGTATTCGACAACTATTCACTACAGATTTGTTAGCATGTGGATTACCGAACTTTCATCACAATAGATTGAATATTGATACTTAGAAGTATTTTCTCAGATTTTGCAGCATTTTCCAAACGCCAGTTTCAAAAATGAAGCAGTTTTCCCTGAAAAATTCTCTTGGAGCGAGTTCTACCCAATAGAGAACAATTTACATTGTTTCGATCACCATGAAATTCCACGTTCCGAACACGGTATATGCATCACGGATTAGAAAAAGATTCTTTAATATGTTCTGAATATGTGGATTACCGAACTTTCTTCCAACATAAAGGCATATTTACACCTAGAAATATTTACTCTCATTTTGAAGATTTCTCCAAACTTCAGATTCGATTATCAGGCATTTTTCGCAGAAAAATTCTATTCCAGCTACTTCTACCCAATAGAATTGTAGTTTACATTGCTTCTTTACGGTGAAATTCCGTTTTCCAAAAGCGCTCCATGAATCACGGTTTGAAAAATAATTACTACACTGTTATTAACATGTGGATTACCGGATTTTCATTCACCATTTAAGGCATATTGACACTTAGAAGCATTTTCTTAGATTTCACAGGGTTCTCCTAAAGGCAGTTTTGAAAATGAGGCACATTTCGCAGAAAAATTCTCTTCAAGCGAATTCTACCCATAGACATGTAATTTATACTGTTTCCTTCAATAAGACATTCCGTATTCTGAACACGTTACATGCATCACGAATTCGACAAACATTCTTTAATGAGTGTGAGCATGTGGATTACCGAACTTTCATCCACCATACAAGGCATATTTACACCTAGAAGCTTTACATCATAGTTTGCAGCATTTTCCTAATAGCAGATTCAAAAATCAGGCAGTTTCCTAAGGAAAAAACTGTTGGAGCGTGTTCTACCCAATAGATATGTAAATTAAATATATTCTCCCGCTGTGAAATTCTTTGTTTTGAACACGCTGCATGCAGGGAGGATTCGACAAATATACACTACAGAGTTGTTTGCATGTGGATTACAGGACATTCATCACAATACAAGGCATATTGATGCTTAGAAGCATTTTCTCTGATTTCACAGAGCTTTCGAAAAGCCAGTTTCGAAACTGAGGCTGATTTCACGGCAAAAAACTCTTGGAGCGGGTTCAAAACAATAGACATGTAATTTACATGGATTCGCTCACCACGAAATTCCCTGTTCCGAACACGCTACATGCTTCTCGGATCCGACATATATTCACTACAGAGTTGTCAGCAATTGGATTACTGCTCTTTCATCCACCATACATGGCTCACTGACACTTTGAAGAGTTTTCTGAGATTTCATAGGTTAGTTATAATGCCAGGTTTGAAAATGAGGCAGATTGGGCAAGAAAATGCTCTTGGAGCGAGTTCTACCCAAAAGATATGTAATTTACCTAGTTTCACTCACCGTGACATTCCGTGCTCTAAACACGTTACATGCATCACGGATTCGACAAACATTCTTTAATGAGTTGTGATCATGTGTATTACCGAACTTTCATCCACCTTACAATGCATATTTATACATAGAAATTTTTTTCTGATTTAGTAGATTTCTCCTAATGTCAGAATTTAAATCATGCAGTTTTCGCAGAAAAATCCTCTTGGAGTGAGTTCTACCCAATAGACATGCAATTTACATAGAACCCGTCATCGTGAAATTCCGTGTTCCGAAAAAGCTACATGCATCACGGATTCGACAAATATTCACTACAGAGTCGTTAGCATAAGGATTACCTAACTTTCAACCACCATAAATGCCATATTGACACTTTGAAGCATTTTTTCATATTTCGAAAGTTTTTCCTAATGCCAGGTTTGAAAATGAGGCAGAATTCTCAGAAAAAGCTCTTGGATCGAGTTCTACCCAAGAGACATTTATTTTAGATAGATTCGCTCACCGTGATATTCTGTGTTCCGAACACGCTTCATGTATCTCGGATTTGACAAATATTCACTACAGAGTTGTTAGCATAAGGATTACCGAAATTTCATCCACCCTACAAGGCATATTTACAACGAGAATCTATTCATCTGAGTTCGCAGTGTTTTCTTAACGCCAGTTTCGAAAATCAGGCAGATTTCACAGGAAAAATCTCTTGGAGTGATTTCTAACCAAGAGAAATGTAATTTATATAAACTCCCTGGCCATGAAATCCCGTGTTCCGAACATGCTACATGCATAATGGATTCGACAACTATTCACTACAGATTTGTTAGCATGTGGATTACCGAACTTTCATCACAATAGATTGAATATTGATACATAGAAGTATTTTCTCAGATTTTGCAGCATTTTCCAGTTTCCAAACACTAGTTTCAAAAATGAAGCAGTTTTCCCTGAAAAATTCTCTTGGAGCGAGTTCTACCCAATAGAGAACAATTTACATTGTTTCGATCACCATGAAATTCCACGTTCCGAACACGGTATATGCATCATGGATTAGAAAAAGATTCTTTAATATGTTGTGAATATGTGGATTACCGAACTTTCTTCCAACATAAAGGCATATTTACACCTAGAAATATTTACTCTCATTTTGAAGTTTTCTCTAATCTTCAGATTCGATAATCAGGCAATTTTCGCAAAAAATTCTATTCCAGCTAGTTTTACCCAATAGAATTGTAATTTACATTGTTTCATTACAGTGAAATTCCATATTCCAAAGGCGCTCCATGAATCACGGTTTGAAAAATAATTACTACACTGTTATTAACATGTGGATTACCGGACTTTCATTCACCATTCAAGGCATATTGACACTTAGAAGCATTTTCTCAGATTTCACAGGGTTCTCCTAATGGCAGTTTTGAAAATGAGGCACATTTCGCAGAAAAATTCTCTTCAAGCAAGTTCTACCCAATAGACATGTAATTTATATTGTTTCCATCAATAAGACATTCCGTATTCCGAACACGTTACATGCATCATGAATTCGACAAACATTCTTTAATGAGTGTGAGCATGTGGATTACCGAACTTTCATCCACCATACAAGGCATACTTACAGCCAAGAGTGTTTATTCTGATTTCGCAGGTTTTTCCTAACACCCACTTTGTAAAATCATGAAATTTTCGCAGAAAAATCCAATTCAAGCGAGTTCAATCCAGTAGAATTGTTATTTTCCGAGTATCACTCACCGAGACATTCCGTGTTCCGAAAACGTTACATTAATCATGGCTTCGACAAACAATATTTAATGACCGTGAGCATGTGGATTACCCATGTTTCAACCACAATACAAGGCATATTTACACCTAGAAATATTTACTTAGAGTTCGCAGATTTTTCCTAATGTCACATACAAAAATCAGGCAGTTTTCGCAGAAAAATTCTCTTGCTGCATGTTCGATCCAAGAGACATCGCATTTTGATAAATACCGTCACCGTAACATTCCGTGTTCCGAAAAAGGTACGTGCACATTGGATTCAACAAATATTCACAGCTGTGTTGTTAGAATCTGAATTACACATCTTTAATAAAAGACTGAAGGCATATTGTCACCTTAAAGCATTTGCTCAGGTTTTGCAGCGTTTTCATAACACCAGTTTCCAAACGGATGTAGAGTTTACAGTAAAATTCTCCTGGAGCGGGTTCTCACCAATAGATATGTCATTTACATAGTTTCTTTCAACGTGACATTGCGTGTTCCGAACACACTACATACATCACGGATTTGAGAAACATTTTTAATGAGTTGTGTACATGTGTATTACAGAACTTTCATCCACCATACAAGGCATATTTACACCTAGAAGCTTTACATCATAGTTTGCAGCATTTTCCTAATAGCAGTTTCAAAAATCAGGCAGTTTCCTAAGGAAAAAACTGTTGGAGCGTGTTCTACCCAATAGATATGTAAATTAAATATATTCTCCTGGTGTGAAATTCTGTGCTTCGAATACGCTGCATGCAGAGAGGATTCGACAAATATACACTACAGAGTTGTTTGCATGTGGATTACAGGACTTTCATCACAATAGAGGGCATATTGATGTTTAGAAGCATTTTCTCTGATTTCACAGAGCTTTCCAAACGCCAGTATCGGAACCGAGGCAGATTTCACGGCAAAAACCTCTTGGAGCGGGTTCAAAACAATAGACAAGTAATTTACATGGATTCGCTCACCGTGAAATTCCCTGTTCCGAACACGCTACATGCTTTTCGGATCCTACAAATATTCACTACAGAGTTGTCAGCAAGGGGATTACTGCTCTTTCATCCACCATACATGGCTTACTGACACTTTGAAGAATTTTCTCAGATTTCACAGGTTAGTTTTAATGCCAGGTTTGAAAATGAGGCAGATTGGGCAGGAAAATGCTCTTGGAGCGAGTTCTACCCAAAAGATATGTAATTTACCTAGTTTCACTCACCATGATTTTCCGTGTTCTGAACACGTTACATGGATCACAGATTCGACAATCATTCTTTAATGAGTTGTGAACATGTGTATTACCGAACTTTCATCCACCTTACAATGCATATTTATACATAGAAAATTTTTTCTGATTTAGAAGATTTCTACTAATGTCAGTTTTTAAATCATGCAGTTTTCACAGAAAAATCCTCTTGGGCGAGTTCTACCCAATAGACATGCAATTTACATAGAACCCGTCATCGTGAAATTCCGTGTTCCAAAAAAGCTACATGCATCACGGATTCGACAAATATTCACTACAGAGTCGTTAGCATAAGGATTACCGAACTTTCATCCACCATAAAAACCATATTGACACCTTGAAGCGTTTTCTCATATTTCGAAAGTATTTCCTAATGCCAGTTTTGAAAATGAGGCAGAATTCGGAGACAAAGCTCTTGGAGCGAGTTCTACCCAAGAGATTGTATTTTACATAGATTCGCTCACCGTGATATTCTGTGTTCCGAACACGCTTCATGTATCTCGGATTCGACAAATATTCACTACAGAGTTGTTAGCATGTGGATTACCGAACTTTCATCCACCCTACAAGGCATATTTACACCGAGAATCTATTCATCTGAGTTCGCAGTGCTTTCCTAAAGCCAGTTTCGAAAATCAGGCAGATTTCTCAGGAAAAATCTCTAGGAGTGATTTCTAACCAAGAGAAATGTAATTTATATAAACTCCCTGGCCATGAAATCCCGTGTTCCGAACATGCTACATGCATAATGGATTCGACAACTATTCACTACAGATTTGTTAGCATGTGGATTACCGAACTTTCATCACAATAGATTGAATATTGATAATTAGAAGTATTTTCTCAGATTTTGCAGCGTTTTCCAAACGCCAGTTTCAAAAATGAAGCAGTTTTCCCTGAAAAATCCTCTTGGAGCGAGTTCTACCCAATAGAGAAGTAATTTACATTGTTTCAATCACCGTGAAATTCCACGTTCCGAACACGGTATATGCATCACGGATTAGAAAAAGATTCTTTAATATGTTGTGAAAAGGTGGATTACTGAACTTTCTTCCAACAAAAAGGCATATTTACACCTAGGAATATTTACTCTCATTTTGAAGCTTTCTCCAAACTTCAGATTCGATTATCAGGCATTTTTCGCAGAAAAATTCTATTCCAGCTAGTTCTACCCAATAGAATTGTAGTTTACATTGCTTCATTACGGTGAAATTCCGTTTTCCAAAAGCGCTCCATGAATCACGGTTTGAAAAATAATTACTACACTGTTATTAACATGTGGATTACCAGACTTTCATTCACCATTCAAGGCATATTGACACTTAGAAGCATTTTCTTAGATTTCACAGGGTTCTCCTAAAGGCAGTTTTGAAAATGAGGCACATTTCGCAGAAAAATTCTCTTCAAGCGAGTTCTACCCAATAGACATGTAATTTATATTGTTTCCTTCAATAAGACATTCCGTATTCCGAACACGTTACATGCATCACGAATTCGACAAACATTCTTTAATGAGTGTGAACATGTGGATTACCGAACTTTCATACACCATACAAGGCATATTTACACCTAGATGCTTTACATCATATTTTGCAGCATTTTCCTAATAGCAGTTTCAAAAATCAGGCAGTTTCCTAAGGAAAAAACTGTTGGAGCGTGTTCTACCCAATAGATATGTAAATTAAATATATTCTCCCGCTGTGAAATTCTGTGTTTCGAACACGCTGCATGCAGATAGGATTCGACAAAAATACACTACAGAGTTGTTTGCATGTGGATTACAGGACTTTCATCACAATACAAGGCATATTGATGCTTAGAAGCATTTTCTCTGATTTCACAGAGCTTTCCAAACGCCAGTTTCGAAACTGAGGCAGATTTCACGGCAAAAACCTCTTGGAGCGGGTTCAAAACAATAGACATGTAATTTACATGGATTCGCTCACCGCGAAATTCCCTGTTCCGAACACGCTACATGCTTCTCGGATCCGACATATATTCACGACAGAGTTGTCAGCAATTGGATTACTGCTCTTTCATTCACCATACATGGCTTACTGACACTTTGAAGAATTTTCTCAGATTTCACAGGTTAGTTTTAATGCCAGGTTTGAAAATGAGGCAGATTGGGCAGGAAAATGCTCTTGGAGCGAGTTCTACCCAAAAGATATGTAATTTACCTAGTTTCACTCACCGTGATATTCCGTGTTCTGAACACGTTACATGCATCACGGATTCGACAAACATTCTTTAATGAGTTGTGAACATGTGTATTACCGAACTTTCATCCACCTTACAATGCATATTTATACATAGAAAGTTTTTTCTGATTTAGTAGATTTCTCCTAATGTCAGTTTTTAAATCATGCAGTTTTCACAGAAAAATCCTCATGGAGCGAGTTACACCCAATAGAGAACAATTTACATTGTTTCGATCATCGTGAAATTCTACGTTCCGAACACGGTATATGCATCACGGGTTCGAAAAAGATTCTTTAATATGTTGTGAAAAGGTGGATTACTGAACTTTCTTCCAACAAAAAGGCATATTTACACCTAGGAATATTTACTCTCATTTTGAAGCTTTCTCCAAACTTCAGATTCGATTATCAGGCATTTTTCGCAGAAAAATTCTATTCCAGCTAGTTCTACCCAATAGAATTGTAGTTTACATTGCTTCATTACGGTGAAATTCCGTTTTCCAAAAGCGCTCCATGAATCACGGTTTGAAAAATAATTACTACACTGTTATTAACATGTGGATTACCAGACTTTCATTCACCATTCAAGGCATATTGACACTTAGAAGCATTTTCTTAGATTTCACAGGGTTCTCCTAAAGGCAGTTTTGAAAATGAGGCACATTTCGCAGAAAAATTCTCTTCAAGCGAGTTCTACCCAATAGACATGTAATTTATATTGTTTCCTTCAATAAGACATTCCGTATTCCGAACACGTTACATGCATCACGAATTCGACAAACATTCTTTAATGAGTGTGAACATGTGGATTACCGAACTTTCATACACCATACAAGGCATATTTACACCTAGATGCTTTACATCATATTTTGCAGCATTTTCCTAATAGCAGTTTCAAAAATCAGGCAGTTTCCTAAGGAAAAAACTGTTGGAGCGTGTTCTACCCAATAGATATGTAAATTAAATATATTCTCCCGCTGTGAAATTCTGTGTTTCGAACACGCTGCATGCAGATAGGATTCGACAAAAATACACTACAGAGTTGTTTGCATGTGGATTACAGGACTTTCATCACAATACAAGGCATATTGATGCTTAGAAGAATTTTCTCTGATTTCACAGAGCTTTCCAAACGCCAGTTTCGAAACTGAGGCAGATTTCACGGCAAAAACCTCTTGGAGCGGGTTCAAAACAATAGACATGTAATTTACATGGATTCGCTCACCGCGAAATTCCCTGTTCCGAACACGCTACATGCTTCTCGGATCCGACATATATTCACTACAGAGTTGTCAGCAATTGGATTACTGCTCTTTCATCCACCATACATGGCTTACTGACACTTTGTAGAATTTTCTCAGATTTCACAGGTTAGTTTTAATGCCAGGTTTGAAAATGAGGCAGATTGGGCAGGAAAATGCTCTTGGAGCGAGTTCTACCCAAAAGATATGTAATTTACCTAGTTTCACTCACCGTGATATTCCGTGTTCTGAACACGTTACATGCATCACGGATTCGATAAACATTCTTTAATGAGTTGTGAACATGTGTATTACCGAACTTTCATCCACCTTACAATGCATATTTATACATAGAAAGTTTTTTCTGATTTAGTAGATTTCTCCTAATGTCAGTTTTTAAATCATGCAGTTTTCACAGAAAAATCCTCATGGAGCGAGTTCTACCCAATAGAGAACAATTTACATTGTTTCGATCACCGTGAAATTCTACGTTCCGAACACGGTATATGCATCACGGATTAGAAAAAGATTCTTTAATATGTTGTGAAAAGGTGGATTAATGAACTTTCTTCCAACAAAAAGGCATATTTACACCTAGGAATATTTACTCTAATTTTGAAGATTTCTCCAATCTTCAGATTCGATTATCAGGCATTTTTCGCAGAAAAATTCTATTCCAGCTACTTCTACCCAATAGAATTGTAGTTTACATTGCTTAATTACGGTGAAATTCTGTTTTCCAGAAGCGCTCCATGAATCACGGTTTGAAAAATAATTACTACACTGTTATTAACATGTGGATTACCGGACTTTCATTCACCATTCATGGCATATTGACACTTAGAAGCATTTTCTCAGATTTCACAGGGTTCTCCTAAAGGCAGTTTTGAAAATGAGGCACATTTTGCAGAAAAATTCTCTTCAAGCGAGTTCTACCCAATAGACATGTAATTTATATTGTTTCCTTCAATAAGACATTCCGTATTCCGAACACGTTACATGCATCACGAATTCGACAAACATTCTTTAATGAGTGTGAGCATGTGGATTACCGAACTTTCATCCACCATACAAGGCATATTTACACCTAGAAGCTTTACATCATAGTTTGCAGCATTTTCCTAATAGCAGTTTCAAAAATCAGGCAGTTTCCTAAGGAAAAAACTTTTGGAGCGTGTTCTACCCAATTGATATGTAAATTAAATATATTCTCCCGCTGTGAAATTCTGTGTTTCGAACACGCTGCATGCAGATAGGATTCGACAAAAATACACTACAGAGTTGTTTGCATGTGGATTACAGGACTTTCATCACAATACAAGGCATATTGATGCTTAGAAGCATTTTCTCTGATTTCACAGAGCTTTCCAAACACCAGTTTCGAAACTGAGGCAGATTTCACGGCAAAAACCTCTTGGAGCGGGTTCAAAACAATAGACATGTAATTTACATGGATTCGCTCACCGCGAAATTCCCTGTTCCGAACACGCTACATGCTTCTCGGATCCGACATATATTCACTACAGAGTTGTCAGCAATTGGATTACTGCTCTTTCATCCACCATACATGGCTTACTGACACTTTGAAGAATTTTCTGAGATTTCACAGGTTAGTTTTAATGCCAGGTTTGAAAATGAGGCAGATTGGGCAGGAAAATGCTCTTGGAGCGAGTTCTACCCAAAAGATATGTAATTTACCTAGTTTCACTCACCGTGACATTCCGTGTTCTGAACACGTTACATGCATCACGGATTCGACAAACATTCTTTAATGAGTTGTGAACATGTGTATTACCGAACTTTCATCCACCTTACAATGCATATTTATACATAGAAAGTTTATTTCTGATTTAGTAGATTTCTCCGTATGTCACTTTTTAAATCATGCAGTTTTCGCAGAAAAATCCTGTTGGGCGAATTCTACCCAATAGACATGCAATTTACATAGAACCCGTCATCGTGAAATTCCATGTTCCGAAAAATCTACATGCATCACGGATTCGACAAATATTCACTACAGAGTCGTTAGCATAAGGATTACCGAACTTTCATCCACCATAAAAGCCATATTGACACCTTGAAACGTTTTCTCATATTTCGAAAGATTTTCCTAATGCCAGTTTTGAAAATGAGGCAGAATTCGGAGACAAAGCTCTTGGAGCGAGTTCTACCCAAGAGATTGTATTTTACATAGATTTGCTCACCGTGATATTCTGTGTTCCGAACACGCTTCATGTATCTCGGATTCGACAAATATTCACTACAGAGTTGTTAGCATGTGGATTACCGAACTTTCATGCACCATAAATGCCATATTGACACTTTGAAGCATTTTTTCATATTTCGAAAGTTTTTCCTAATGCCAGTTTTGAAAATGAGGCAGAATTCGCAGAAAAAGCTCTTGGAGCGAGTTCTACCCAAGAGACATTTATTTTAGATAGATTCGCTCACCGTGATATTCTGTGTTCCGTACACGATTCATGTATCTCGGATTCGACAAATATTCACTACAGAGTTGTTAGCATAAGGATTACCGAACTTTCATCCACCCTACAAGGCATATTTACACCGAGAATCTATTCAACTGAGTTCGCAGTGTTTTCCTAACGCCAGTTTCGAAAATCAGGCAGATTTCTCAGGAAAAATCTCTTGGAGTGATTTCTAACCAAGAGAAATGTAATTTATATAAAGTCCCTGGCCATGAAATCCCGTTTTCTGGACATGCTACATGCATAATGGATTCCACAACTATTCACTACAGATTTGTTAGCATGTGGATTACCGAACTTTCATCACAATAGATTGAATATTGATAATTAGAAGTATTTTCTCAGATTTTGCAGCGTTTTCCAAACGCCAGTTTCAAAAATGAAGCAGTTTTCCCTGAAAAATTCTCTTGGAGCGTGTTCTACCCAATAGAGAAGTAATTTACATTGTTTCAATCACCGTGAAATTCCACGTTCCGAACACGGTATATGCATCACGGATTAGAAAAAGATTCTTTAATATGTTGTGAAAAGTTGGATTACTGAACTTTCTTCCAACAAAAAGGCATATTTACACCTAGGAATATTTACTCTCATTTTGAAGCTTTCTCCAAACTTCAGATTCGATTATCAGGCATTTTTCACAGAAAAATTCTATTCCAGCTAGTTCTACCCAATAGAATTGTAGTTTACATTGCTTCATTACGGTGAAATTCCGTTTTCCAAAAGCGCTCCATGAATCACGGTTTGAAAAATAATTACTACACTGTTATTAACATGTGGATTACCAGACTTTCATTCACCATTCAAGGCATATTGACACTTAGAAGCATTTTCTTAGATTTCACAGGGTTCTCCTAAAGGCAGTTTTGAAAATGAGGCACATTTCGCAGAAAAATTCTCTTCAAGCGAGTTCTACCCAATAGACATGTAATTTATATTGTTTCCTTCAATAAGACATTCCGTATTCTGAACACGTTACATGCATCACGAATTCGACAAACATTCTTTAATGAGTGTGAACATGTGGATTACCGAACTTTCATACACCATACAAGGCATATTTACACCTAGATGCTTTACATCATATTTTGCAGCATTTTCGTAATAGCAGTTTCAAAAATCAGGCAGATTCCTAAGGAAAAAACTGTTGGAGCGTGTTCTACCCAATAGATATGTAAATTAAATATATTCTCCCGCTGTGAAATTCTGTGTTTCGAACACGCTGCATGCAGATAGGATTCGACAAAAATACACTACAGAGTTGTTTGCATGTGGATTACAGGACTTCCATCACAATACAAGGCATATTGATGCTTAGAAGCATTTTCTCTGATTTCACAGAGCTTTCCAAACGCCAGTTTCGAAACTGAGGCAGATTTCACGGCAAAAACCTCTTGGAGCGGGTTCAAAACAATAGACATGTAATTTACATGGATTCGCTCACCGCGAAATTCCCTGTTCCGAACACGCTACATGCTTCTCGGATCCGACATATATTCACTTCAGAGTTGTCAGCAATTGGATTACTGCTCTTTCATCCACCATACATGGCTCACTGACACTTTGAAGAATTTTCTCAGATTTCACAGGTTAGTTTTAATGCCAGGTTTGAAAATGAGGCAGATTGGGCAGGAAAATGCTCTTGGAGCGAGTTCTACCCAAAAGATATGTAATTTACCTAGTTTCACTCACCGTGATATTCCGTGTTCTGAACACGTTACATGCATCACGGATTCGACAAACATTCTTTAATGAGTTGTGAACATGTGTATTACCGAACTTTCATCCACCTTACAATGCATATTTATACATAGAAATTTTTTTCTGATTTAGTAGATTTCTCCTAATGTCAGTTTTTAAATCATGCAGTTTTCACAGAAAAATCCTCATGGAGCGAGTTCTACCCAATAGAGAACAATTTACATTGTTTCGATCACCGTGAAATTCTACGTTCCGAACACGGTATATGCATCACGGATTAGAAAAAGATTCTTTAATATGTTGTGAAAAGGTGGATTACTGAACTTTCTTCCAACAAAAAGGCATATTTACACCTAGGAATATTTACTCTCATTTTGAAGATTTCTCCAAACTTCAGATTCGATTATCAGGCATTTTTCGCAGAAAAATTCTATTCCAGCTACTTCTACCCAATAGAATTGTAGTTTACATTGCTTAATTACGGTGAAATTCCGTTTTCCAAAAGCGCTCCATGAATCACGGTTTGAAAAATAATTACTACACTGTTATTAACATGTGGATTACCGGAGTTTCATTCACCATTCAAGGCATATTGACACTTAGAAGCATTTTCTCAGATTTCACAGGGTTCTCCTAAAGGCAGTTTTGAAAATGAGGCACATTTCGCAGAAAAATTCTCTTCAAGCGAGTTCTACCAAATAGACATGTAATTTATATTGTTTCCTTCAATAAGACATTCCGTATTCTGAACACGTTACATGCATCACGAATTCGACAAACATTCTTTAATGAGTGTGAGCATGTGGATTACCGAACTTTCATCCACCATACAAGGCATATTTACACCTAGAAGCTTTACATCATAGTTTGCAGCATTTTCCTAATAGCAGTTTCAAAAATCAGGCAGTTTCCTAAGGAAAAAACTTTTGGAGCGTGTTCTACCCAATTGATATGTAAATTAAATATATTCTCCCGCTGTGAAATTCTGTGTTTCGAACACGCTGCATGCAGATAGGATTCGACAAAAATACACTACAGAGTTGTTTGCATGTGGATTACAGGACTTTCATCACAATACAAGGCATATTGATGCTTAGAAGCATTTTCTCTGATTTCACAGAGCTTTCCAAACGCCAGTTTCGAAACTGAGGCAGATTTCACGGCAAAAACCTCTTGGAGCGGGTTCAAAACAATAGACATGTAATTTACATGGATTCGCTCACCGCGAAATTCCCTGTTCCGAACACGCTACATGCTTCTCGGATCCAACATATATTCACTTCAGAGTTATCAGCAATTGGATTACTGCTCTTTCATCCACCATACATGGCTCACTGACACTTTGAAGAATTTTCTGAGATTTCACAGGATAGTTTTAATGCCAGGTTTAAATATGAGGCAGATTTGGCAGGAAAAAGCACTTGGAGCGAGTTCTACCCAAAAGATATGTAATTTACCTAGTTTCACTCACCGTGACATTCCGTGTTCTGAAAACGTTATATGCATCACGAATTCGACAAACATTCTTTAATCAGTTGTGAACATGTGTATTACCGAACTTTCATCCACCTTACAATGCATATTTATACATAGAAAGTTTTTTCTGATTTAGTAAATTTCTCCTAATGACAGTTTTTAAATCATGCAGTTTTCGCAGAAAAATCCTCTTGGAGCGAGTTCTACCCAATAGACATGCAATTTACATAGAACCCGTCATCGTGAAATTCCGTGTTCCGAAAAAGCTACATGCATCACGGATTCGACAAATATTCACTACAGAGTCGTTAGCATAAGGATTACCTATCTTTCATCCACCATAAATGCCATATTGACACTTTGAAGCATTTTTTCATATTTCGAAAGTTTTTCCTAATGCCAGTTTTGAAAATGAGGCAGAATTCGCAGAAAAAGCTCTTGGAGCGAGTTCTACCCAAGAGACATTTATTTTACATAGATTCGCTCACCGTGATATTCTGTGTTCCGAACACGCTTCATGTTTCTCGGATTCGACAAATATTCACTACAGAGTTGTTAGCATAAGGATTACCGAACTTTCATGCACCATAAATGCCATATTGACACTTTGAAGCATTTTTTCATATTTCGAAAGTTTTTCCTAATGCCAGTTTTGAAAATGAGGCAGAATTCGCAGAAAAAGCTCTTGGAGCGAGTTCTACCCAAGAGACATTTATTTTAGATAGATTCGCTCACCGTGATATTCTGTGTTCCGTACACGATTCATGTATCTCGGATTCGACAAATATTCACTACAGAGTTGTTAGCATAAGGATTACCGAACTTTCATCCACCCTACAAGGCATATTTACAACGAGAATCTATTCAACTGAGTTCGCAGTGTTTTCCTAACGCCAGTTTCGAAAATCAGGCAGATTTCTCAGGAAAAATCTCTTGGAGTGATTTCTAACCAAGAGAAATGTAATTTATATAAAGTCCCTGGCCATGAAATCCCGTTTTCCGAACATGCTACATGCATAATGGATTCCACAACTATTCACTACAGATTTGTTAGCATGTGGATTACCGAACTTTCATCACAATAGATTGAATATTGATAATTAGAAGTATTTTCTCAGATTTTGCAGCGTTTTCCAAACGCCAGTTTCAAAAATGAAGCAGTTTTCCCTGAAAAATTCTCTTGGAGCGAGTTCTACCCAATAGAGAAGTAATTTACATTGTTTCAATCACCGTGAAATTCCACGTTCCGAACACGGTATATGCATCACGGATTAGAAAAAGATTCTTTAATATGTTGTGAAAAGTTGGATTACTGAACTTTCTTCCAACAAAAAGGCATATTTACACCTAGGAATATTTACTCTCATTTTGAAGCTTTCTCCAAACTTCAGATTCGATTATCAGGCATTTTTCACAGAAAAATTCTATTCCAGCTACTTCTACCCAATAGAATTGTAGTTTACATTGCTTCATTACGGTGAAATTCCGTTTTCCAAAAGCGCTCCATGAATCACGGTTTGAAAAATAATTACTACACTGTTATTAACATGTGGATTACCAGACTTTCATTCACCATTCAAGGCATATTGACACTTAGAAGCATTTTCTTAGATTTCACAGGGTTCTCCTAAAGGCAGTTTTGAAAATGAGGCACATTTCGCAGAAAAATTCTCTTCAAGCGAGTTCTACCCAATAGACATGTAATTTATATTGTTTCCTTCAATAAGACATTCCGTATTCCGAACACGTTACATGCATCACGAATTCGACAAACATTCTTTAATGAGTGTGAACATGTGGATTACCGAACTTTCATACACCATACAAGGCATATTTACACCTAGATGCTTTACATCATATTTTGCAGCATTTTCCTAATAGCAGTTTCAAAAATCAGGCAGTTTCCTAAGGAAAAAACTGTTGGAGCGTGTTCTACCCAATAGATATGTAAATTAAATATATTTTCCCGCTGTGAAATTCTGTGTTTCGAACACGCTGCATGCAGATAGGATTCGACAAAAATACACTACAGAGTTGTTTGCATGTGGATTACAGGACTTCCATCACAATACAAGGCATATTGATGCTTAGAAGCATTTTCTCTGATTTCACAGAGCTTTCCAAACGCCAGTTTCGAAACTGAGGCAGATTTCACGGCAAAAACCTCTTGGAGCGGGTTCAAAACAATAGACATGTAATTTACATGGATTCGCTCACCGCGAAATTCCCTGTTCCGAACACGCTACATGCTTCTCGGATCCGACATATATTCACTTCAGAGTTGTCAGCAATTGGATTACTGCTCTTTCATCCACCATACATGGCTTACTGACACTTTGAAGAATTTTCTGAGATTTCACAGGTTAGTTTTAATGCCAGGTTTTAACATGAGGCAGATTGGGCAGGAAAATGCTCTTGGAGCGAGTTCTACCCAAAAGATATGTAATTTACCTAGTTTCACTCACCGTGACATTCCGTGTTCTGAACACGTTACATTCATCACGGATTCGACAAACATTCTTTAATGAGTTGTGAACATGTGTATTACCGAACTTTCATCCACCTTACAATGCATATTTATACATAGAAGGTTTTTTTCTGATTTAGTAGATTTCTCCGAATGTCAGTTTTTAAATCATGCAGTTTTCGCAGAAAAATCCTCTTGGGCGAGTTCTACCCAATAGACATGCAATTTACATAGAACCCGTCATCGTGAAATTCCATGTTCCGAAAAAGCTACATGCATCACGGATTCGACAAATATTCACTACAGAGTCGTTAGCATAAGGATTACCGAACTTTCATCCACCATAAAAGCCATATTGACACCTTGAAACGTTTTCTCATATTTCGAAAGATTTTCCTAATGCCAGTTTTGAAAATGAGGCAGAATTCGGAGACAAAGCTCTTGGAGCGAGTTCTACCCAAGAGATTGTATTTTACATAGATTTGCTCACCGTGATATTCTGTGTTCCGAACACGCTTCATGTATCTCGGATTCGACAAATATTCACTACAGAGTTGTTAGCATGTGGATTACCGAACTTTCATGCACCATAAATGCCATATTGACACTTTGAAGCATTTTTTCATATTTCGAAAGTTTTTCCTAATGCCAGTTTTGAAAATGAGGCAGAATTCGCAGAAAAAGCTCTTGGAGCGAGTTCTACCCAAGAGACATTTATTTTAGATAGATTCGCTCACCGTGATATTCTGTGTTCCGTACACGATTCATGTATCTCGGATTCGACAAATATTCACTACAGAGTTGTTAGCATAAGGATTACCGAACTTTCATCCACCCTACAAGGCATATTTACACCGAGAATCTATTCAACTGAGTTCGCAGTGTTTTCCTAACGCCAGTTTCGAAAATCAGGCAGATTTCTCAGGAAAAATCTCTTGGAGTGATTTCTAACCAAGAGAAATGTAATTTATATAAAGTCCCTGGCCATGAAATCCCGTTTTCTGGACATGCTACATGCATAATGGATTCCACAACTATTCACTACAGATTTGTTAGCATGTGGATTACCGAACTTTCATCACAATAGATTGAATATTGATAATTAGAAGTATTTTCTCAGATTTTGCAGCGTTTTCCAAACGCCAGTTTCAAAAATGAAGCAGTTTTCCCTGAAAAATTCTCTTGGAGCGTGTTCTACCCAATAGAGAAGTAATTTACATTGTTTCAATCACCGTGAAATTCCACGTTCCGAACACGGTATATGCATCACGGATTAGAAAAAGATTCTTTAATATGTTGTGAAAAGTTGGATTACTGAACTTTCTTCCAACAAAAAGGCATATTTACACCTAGGAATATTTACTCTCATTTTGAAGCTTTCTCCAAACTTCAGATTCGATTATCAGGCATTTTTCACAGAAAAATTCTATTCCAGCTAGTTCTACCCAATAGAATTGTAGTTTACATTGCTTCATTACGGTGAAATTCCGTTTTCCAAAAGCGCTCCATGAATCACGGTTTGAAAAATAATTACTACACTGTTATTAACATGTGGATTACCAGACTTTCATTCACCATTCAAGGCATATTGACACTTAGAAGCATTTTCTTAGATTTCACAGGGTTCTCCTAAAGGCAGTTTTGAAAATGAGGCACATTTCGCAGAAAAATTCTCTTCAAGCGAGTTCTACCCAATAGACATGTAATTTATATTGTTTCCTTCAATAAGACATTCCGTATTCTGAACACGTTACATGCATCACGAATTCGACAAACATTCTTTAATGAGTGTGAACATGTGGATTACCGAACTTTCATACACCATACAAGGCATATTTACACCTAGATGCTTTACATCATATTTTGCAGCATTTTCGTAATAGCAGTTTCAAAAATCAGGCAGATTCCTAAGGAAAAAACTGTTGGAGCGTGTTCTACCCAATAGATATGTAAATTAAATATATTCTCCCGCTGTGAAATTCTGTGTTTCGAACACGCTGCATGCAGATAGGATTCGACAAAAATACACTACAGAGTTGTTTGCATGTGGATTACAGGACTTCCATCACAATACAAGGCATATTGATGCTTAGAAGCATTTTCTCTGATTTCACAGAGCTTTCCAAACGCCAGTTTCGAAACTGAGGCAGATTTCACGGCAAAAACCTCTTGGAGCGGGTTCAAAACAATAGACATGTAATTTACATGGATTCGCTCACCGCGAAATTCCCTGTTCCGAACACGCTACATGCTTCTCGGATCCGACATATATTCACTTCAGAGTTGTCAGCAATTGGATTACTGCTCTTTCATCCACCATACATGGCTCACTGACACTTTGAAGAATTTTCTCAGATTTCACAGGTTAGTTTTAATGCCAGGTTTGAAAATGAGGCAGATTGGGCAGGAAAATGCTCTTGGAGCGAGTTCTACCCAAAAGATATGTAATTTACCTAGTTTCACTCACCGTGATATTCCGTGTTCTGAACACGTTACATGCATCACGGATTCGACAAACATTCTTTAATGAGTTGTGAACATGTGTATTACCGAACTTTCATCCACCTTACAATGCATATTTATACATAGAAATTTTTTTCTGATTTAGTAGATTTCTCCTAATGTCAGTTTTTAAATCATGCAGTTTTCACAGAAAAATCCTCATGGAGCGAGTTCTACCCAATAGAGAACAATTTACATTGTTTCGATCACCGTGAAATTCTACGTTCCGAACACGGTATATGCATCACGGATTAGAAAAAGATTCTTTAATATGTTGTGAAAAGGTGGATTACTGAACTTTCTTCCAACAAAAAGGCATATTTACACCTAGGAATATTTACTCTCATTTTGAAGATTTCTCCAAACTTCAGATTCGATTATCAGGCATTTTTCGCAGAAAAATTCTATTCCAGCTACTTCTACCCAATAGAATTGTAGTTTACATTGCTTAATTACGGTGAAATTCCGTTTTCCAAAAGCGCTCCATGAATCACGGTTTGAAAAATAATTACTACACTGTTATTAACATGTGGATTACCGGAGTTTCATTCACCATTCAAGGCATATTGACACTTAGAAGCATTTTCTCAGATTTCACAGGGTTCTCCTAAAGGCAGTTTTGAAAATGAGGCACATTTCGCAGAAAAATTCTCTTCAAGCGAGTTCTACCAAATAGACATGTAATTTATATTGTTTCCTTCAATAAGACATTCCGTATTCTGAACACGTTACATGCATCACGAATTCGACAAACATTCTTTAATGAGTGTGAGCATGTGGATTACCGAACTTTCATCCACCATACAAGGCATATTTACACCTAGAAGCTTTACATCATAGTTTGCAGCATTTTCCTAATAGCAGTTTCAAAAATCAGGCAGTTTCCTAAGGAAAAAACTTTTGGAGCGTGTTCTACCCAATTGATATGTAAATTAAATATATTCTCCCGCTGTGAAATTCTGTGTTTCGAACACGCTGCATGCAGATAGGATTCGACAAAAATACACTACAGAGTTGTTTGCATGTGGATTACAGGACTTTCATCACAATACAAGGCATATTGATGCTTAGAAGCATTTTCTCTGATTTCACAGAGCTTTCCAAACGCCAGTTTCGAAACTGAGGCAGATTTCACGGCAAAAACCTCTTGGAGCGGGTTCAAAACAATAGACATGTAATTTACATGGATTCGCTCACCGCGAAATTCCCTGTTCCGAACACGCTACATGCTTCTCGGATCCAACATATATTCACTTCAGAGTTATCAGCAATTGGATTACTGCTCTTTCATCCACCATACATGGCTCACTGACACTTTGAAGAATTTTCTGAGATTTCACAGGATAGTTTTAATGCCAGGTTTAAATATGAGGCAGATTTGGCAGGAAAAAGCACTTGGAGCGAGTTCTACCCAAAAGATATGTAATTTACCTAGTTTCACTCACCGTGACATTCCGTGTTCTGAAAACGTTATATGCATCACGAATTCGACAAACATTCTTTAATCAGTTGTGAACATGTGTATTACCGAACTTTCATCCACCTTACAATGCATATTTATACATAGAAAGTTTTTTCTGATTTAGTAAATTTCTCCTAATGACAGTTTTTAAATCATGCAGTTTTCGCAGAAAAATCCTCTTGGAGCGAGTTCTACCCAATAGACATGCAATTTACATAGAACCCGTCATCGTGAAATTCCGTGTTCCGAAAAAGCTACATGCATCACGGATTCGACAAATATTCACTACAGAGTCGTTAGCATAAGGATTACCTATCTTTCATCCACCATAAATGCCATATTGACACTTTGAAGCATTTTTTCATATTTCGAAAGTTTTTCCTAATGCCAGTTTTGAAAATGAGGCAGAATTCGCAGAAAAAGCTCTTGGAGCGAGTTCTACCCAAGAGACATTTATTTTACATAGATTCGCTCACCGTGATATTCTGTGTTCCGAACACGCTTCATGTTTCTCGGATTCGACAAATATTCACTACAGAGTTGTTAGCATAAGGATTACCGAACTTTCATGCACCATAAATGCCATATTGACACTTTGAAGCATTTTTTCATATTTCGAAAGTTTTTCCTAATGCCAGTTTTGAAAATGAGGCAGAATTCGCAGAAAAAGCTCTTGGAGCGAGTTCTACCCAAGAGACATTTATTTTAGATAGATTCGCTCACCGTGATATTCTGTGTTCCGTACACGATTCATGTATCTCGGATTCGACAAATATTCACTACAGAGTTGTTAGCATAAGGATTACCGAACTTTCATCCACCCTACAAGGCATATTTACAACGAGAATCTATTCAACTGAGTTCGCAGTGTTTTCCTAACGCCAGTTTCGAAAATCAGGCAGATTTCTCAGGAAAAATCTCTTGGAGTGATTTCTAACCAAGAGAAATGTAATTTATATAAAGTCCCTGGCCATGAAATCCCGTTTTCCGAACATGCTACATGCATAATGGATTCCACAACTATTCACTACAGATTTGTTAGCATGTGGATTACCGAACTTTCATCACAATAGATTGAATATTGATAATTAGAAGTATTTTCTCAGATTTTGCAGCGTTTTCCAAACGCCAGTTTCAAAAATGAAGCAGTTTTCCCTGAAAAATTCTCTTGGAGCGAGTTCTACCCAATAGAGAAGTAATTTACATTGTTTCAATCACCGTGAAATTCCACGTTCCGAACACGGTATATGCATCACGGATTAGAAAAAGATTCTTTAATATGTTGTGAAAAGTTGGATTACTGAACTTTCTTCCAACAAAAAGGCATATTTACACCTAGGAATATTTACTCTCATTTTGAAGCTTTCTCCAAACTTCAGATTCGATTATCAGGCATTTTTCACAGAAAAATTCTATTCCAGCTACTTCTACCCAATAGAATTGTAGTTTACATTGCTTCATTACGGTGAAATTCCGTTTTCCAAAAGCGCTCCATGAATCACGGTTTGAAAAATAATTACTACACTGTTATTAACATGTGGATTACCAGACTTTCATTCACCATTCAAGGCATATTGACACTTAGAAGCATTTTCTTAGATTTCACAGGGTTCTCCTAAAGGCAGTTTTGAAAATGAGGCACATTTCGCAGAAAAATTCTCTTCAAGCGAGTTCTACCCAATAGACATGTAATTTATATTGTTTCCTTCAATAAGACATTCCGTATTCCGAACACGTTACATGCATCACGAATTCGACAAACATTCTTTAATGAGTGTGAACATGTGGATTACCGAACTTTCATACACCATACAAGGCATATTTACACCTAGATGCTTTACATCATATTTTGCAGCATTTTCCTAATAGCAGTTTCAAAAATCAGGCAGTTTCCTAAGGAAAAAACTGTTGGAGCGTGTTCTACCCAATAGATATGTAAATTAAATATATTTTCCCGCTGTGAAATTCTGTGTTTCGAACACGCTGCATGCAGATAGGATTCGACAAAAATACACTACAGAGTTGTTTGCATGTGGATTACAGGACTTCCATCACAATACAAGGCATATTGATGCTTAGAAGCATTTTCTCTGATTTCACAGAGCTTTCCAAACGCCAGTTTCGAAACTGAGGCAGATTTCACGGCAAAAACCTCTTGGAGCGGGTTCAAAACAATAGACATGTAATTTACATGGATTCGCTCACCGCGAAATTCCCTGTTCCGAACACGCTACATGCTTCTCGGATCCGACATATATTCACTTCAGAGTTGTCAGCAATTGGATTACTGCTCTTTCATCCACCATACATGGCTCACTGACACTTTGAAGAATTTTCTGAGATTTCACAGGTTAGTTTTAATGCCAGGTTTTAACATGAGGCAGATTGGGCAGGAAAATGCTCTTGGAGCGAGTTCTACCCAAAAGATATGTAATTTACCTAGTTTCACTCACCGTGACATTCCGTGTTCTGAACACGTTACATTCATCACGGATTCGACAAACATTCTTTAATGAGTTGTGAACATGTGTATTACCGAACTTTCATCCACCTTACAATGCATATTTATACATAGAAGGTTTTTTTCTGATTTAGTAGATTTCTCCGAATGTCAGTTTTTAAATCATGCAGTTTTCGCAGAAAAATCCTCTTGGGCGAGTTCTACCCAATAGACATGCAATTTACATAGAACCCGTCATCGTGAAATTCCATGTTCCGAAAAAGCTACATGCATCACGGATTCGACAAATATTCACTACAGAGTCGTTAGCATAAGGATTACCTATCTTTCATCCACCATAAATGCCATGTTGACACTTTGAAGCATTTTTTCATATTTCGAAAGTTTTTCCTAATGCCAGTTTTGAAAATGAGGCAGAATTCGCAGAAAAAGCTCTTGGAGCGAGTTCTACCCAAGAGACATTTATTTTACATAGATTCGCTCACCGTGATATTCTGTGTTCCGAACACGCTTCATGTTTCTCGGATTCGACAAATATTCACTACAGAGTTGTTAGCATAAGGATTACCGAACTTTCATGCACCATAAATGCCATATTGACACTTTGAAGCATTTTTTCATATTTCGAAAGTTTTTCCTAATGCCAGTTTTGAAAATGAGGCAGAATTCGCAGAAAAAGCTCTTGGAGCGAGTTCTACCCAAGAGACATTTATTTTAGATAGATTCGCTCACCGTGATATTCTGTGTTCCGAACACGATTCATGTATCTCGGATTCGACAAATATTCACTACAGAGTTGTTAGCATAAGGATTACCGAACTTTCATCCACCCTACAAGGCATATTTACACCGAGAATCTATTCAACTGAGTTTGCAGTGTTTTCCTAACGCCAGTTTCGAAAATCAGGCAGATTTCTCAGGAAAAATCTCTTGGAGTGATTTCTAACCAAGAGAAATGTAATTTATATAAAGTCCCTGGCCATGAAATCCCGTTTTCCGAACATGCTACATGCATAATGGATTCCACAACTACTCACTACAGATTTGTTAGCATGTGGATTACCGAACTTTCATCACAATAGATTGAATATTGATAATTAGAAGTATTTTCTCAGATTTTGCAGCGTTTTCCAAACGCCAGTTTCAAAAATGAAGCAGTTATCACAGAAAAATACTCTTGGAGCGAGTTCTACCCAATAGAGAAGTAATTTACATTGTTTCAATCACCATGAAATTCCACGTTCCGAACACGGTATATGCATCACGGATTAGAAAAAGATTCTTTAATATGTTGTGAAAAGGTGGATTACCGTACTTTCTTACAACATAAAGGCATATTTACACCTAGAAATATTTACTCTCATTTTGAAGTTTTCTCCAATCTTCAGATTCGATAATCAGGCAATTTTCACAGAAAAATTCTATTCCAGCTAGTTTTACCCAATAGAATTGTAATTTACATTGTTTCATTACGGTGAAATTCCATATTCCAAAAGCGCTCCATGAATCACGGTTTGAAAAATAATTACTACACTGTTATTAACATGTGGATTACCGGACTTTCATTCACCATTCAAGGCATATTGACACTTAGAAGCATTTTCTCAGATTTCACAGGGTTCTCCTAATGGCAGTTTTGAAAATGAAGCACATTTCGCAGAAAAATACTCTTTAAGCGAGTTCTACCCACTAGACATGTAATTTACATTGTTTCCATCAATAAGACATTCCGTATTCCGAACACGTTACATGCATCATGAATTCGACAAACATTCTTTAATGAGTGTGAGCATGTGGATTACCGAACTTTCATCCACCACATAAGGCATATTTACAGCTAGAAGTGTTTATTCTGATTTCGCAGGTTTTTACTAACACCCAGTTTCTAAAATCATGAAATTTTCGCAGAAAAATCCAATTCAAGCGAGTTCAATCCATTAGAATTGTAATTTTCCGAGTATCACACACCGAGACATTCCGTGTTCCGAAAACGTTACATTAATCATGGCTTCGACAAACAATATTTAATGACCGTGAGCATGTGGATTACCCATATTTCAACCACAATACAAGGCATATTTACACCTAGAAATATTTTCTTAGATTTCGCAGATTTTTCCTAACGTCACTAATAAAATCAGGCAGTTTTCGCAGAAAAATTCTCTTGCTGCATGTTCGATCCAAGAGACATCGCATTTTGATAGATACCGTCACCGTAACATTCCGTGTTCCGAAAAAGGTACGTGCACATTGGATTCAACAAATATTCACAACTGTGTTGTTAGAATGTGAATTACACATCTTTAATAAACCATTGAAGGCATATTGTCACCTTAAAGCATTTGCTCAGGTTTTGCAGCGTTTTCATAACACCAGTTTCCAAACGGAGGTAGATTTTTCAGTAAAATTCTCCTGGAGCGGGTATCACCAATAGATATGTAATTTACATAGTGTCTTTCAACGTGACATTGCGTGTTCCGAACACACTACATACATCACGGATTTGAGAAACATTTTTAATGAGTTGTGTACATGTGTATTACAGAACTTTCATCCACCATACAAGGCATATTTACACCTAGAATCTTTACATCATAATTTGCAGCATTTTCCTAATAGCAGTTTCAAAAATCAGGCAGTTTCCTAAGGAAAAAACTGTTGGAGCGTGTTCTACCCAATAGATATGTAAATTAAATATATTCTCCCGCTGTGAAATTCTGTGTGTCGAACACGCTGCATGCAGAGAGGATTCGACAAATATACACTATAGAGTTGTTTGCATGTGGATTACAGGACTTTCATCACAATACAAGGCATATTGATGCTTAGAAGCATTTTCTCTGATTTCACAGAGCTTTCCAAACGCCAGTTTCGGAACTGAGGCAGATTTCACGGCAAAAACCTCTTGGAGCGGGTTCAAAACAATAGACAAGTAATTTACATGGATTCGCTCACCGTGAAATTCCCTGTTCCGAACACGCTACATGCTTCTCGGATCCGCCAAATATTCTCTACAGAGTTGTCAGCAATTGGATTACTGCTCTTTCATCCACCATACATGGCTTACTGACACTTTGAAGAATTTTCTGAAATTTCACAGGTTAGTTTTAATGCCAGGTTTGAAATGAGGCAGATTGGGCAGGAAAATGCTCTTGGAGCGAGTTCTACCCAAAATTATGTAATTTACCTAGTTTCACTCACCGTGATATTCCGTGTTCTGAACACGTTACATGCATCACGGATTCGACAAACATTCTTTAATGAGATGTGAACATGTGTATTACCGAACTTTCATCCACCTTACAATGCATATTTATACATAGAAAGTTTTTTCTGATTTAGTAGATTTCTCCGAATGTCAGTTTTTAAATCATGCAGTTTTCACAGAAAAATCTTCATGGAGCGAGTTCTACCCAATAGACATGCAATTTACATAGAACCCGTCATCGTGAAATTCCGTGTTCCGAAAAAGCTACATGCATCACGGATTCGACAAATATTCACTACAGAGTCGTTAGCATAAAAGATTACCTAACTTTCATCCACCATAAAAGCCATATTGACACTTTGAAGCATTTTCTCATATTTCGAAAGTTTTTCCTAATGCCAGTTTTGAAAATTAGGCAGAATTCGGAGAAAAAGCTCTTGGAGCGAGTTCTACCCATGAGACACGTATTTTTCATAGATTCGCTCACCGTGATATTCTGTGTTCCGAACACGCTTCATGTATCTCGGATTCGACAAATATTCACTACAGAGTTGTTAGCATGCGGATTACCGAACTTTCATCCACCCTACAAGGCATATTTACACCGAGAATCTATTCATCTGAGTTCGCAGTTCTTTCCTAAAGCCAGTTTCGAAAATCAGGAAGATTTCTCAGGAAAAATCTCTAGGAGTGATTTCTAACCAAGAGAAATGTAATTTATATAAACACCCTGGCCATGAAATCCCGTGTTCCGAACATGCTACATGCATAATGTCTTCGACAACTATTCACTACAGATTTGTTAGCATGTGGATTACCGAACTTTCATCACAATAGATTGAATATTGATAATTAGAAGAATTTTCTCAGATTTTGCAGCGTTTTCCAAACGCCAGTTTCAAAAATGAAGCAGTTTACTCAGAAAAATACTCTTGGAGCGAGTTCTACCTAATAGAGAAGTAATTTACATTGTTTCAATCACCATGAAATTCCACGTTCCTAACACGGTATATGCATCACGGATTAGAAAAAGATTCTTTAATATGTTGTGAAAAGTTGGATTACCGAACTTTCTTACAACATAAAGGCATATTTACACCTAGAAATATTTACTCTCATTTTGAAGTTTTCTCCAATCTTCAGATTCGATAATCAGGCAATTTTCGCAGAAAAATTCTATTCAAGGTAGTTTTACCCAATAGAATTGTAATTTACATTGTTTCATTACGGTGAAATTCCATATTCCAAAGGCGCTCCATGAATCACGGTTTGAAAACTAATTACTACACTGTTATTAACATGTGGATTACCGGACTTTCATTCACCATTCAAGGCATATTGACACTTAGAAGCATTTTCTCAGATTTCACAGGGTTCTCCTAATGGCAGTTTTGAAAATGAGGCACATTTCGCAGAAAAATTCTCTTTAAGCGAGTTCTACCCAATAGACATGTAATTTATATTGTTTCCATCAATAAGACATTCCGTATTCCGAACACGTTACATGCATCATGAATTCGACAAACATTCTTTAATGAGTGTGAGCATATGGATTACCGAACTTTCATCCACCTTACAATGCATATTTATTCATAGAAGGTTTTTTCTTATTTAGTAGATTTCTCGTATTGTCAGTTTTTAAATCATGCAGTTTTTGCAGAAAAACCCTCATGGAGCGAGTTCTACCCAATAGACATGCAATTTACATAGAACCCGTCATCGTGAAATTCCGTGTTCTGAAAAAGCTACATGCATCACGGATTCGACAAATATTCACTACAGAGTCGTTAGCATAAGGATTACCTAACTTTCATCCACCATAAAAGTCATATTGACACTTTGAAACATTTTCTCATATTTCGAAATTTTTTCCTAATGCCAGTTTTGAAAATGAGGCAGAATTCGGAGACAAAGTTCTTGGAGCGAGTTCTACCCAAGGGACATATATTTTACGTAGATTCGCTCACCGTGATATTCTGTGTTCCGAACACACTTCATGTATCTCGGATTCAACAAATATTCACTACAGAGTTGTTAGCATGTGGATTACCGAACTTTCATCCACCCTACAAGGCATATTTACACCGAGAATGTATTCATCTGAGTTCGCAGTGCTTTCCTAACGCCAGTTTCGAAAATCAGGCAGATTTCTCAGGAAAAATCTCTAGGAGTGATTTCTAACCAAGAGAAATGTAATTTATATAAAATTCCTGGCCATGAAATCCCGTGTTCCGAACATGCTACATGCATAATGGATTCGACAACTATTCACTACAGATTTCTTAGCATGTGGATTACCGAACTTTCATCACAATAGATTGAATATTGATAATTAGAAGTATTTTCTCAGATTTTGCAGCGTTTTCCAGTTTCAAAATTCTAGTTTCAAAAATGAAGCTGTTTTCGCAGAAATATTCCCTTGGAGCGAGTTATACCCTATAGAGAAGCAATTTATATTGTTTCAATCACCGTGAAATTCCACGTTCCGAACACGGTATATGCATCACGGATTAGAAAAAGATTCTTTAATATGTTGTGAATATATGGATTAACGAACTTTCTTCCAAAATAAAGGCATATTTACACCTAGAAATATTTACTCTCATTCTGAAGTTTTCTCCAATCTTCAGATTCGATAATCAGGCAATTTTCGCAGAAATATTCCATTCCACCTAGTTTTACCCAATAGAATTTTAATTTACATTGTTTCCTTACGGTGAAATTCCATTTTCCAAAGGCTCTCAATTAATCACGGTTTGAAAAATAATTACTACACTGTTATTAATATGTGGATTACCGGACTTTCATTCACCATTCAAGGCATATTGACACTTAGAAGCATTTTCTCAGATTTCACAGGGTTCTCCTAATGGCAGTTTTGAAAATGAGGCACATTTCGCAGAAAAATTCTCTTCAAGCGAGTTCTACCCAATAGACATGTAATTTATATTGTTTCCATCAATAAGACATTCCGTATTCCAAACACGTTACATGCATCACGAATTCGACAAACATTCTTTAATGAGTGTGAGCATGTGGATTACCGAACTTTCATCCACCATACAAGGCATATTTACACCTAGAAGTGTTTATTCTGATTTCGCAGGTTTTTACTAACACCCAGTTTCTAAAATCATGAAATTTCCGCATAAAAATCCAATTCAAGCGGGTTCAATCCAGTAGAATTGTTATTTTCCGAGTATCACTCACCGAGACATTCCGTGTTCCGAAAACATTACATTGATCATGGCTTCGAGAAACAATATTTAATGACCGTGAGCATGTGGGTTACCCATGTTTCAACCACAATACATGGCATATTTACACCTAGAAATATTTACTCTCATTTTGAAGTTTTCTCCATACTTCAGATTCTGTAATCAGGTAATTTTCGCAGAAAAATTCTATTACAGCTAATTTTACCAAATAGAATTGTAACTTACATTGTTTCATTACGGTGAAATTCCATTTTTCAAAGGCGCTCCATGAATCACGGTTTGAAAAATAATTACTACACTGTTATTAACATGTGGATAACCGGACTTTCATTCACCATTCAAGGCATATTGACACTTAGAAGCATTTTCTCAGATTTCACAGGGTTCTCCTAATGGCAGTTTTGAAAATGAGGCACATTTCGCAGAAAAATTCTCTTCAAGCGAGTTCTACCCAATAGACATGTAATTTATATTGTTCCCATCAATAAGAGATTCCGTATTCCAAACACGTTACATGCATCACGAATTAAACAAATATTCTTTAATGAGTGTGAGCATGTGGATTACCGAACTTTCATCCACCATACAAGGCATAATTACTCCTAGAAATCTTTACTTAGATTTCACTGATATTTCCTTACGTCACTTACGAAAATCAGGCAGTTTTCGCAGAAAAATTCTCTTGCTGCATGTTCGATCCAAGAGACATCCCATTTTGATAGACACCGTCACCGTAACATTCCGTGTTCCGAAAAAGTACGTGCACATTGGATTCAACAAATATTCACAGCTGTGTTTTTAGAATGTGAATTACACATCTTTAATAAACCATTGAAGGCATATTGTCACCTTAAAGCATTTGCTCAGGTTTTGCAGCGTTTTCATAACACTAGTTTCCAAATGGAGGTAGATTTTACAGTAAAATTCTACTGGAGCGGGTTCTCACCAATAGATATGTCATTTACATAGTTTTTTCAACGTGACATTCCGTGTTCCGAACACACTACATACATCACGGATTTGAGAAACATTTTTAATGAGTTGTGTACATGTGTATAACAGAACTTCCATCCACCATACAAGGCATATTTACACCTAGAAGCTTTACATAATAGTTTGCAGCATTTTCCTAATAGCAGTTTCAAAAATCAGGCAGTTTCCTAAGGAAAAATCTTTTGGAGCGTGTTCTACCCAATAGATATGTAAATTATATATATTCTCCCGGTGTGAAATTCTGTGTTTCGAACACGCTGCATGCAGATAGGATTCGACAAAAATACACTACAGAGTTGTTTGCATGTGGATTACAGGTCTTTCATCACAATACAAGGCATATTGATGCTTAGAAGCATTTTCTCTGATTTCACAGAGCTTTCCAAACGCCAGCTTCGAAATTGAGGCAGATTTCATGGCAAAAACCTCTTGGAGCGGGTTCAAAACAATAGACATGTAATTTACATGGATTCGCTCACCGCGAAATTCCCTGTTCCGAACACGCTACATGCTTCTCGGATCCGACATATATTCACTACAGAGTTGTCAGCAATTGGATTACTGCTCTTTCATCCACCATACATGGCTTACTGACACTTTGAAGAATTTTCTCAGATTTCACAGGTTAGTTTTAATGCCAGGTTTGAAAATGAGGCAGATTGGGCAGGAAAATGCTCTTGGAGCGAGTTCTACCCAAAAGATATGTAATTTACCTAGTTTCACTCACCGTGACATTCCGTGTTCTGAACACGTTACATGCATCACGGATTCGACAAACATTCTTGAATGAGTTGTGAACATGTGTATTACCGAACTTTCATCCACTTTACAATGCATATTTATACATAGAAAGTTTTTTCTGATTTAGTAGATTTCTCCTAATGTCAGTTTTTAAATCATGCAGTTTTCGCAGAAAAATCCTCTTGGAGCGAGTTCTACCCAATAGACATGCAATTCACATAGAACCCGTCATCGTGAAATTCCGTGTTCCGAAAAAGCTACATGCATCACGGATTCGACAAATATTCACTACAGAGTCGTTAGCATAAGGATTACCGAACTTTCATACACCATAAAAGCCATATTGACACCTTGAAGCGTTTTCTCATATTTCGAAAGTTTTTCCTAATGCCAGTTTTGAAAATGAGGAAGAATTCGCAGAAAAAGCTCTTGGAACGAGTTCTACCCAAGGGACATGTATTTTACATAGATTCGCTCACCGTGATATTCTGTGTTCCGAACACGCTTCATGTATCTCGGATTCGACAAATATTCACTACAGAGTTGTTAGCATGCGGATTACCGAACTTTCATCCACCCTACAATGCATATTTACCCCGAGAATCTATTCATCTGTGTTCGCAGTGTTTTCCTAACGCCAGTTTAGAAAATCAGGCAGATTTCTAAGGAAAAATCTCTTGGAGTGATTTCTAACCAAGAGAAATGTAATTTACATAAACTAACTGGACATGAAATCCCGTGTTCCGAACATGCTACATGCATAATGGATTCGACAACTATTCACTACAGATTTGTTAGCATGTGGATTACCGAACTTTCATCACAATAGATTGAATATTGATAGTTAGAAGTATTTTCTCAGATTTTGCAGCGTTTTCCAAACGCCAGTTTCAAAAATGAAGCAGTTTTCCCTGAAAAATTCTCTTGGAGCGAGTTCTACCCAATAGAGAAGTAATTTACATTGTTTCAATCACCGTGAAATTCCACATTCCGAACACGGTATATGCATCACGGATTAGAAAAAGATTCTTTAATATGTTGTGAAAAGGTGGATTACTGAACTTTCTTCCAACAAAAAGGCATATATACACCTAGAAATATTTACTCTCATTTTGAAGCTTTCTCCAAATTTCAGATTCGATTATCAGGCATTTTTCGCAGAAAAATTCTATTCCAGCTAGTTCTACCCAATAGAATTGTAGTTTACATTGCTTCATTACGGTGAAATTCCGTTTTCCAAAAGCGCTCCATGAATCACGGTTTGAAAAATAATTACTACACTGTTATTAACATGTGGATTACCAGACTTTCATTCACCTTTCAAGGCATATTGACACTTAGAAGCATTTTCTCAGACTTCACAGGGTTCTCCTAAAGGCAGTTTAGAAAATGAGGCACATTTCGCAGAAAAATTCTCTTCAAGCGAGTTCTACCCAATAGACATGTAATTTATATTGTTTCCTTCAATAAGACATTCCGTATTCCGAACACGTTACATGCATCACGAATTCGACAAACATTCTTTAATGAGTGTGAGCATGTGGATTACCGAACTTTCATTCACCATACAAGGCATATTTACACCTAGAAGTGTTTATTCTGATTTCGCAGGTTTTTACTAACAGCCAGTTTCTAAAATCATGAAATTTTCGCATAATAATCCAATTCAAGCGTGTTCAATCCAGTAGAATTGTTATTTTCCGAGTATCACTCACCGAGACATTCCGTGTTCAGAAAACATTACATTGATCATGGCTTCGAGAAACAATATTTAATGACCGTGAGCTTGTGGGTTACCCATGTTTCAACCACAATACATGGCATATTTACACCTAGAAATATTTACTCTCATTTTGAAGTTTTCTCCATACTTCAGATTCGGTAATCAGGTAATTTTCGCAGAAAAATTCTATAACAGCTAATTTTACCAAATAGAATTGTAACTTACATTGTTTCATTACGGTGAAATTCCATTTTTCAAAGGCGCTCCATGAATCACGGTTTGAAAAATAATTACTACACTGTTATTAACATGTGGATAACCGGACTTTCATTCACCATTCAAGGCATATTGACACTTAGAAGCATTTTCTCAGATTTCACAGGGTTCTCCTAATGGCAGTTTTGAAAATGAGGCACATTTCGCAGAAAAATTCTCTTCAAGCGAGTTCTACCCAATAGACATGTAATTTATATTGTTCCCATCAATAAGAGATTCCGTATTCCAAACACGTTACATGCATCACGAATTCGACAAATATTCTTTAATGAGTGTGAGCATGTGGATTACCGAACTTTCATCCACCATACAAGGCATAATTACTCCTAGAAATCTTTACTTAGATTTCACTGATATTTCCTTACGTCACTTACGAAAATCAGGCAGTTTTCGCAAAAAAATTCTCTTGCTGCATGTTCGATCCAAGAGACATCCCATTTTGATAGACACCGTCACCGTAACATTCCGTGTTCCGAAAAAGTCCGTGCACATTGGATTCAACAAATATTCACAGCTGTGTTTTTAGAATGTGAATTACACATCTTTAATAAACCATTGAAGGCATATTGTCACCTTAAAGCATTTGCTCAGGTTTTGCAGCGTTTTCATAACACTAGTTTCCAAATGGAGGTAGATTTTACAGTAAAATTCTCCTGGAGCGTGTTCTCACCACTAGATATGTCATTTACATAGTTTTTTCAACGTGACATTCCGTGTTCCGAACACACTACATACATCACGGATTTGAGAAACATTTTTAATGAGTTGTGTACATGTGTATAACAGAACTTCCATCCACCATACAAGGCATATTTACACCTAGAAGCTTTACATAATAGTTTGCAGCATTTTCCTAATAGCAGTTTCAAAAATCAGGCAGTTTCCTAAGGAAAAATCTTTTGGAGCGTGTTCTACCCAATAGATATGTAAATTAAATATATTCTCCCGCTGTGAAATTCTGTGTTTCGAACACGCTGCATGCAGATAGGATTCGACAAAAATACACTACAGAGTTGTTTGCATGTGGATTACAGGTCTTTCATCACAATACAAGGCATATTGATGCTTAGAAGCATTTTCTCTGATTTCACAGAGCTTTCCAAACGCCAGCTTCGAAACTGAGGCAGATTTCACGGCAAAAACCTCTTGGAGCGGGTTCAAAACAATAGACATGTAATTTACATGGATTCGCTCACCGCGAAATTCCCTGTTCCGAACACGCTACATGCTTCTCGGATCCGACATATATTCACTACAGAGTTGTCAGCAATTGGATTACTGCTCTTTCATCCACCATACATGGCTTACTGACACTTTGAAGAATTTTCTCAGATTTCACAGGTTAGTTTTAATGCCAGGTTTGAAAATGAGGCAGATTGGGCAGGAAAATGCTCTTGGAGCGAGTTCTACCCAAAAGATATGTAATTTACCTAGTTTCACTCACCGTGACATTCCGTGTTCTGAACACGTTACATGCATCACGGATTCGACAAACATTCTTGAATGAGTTGTGAACATGTGTATTACCGAACTTTCATCCACTTTACAATGCATATTTATACATAGAAAGTTTTTTCTGATTTAGTAGATTTCTCCTAATGTCAGTTTTTAAATCATGCAGTTTTCGCAGAAAAATCCTCTTGGAGCGAGTTCTACCCAATAGACATGCAATTCACATAGAACCAGTCATCGTGAAATTCCGTGTTCCGAAAAAGCTACATGCATCACGGATTCGACAAATATTCACTACAGAGTCGTTAGCATAAGGATTACCGAACTTTCATCCACCATAAAAGCCATATTGACACCTTGAAGCGTTTTCTCATATTTCGAAAGTTTTTCCTAATGCCAGTTTTGAAAATGAGGAAGAATTCGCAGAAAAAGCTCTTGGAACGAGTTCTACCCAAGGGACATGTATTTTACATAGATTCGCTCACCGTGATATTCTGTGTTCCGAACACGCTTCATGTATCTCGGATTCGACAAATATTCACTACAGAGTTGTTAGCATGCGGATTACCGAACTTTCATCCACCCTACAATGCATATTTACCCCGAGAAGCTATTCATCTGTGTTCGCAGTGTTTTCCTAACGCCAGTTTAGAAAATCAGGCAGATTTCTCAGGAAAAATCTCTTGGAGTGATTTCTAACCAAGAGAAATGTAATTTACATAAACTAACTGGACATGAAATCCCGTGTTCCGAACATGCTACATGCATAATGGATTCGACAACTATTCACTACAGATTTGTTAGCATGTGGATTACCGAACTTTCATCACAATAGATTGAATATTGATAGTTAGAAGTATTTTCTCAGATTTTGCAGCGTTTTCCAAACGCCAGTTTCAAAAATGAAGCAGTTTTCTATGAAAAATTCTCTTGGAGCGAGTTCTACCCATTAGAGAAGTAATTTACATTGTTTCAATCACCGTGAAATTCCACATTCCGAACACGGTATATGCATCACGGATTAGAAAAAGATTCTTTAATATGTTGTGAAAAGGTGGATTACTGAACTTTCTTCCAACAAAAAGGCATATATACACCTAGAAATATTTACTCTCATTTTGAAGCTTTCTCCAAATTTCAGATTCGATTATCAGGCATTTTTCGCAGAAAAATTCTATTCCAGCTACTTCTACCCAATAGAATTGTAGTTTACATTGCTTCATTACGGTGAAATTCCGTTTTCCAAAAGCGCTCCATGAATCACGGTTTGAAAAATAATTACTACACTGTTATTAACATGTGGATTACCAGACTTTCATTCACCTTTCAAGGCATATTGACACTTAGAAGCATTTTCTCAGACTTCACAGTGTTCTCCTAAAGGCAGTTTAGAAAATGAGGCACATTTCGCAGAAAAATTCTCTTCAAGCGAGTTCTACCCAATAGACATGTAATTTATATTGTTTCCTTCAATAAGACATTCCGTATTCCAAACACGTTACATGCATCACGAATTCGACAAACATTCTTTAATGAGTGTGAGCATGTGGATTACCGAACTTTCATTCACCATACAAGGCATATTTACACCTAGAAGTGTTTATTCTGATTTTGCAGGTTTTTACTAACAGCCAGTTTCTAAAATCATGAAATTTTCGCATAAAAATCCAATTCAAGCGAGTTCAATCCAGTAGAATTGTTATTTTCCGAGTATCACTCACCGAGACATTCCGTGTTCCGAAAACATTACATTGATCATGGCTTCGAGAAACAATATTTAATGACCGTGAGCATGTGGGTTACCCATGTTTCAACCACAATACATGGCATATTTACACCTAGAAATATTTACTCTCATTTTGAAGTTTTCTCCATACTTCAGATTCGGTAATCAGGTAATTTTCGCAGAAAAATTCTATAACAGCTAATTTTACCAAATACAATTGTAACTTACATTGTTTCATTACGGTGAAATTCCATTTTTCAAAGGCGCTCCATGAATCACGGTTTGAAAAATAATTACTACACTGTTATTAACATGTGGATAACCGGACTTTCATTCACCATTCAAGGCATATTGACACTTAGAAGCATTTTCTCAGATTTCACAGGGTTCTCCTAATGGCAGTTTTGAAAATGAGGCACATTTCGCAGAAAAATTCTCTTCAAGCGAGTTCTACCCAATAGACATGTAATTTATATTGTTCCCATCAATAAGAGATTCCGTATTCCAAACACGTTACATGCATCACGAATTCGACAAATATTCTTTAATGAGTGTGAGCATGTGGATTACCGAACTTTCATCCACCATACAAGGCATAATTACTCCTAGAAATCTTTACTTAGATTTCACTGATATTTCCTTACGTCACTTACGAAAATCAGGCAGTTTTCGCAGAAAAATTCTCTTGCTGCATGTTCGATCCAAGAGACATCCCATTTTGATAGACACCGTCACCGTAACATTCCGTGTTCCGAAAAAGTCCGTGCACATTGGATTCAACAAATATTCACAGCTGTGTTTTTAGAATGTGAATTACACATCTTTAATAAACCATTGAAGGCATATTGTCACCTTAAAGCATTTGCTCAGGTTTTGCAGCGTTTTCATAACACTAGTTTCCAAATGGAGGTAGATTTTACAGTAAAATTCTCCTGGAGCGGGTTCTCACCACTAGATATGTCATTTACATAGTTTTTTCAACGTGACATTCCGTGTTCCGAACACACTACATACATCACGGATTTGAGAAACATTTTTAATGAGTTGTGTACATGTGTATAACAGAACTTCCATCCACCATACAAGGCATATTTACACCTAGAAGCTTTACATAATAGTTTGCAGCATTTTCCTAATAGCAGTTTCAAAAATCAGGCAGTTTCCTAAGGAAAAATCTTTTGGAGCGTGTTCTACCCAATAGATATGTAAATTATATATATTCTCCCGCTGTGAAATTCTGTGTTTCGAACACGCTGCATGCAGATAGGATTCGACAAAAATACACTACAGAGTTGTTTGCATGTGGATTACAGGTCTTTCATCACAATACAAGGCATATTGATGCTTAGAAGCATTTTCTCTGATTTCACAGAGCTTTCCAAACGCCAGCTTCGAAACTGAGGCAGATTTCACGGCAAAAACCTCTTGGAGCGGGTTCAAAACAATAGACATGTAATTTACATGGATTCGCTCACCGCGAAATTCCCTGTTCTGAACACGCTATATGCTTCTCGGATCCGACATATATTCACTACAGAGTTGTCAGCAATTGGATTACTGCTCTTTCATCCACCATACATGGCTTACTGACACTTTGAAGAATTTTCTCAGATTTCACAGGTTAGTTTTAATGCCAGGTTTGAAAATGAGGCAGATTGGGCAGGAAAATGCTCTTGGAGCGAGTTCTACCCAAAAGATATGTAATTTACCTAGTTTCACTCACCGTGACATTCCGTGTTCTGAACACGTTACATGCATCACGGATTCGACAAACATTCTTGAATGAGTTGTGAACATGTGTATTACCGAACTTTCATCCACTTTACAATGCATATTTATACATAGAAAGTTTTTTCTGATTTAGTAGATTTCTCCTAATGTCAGTTTTTAAATCATGCAGTTTTCGCAGAAAAATCCTCTTGGAGCGAGTTCTACCCAATAGACATGCAATTCACATAGAACCAGTCATCGTGAAATTCCGTGTTCCGAAAAAGCTACATGCATCACGGATTCGACAAATATTCACTACAGAGTCGTTAGCATAAGGATTACCGAACTTTCATCCACCATAAAAGCCATATTGACACCTTGAAGCGTTTTCTCATATTTCGAAAGTTTTTCCTAATGCCAGTTTTGAAAATGAGGAAGAATTCGCAGAAAAAGCTCTTGGAACGAGTTCTACCCAAGGGACATGTATTTTACATAGATTCGCTCACCGTGATATTCTGTGTTCCGAACACGCTTCATGTATCTCGGATTCGACAAATATTCACTACAGAGTTGTTAGCATGCGGATTACCGAACTTTCATCCACCCTACAATGCATATTTACCCCGAGAAGCTATTCATCTGTGTTCGCAGTGTTTTCCTAACGCCAGTTTCGAAAATCAGGCAGATTTCTAAGGAAAAATCTCTTGGAGTGATTTCTAACCAAGAGAAATGTAATTTACATAAACTAACTGGACATGAAATCCCGTGTTCCGAACATGCTACATGCATAATGGATTCGACAACTATTCACTACAGATTTGTTAGCATGTGGATTACCGAACTTTCATCACAATAGATTGAATATTGATAGTTAGAAGTATTTTCTCAGATTTTGCAGCGTTTTCCAAACGCCAGTTTCAAAAATGAAGCAGTTTTCCCTGAAAAATTCTCTTGGAGCGAGTTCTACCCAATAGAGAAGTAATTTACATTGTTTCAATCACCGTGAAATTCCACATTCCGAACACGGTATATGCATCACGGATTAGAAAAAGATTCTTTAATATGTTGTGAAAAGGTGGATTACTGAACTTTCTTCCAACAAAAAGGCATATATACACCTAGAAATATTTACTCTCATTTTGAAGCTTTCTCCAAATTTCAGATTCGATTATCAGGCATTTTTCGCAGAAAAATTCTATTCCAGCTAGTTCTACCCAATAGAATTGTAGTTTACATTGCTTCATTACGGTGAAATTCCGTTTTCCAAAAGCGCTCCATGAATCACGGTTTGAAAAATAATTACTACACTGTTATTAACATGTGGATTACCAGACTTTCATTCACCTTTCAAGGCATATTGACACTTAGAAGCATTTTCTCAGACTTCACAGGGTTCTCCTAAAGGCAGTTTAGAAAATGAGGCACATTTCGCAGAAAAATTCTCTTCAAGCGAGTTCTACCCAATAGACATGTAATTTATATTGTTTCCTTCAATAAGACATTCCGTATTCCAAACACGTTACATGCATCACGAATTCGACAAACATTCTTTAATGAGTGTGAGCATGTGGATTACCGAACTTTCATTCACCATACAAGGCATATTTACACCTAGAAGTGTTTATTCTGATTTCGCAGGTTTTTACTAACAGCCAGTTTCTAAAATCATGAAATTTTCGCATAAAAATCCAATTCAAGCGTGTTCAATCCAGTAGAATTGTTATTTTCCGAGTATCACTCACCGAGACATTCCGTGTTCCGAAAACATTACATTGATCATGGCTTCGAGAAACAATATTTAATGACCGTGAGCATGTGGGTTACCCATGTTTCAACCACAATACATGGCATATTTACACCTAGAAATATTTACTCTCATTTTGAAGTTTTCTCCATACTTCAGATTCGGTAATCAGGTAATTTTCGCAGAAAAATTCTATAACAGCTAATTTTACCAAATAGAATTGTAACTTACATTGTTTCATTACGGTGAAATTCCATTTTTCAAAGGCGCTCCATGAATCACGGTTTGAAAAATAATTACTACACTGTTATTAACATGTGGATAACCGGACTTTCATTCACCATTCAAGGCATATTGACACTTAGAAGCATTTTCTCAGATTTCACAGGGTTCTCCTAATGGCAGTTTTGAAAATGAGGCACATTTCGCAGAAAAATTCTCTTCAAGCGAGTTCTACCCAATAGACATGTAATTTATATTGTTCCCATCAATAAGAGATTCCGTATTCCAAACACGTTACATGCATCACGAATTCGACAAATATTCTTTAATGAGTGTGAGCATGTGGATTACCGAACTTTCATCCACCATACAAGGCATAATTACTCCTAGAAATCTTTACTTAGATTTCACTGATATTTCCTTACGTCACTTACGAAAATCAGGCAGTTTTCGCAAAAAAATTCTCTTGCTGCATGTTCGATCCAAGAGACATCCCATTTTGATAGACACCGTCACCGTAACATTCCGTGTTCCGAAAAAGTCCGTGCACATTGGATTCAACAAATATTCACAGCTGTGTTTTTAGAATGTGAATTACACATCTTTAATAAACCATTGAAGGCATATTGTCACCTTAAAGCATTTGCTCAGGTTTTGCAGCGTTTTCATAACACTAGTTTCCAAATGGAGGTAGATTTTACAGTAAAATTCTCCTGGAGCGGGTTCTCACCACTAGATATGTCATTTACATAGTTTTTTCAACGTGACATTCCGTGTTCCGAACACACTACATACATCACGGATTTGAGAAACATTTTTAATGAGTTGTGTACATGTGTATAACAGAACTTCCATCCACCATACAAGGCATATTTACACCTAGAAGCTTTACATAATAGTTTGCAGCATTTTCCTAATAGCAGTTTCAAAAATCAGGCAGTTTCCTAAGGAAAAATCTTTTGGAGCGTGTTCTACCCAATAGATATGTAAATTATATATATTCTCCCGCTGTGAAATTCTGTGTTTCGAACACGCTGCATGCAGATAGGATTCGACAAAAATACACTACAGAGTTGTTTGCATGTGGATTACAGGTCTTTCATCACAATACAAGGCATATTGATGCTTAGAAGCATTTTCTCTGATTTCACAGAGCTTTCCAAACGCCAGCTTCGAAACTGAGGCAGATTTCACGGCAAAAACCTCTTGGAGCGGGTTCAAAACAATAGACATGTAATTTACATGGATTCGCTCACCGCGAAATTCCCTGTTCCGAACACGCTACATGCTTCTCGGATCCGACATATATTCACTACAGAGTTGTCAGCAATTGGATTACTGCTCTTTCATCCACCATACATGGCTTACTGACACTTTGAAGAATTTTCTCAGATTTCACAGGTTAGTTTTAATGCCAGGTTTGAAAATGAGGCAGATTGGGCAGGAAAATGCTCTTGGAGCGAGTTCTACCCAAAAGATATGTAATTTACCTAGTT
Organism: Camelus dromedarius; assembly: GCF_036321535.1. Classification (NCBI taxonomy): domain Eukaryota; kingdom Metazoa; phylum Chordata; class Mammalia; order Artiodactyla; family Camelidae; genus Camelus; species Camelus dromedarius. The sequence continues at coordinate 1,323,618 of NW_026989758.1, forward strand.
TCACTCACCGTGACATTCCGTGTTCTGAACACGTTACATGCATCACGGATTCGACAAACATTCTTGAATGAGTTGTGAACATGTGTATTACCGAACTTTCATCCACTTTACAATGCATATTTATACATAGAAAGTTTTTTCTGATTTAGTAGATTTCTCCTAATGTCAGTTTTTAAATCATGCAGTTTTCGCAGAAAAATCCTCTTGGAGCGAGTTCTACCCAATAGACATGCAATTCACATAGAACCAGTCATCGTGAAATTCCGTGTTCCGAAAAAGCTACATGCATCACGGATTCGACAAATATTCACTACAGAGTCGTTAGCATAAGGATTACCGAACTTTCATCCACCATAAAAGCCATATTGACACCTTGAAGCGTTTTCTCATATTTCGAAAGTTTTTCCTAATGCCAGTTTTGAAAATGAGGAAGAATTCGCAGAAAAAGCTCTTGGAACGAGTTCTACCCAAGGGACATGTATTTTACATAGATTCGCTCACCGTGATATTCTGTGTTCCGAACACGCTTCATGTATCTCGGATTCGACAAATATTCACTACAGAGTTGTTAGCATGCGGATTACCGAACTTTCATCCACCCTACAATGCATATTTACCCCGAGAAGCTATTCATCTGTGTTCGCAGTGTTTTCCTAACGCCAGTTCGAAAATCAGGCAGATTTCTAAGGAAAAATCTCTTGGAGTGATTTCTAACCAAGAGAAATGTAATTTACATAAACTAACTGGACATGAAATCCCGTGTTCCGAACATGCTACATGCATAATGGATTCGACAACTATTCACTACAGATTTGTTAGCATGTGGATTACCGAACTTTCATCACAATAGATTGAATATTGATACTTAGAAGTATTTTCTCAGATTTTGCAGCGTTTTCCAAACGCCAGTTTCAAAAATGAAGCAGTTTTCCCTGAAAAATTCTCTTGGAGCGAGTTCTACCCAATAGAGAAGTAATTTACATTGTTTCAATCACCGTGAAATTCCACATTCCGAACACGGTATATGCATCACGGATTAGAAAAAGATTCTTTAATATGTTGTGAAAAGTTGGATTACTGAACTTTCTTCCAACAAAAAGGCATATATACACCTAGAAATATTTACTCTCATTTTGAAGCTTTCTCCAAATTTCAGATTCGATTATCAGGCATTTTTCGCAGAAAAATTCTATTCCAGCTAGTTCTACCCAATAGAATTGTAGTTTACATTGCTTCATTACGGTGAAATTCCATTTTCCAAAAGCGCTCCATGAATCACGGTTTGAAAAATAATTACTACACTGTTATTAACATGTGGATTACCAGACTTTCATTCACCTTTCAAGGCATATTGACACTTAGAAGCATTTTCTCAGACTTCACAGGGTTCTCCTAAAGGCAGTTTAGAAAATGAGGCACATTTCGCAGAAAAATTCTCTTCAAGCGAGTTCTACCCAATAGACATGTAATTTATATTGTTTCCTTCAATAAGACATTCCGTAATCCGAACACGTTACATGCATCACGAATTGGACAAACATTCTTTAATGAGTGTGAGCATGTGGATTACCGAACTTTCATCCACCATACAAGGCATATTTACACCTAGATGTGTATATTCAGATTTCGCAGGTTTTTCCTAACATCCAGTTTCGAAAATCATGTAATTTTCGCAGAAAAATTCAATTCAAGCGAGTTCAATCCATTAGAATTGTAATTTTCCGAGTATCACTCACCGAGACATTCCGTGTTCCGAAAACGTTACATTAATCATGGCTTCGACAAACAATATTTAATGACCGTGAGCATGTGGATTACCCATATTTCAACCACAATACAAGGCATATTTACACCTAGAAATATTTACTTAGATTTCGCAGATTTTTCCTAACGTCACTAATAAAATCAGGCAGTTTTCGCAGAAAAATTCTCTTGCTGCATGTTCGATCCAAGAGACATCGCATTTTGATAGATACCGTCACCGTAACATTCCGTGTTCCGAAAAAGGTACGTGCACATTGGATTCAACAAATATTCACAACTGTGTTGTTAGAATGTGAATTACACATCTTTAATAAACCATTGAAGGCATATTGTCACCTTAAAGCATTTGCTCAGGTTTTGCAGCGTTTTCATAACACCAGTTTCCAAACGGAGGTAGATTTTTCAGTAAAATTCTCCTGGAGCGGGTTTCACCAATAGATATGTAATTTACATAGTTTCTTTCAACGTGACATTGCGTGTTCCGAACACACTACATACATCACGGATTTGAGAAACATTTTTAATGAGTTGTGTACATGTGTATTACAGAACTTTCATCCACCATACAAGGCATATTTACACCTAGAATCTTTACATCATAATTTGCAGCATTTTCCTAATAGCAGTTTCAAAAATCAGGCAGTTTCCTAAGGAAAAAACTGTTGGAGCGTGTTCTACCCAATAGATATGTAAATTAAATATATTCTCCCGCTGTGAAATTCTGTGTGTCGAACACGCTGCATGCAGAGAGGATTCGACAAATATACACTATAGAGTTGTTTGCATGTGGATTACAGGACTTTCATCACAATACAAGGCATATTGATGCTTAGAAGCATTTTCTCTGATTTCACAGAGCTTTCCAAACGCCAGTTTCGGAACTGAGGCAGATTTCACGGCAAAAACCTCTTGGAGCGGGTTCAAAACAATAGACAAGTAATTTACATGGATTCGCTCACCGTGAAATTCCCTGTTCCGAACACGCTACATGCTTCTCGGATCCGCCAAATATTCTCTACAGAGTTGTCAGCAAGGGGATTACTGCTCTTTCATCCACCATACATGGCTTACTGACACTTTGAAGAATTTTCTGAGATTTCACAGGTTAGTTTTAATGCCAGGTTTGAAAATGAGGCAGATTGGGCAGGAAAATGCTCTTGGAGCGAGTTCTACCCAAAAGATATGTAATTTACCTAGTTTCACTCACCGTGATATTCCGTGTTCTGAACACGTTACATGCATCACGGATTCGACAAACATTCTTTAATGAGTTGTGAACATGTGTATTACCGAACTTTCATCCACCTTACAATGCATATTTATACATAGAAAGTTTTTTCTGATTTAGTAGATTTCTCCGAATGTCAGTTTTTAAATCATGCAGTTTTCACAGAAAAATCTTCATGGAGCGAGTTCTACCCAATAGACATGCAATTTACATAGAACCCGTCATCGTGAAATTCCGTGTTCCGAAAAAGCTACATGCATCACGGATTCGACAAATATTCACTACAGAGTCGTTAGCATAAAAGATTACCTAACTTTCATCCACCATAAAAGCCATATTGACACTTTGAAGCGTTTTCTCATATTTTGAAAGTTTTTCCTAATGCCAGTTTTGAAAATTAGGCAGAATTCGGAGAAAAAGCTCTTGGAGCGAGTTCTACCCATGAGACATGTATTTTACATAGATTCGCTCACCGTGATATTCTGTGTTCCGAACACGCTTCATGTATCTCGGATTCGACAAATATTCACTACAGAGTTGTTAGCATGCGGATTACCGAACTTTCATCCACCCTACAAGGCATATTTACACCGAGAATCTATTCATCTGAGTTCGCAGTTTTTCCTAAAGCCAGTTTCGAAAATCAGGAAGATTTCTCAGGAAAAATCTCTAGGAGTGATTTCTAACCAAGAGAAATGTAATTTATATAAACACCCTGGCCATGAAATCCCGTGTTCCGAACATGCTACATGCATAATGTCTTCGACAACTATTCACTACAGATTTGTTAGCATGTGGATTACCGAACTTTCATCACAATAGATTGAATATTGATAATTAGAAAAATTTTCTCAGATTTTGCAGCGTTTTCCAAACGCCAGTTTCAAAAATGAAGCAGTTTACTCAGAAAAATACTCTTGGAGCGAGTTCTACCTAATAGAGAAGTAATTTACATTGTTTCAATCACCATGAAATTCCACGTTCCTAACACGGTATATGCATCACGGATTAGAAAAAGATTCTTTAATATGTTGTGAAAAGGTGGATTACCGAACTTTCTTACAACATAAAGGCATATTTACACCTAGAAATATTTACTCTCATTTTGAAGTTTTCTCCAATCTGCAGATTCGATAATCAGGCAATTTTCGCAGAAAAATTCTATTCAAGGTAGTTTTACCCAATAGAATTGTAATTTACATTGTTTCATTACGGTGAAATTCCATATTCCAAAGGCACTCCATGAATCACGGTTTGAAAACTAATTACTACACTGTTATTAACATGTGGATTACCGGACTTTCATTCACCATTCAAGGCATATTGACACTTAGAAGCATTTTCTCAGATTTCACAGGGTTCTCCTAATGGCAGTTTTGAAAATGAGGCACATTTCGCAGAAAAATTCTCTTTAAGCGAGTTCTACCCAATAGACATGTAATTTATATTGTTTCCATCAATAAGACATTCCGTATTCCGAACACGTTACATGCATCATGAATTCGACAAACATTCTTTAATGAGTGTGAGCATATGGATTACCGAACTTTCATCCACCGTACAATGCATATTTATTCATAGAAGGTTTTTTCTTATTTAGTAGATTTCTTGTATTGTCAGTTTTTAAATCATGCAGTTTTTGCAGAAAAACCCTCATGGAGCAAGTTCTACCCAATAGACATGCAATTAACATAGAACCCGTCATCGTGAAATTCCGTGTTCTGAAAAAGCTACATGCATCACGGATTCGACAAATATTCACTACAGAGTCGTTAGCATAAGGATTACCTAACTTTCATCCACCATAAAAGTCATATTGACACTTTGAAACATTTTCTCATATTTCGAAATTTTTTCCTAATGCCAGTTTTGAAAATGAGGCAGAATTCGGAGAGAAAGTTCTTGGAGCGAGTTCTACCCAAGGGACAAATATTTTACGTAGATTCGCTCACCGTGATATTCTGTGTTCCGAACACACTTCATGTATCTCGGATTCAACAAATATTCACTACAGAGTTGTTAGCATGTGGATTACCGAACTTTCATCCACCCTACAAGGCATATTTACACCGAGAATGTATTCATCTGAGTTCGCAGTGCTTTCCTAACGCCAGTTTCGAAAATCAGGCAGATTTCTCAGGAAAAATCTCTAGGAGTGATTTCTAACCAAGAGAAATGTAATTTATATAAAATTCCTGGCCATGAAATCCCGTGTTCCGAACATGCTACATGCATAATGGATTCGACAACTATTCACTACAGATTTCTTAGCATGTGGATTACCGAACTTTCATCACAATAGATTGAATATTGATAATTAGAAGTATTTTCTCAGATTTTGCAGCGTTTTCCAGTTTCAAAATTCTAGTTTCAAAAATGAAGCAGTTTTCGCAGAAATATTCCCTTGGAGCGAGTTATACCCAATAGAGAAGCAATTTATATTGTTTCAATCACCGTGAAATTCCACGTTCCGAACACGGTATATGCATCACGGATTAGAAAAAGATTCTTTAATATGTTGTGAATATGTGGATTAACGAACTTTCTTCCAAAATAAAGGCATATTTACACCTAGAAATATTTACTCTCATTCTGAAGTTTTCTCCAATCTTCAGATTCGATAATCAGGCAATTTTCGCAGAAATATTCCATTCCACCTAGTTTTACCCAATAGAATTTTAATTTACATTGTTTCATTACGGTGAAATTCCATTTTCCAAAGGCTCTCAATTAATCACGGTTTGAAAAATAATTACTACACTGTTATTAATATGTGGATTACCGGACTTTCATTCACCATTCAAGGCATATTGACACTTAGAAGCATTTTCTCAGATTTCACAGGGTTCTCCTAATGGCAGTTTTGAAAATGAGGCACATTTCGCAGAAAAATTCTCTTCAAGCGAGTTCTACCCAATAGACATGTTATTTATATTGTTTCCATCAATAAGACATTCCGTATTCCAAACACGTTACATGCATCACGAATTCGACAAACATTCTTTAATGAGTGTGAGCATGTGGATTACCGAACTTTCATCCACCATACAAGGCATATTTACACCTAGAAGTGTTTATTCTGATTTCGCAGGTTTTTAATAACACCCAGTTTCTAAAATCATGAAATTTTCGCATAAAAATCCAATTCAAGCGAGTTCAATCCAGTAGAATTGTTATTTTCCGAGTATCACTCACCGAGACATTCCGTGTTCCGAAAACATTACATTGATCATGGCTTCGAGAAACAATATTTAATGACCGTGAGCATGTGGGTTACCCATGTTTCAACCACAATACATGGCATATTTACACCTAGAAATATTTACTCTCATTTTGAAGTTTTCTCCATACTTCAGATTCGGTAATCAGGTAATTTTCGCAGAAAAATTCTATTACAGCTAATTTTACCAAATAGAATTGTAACTTACATTGTTTCATTACGGTGAAATTCCATTTTTCAAAGGCGCTCCATGAATCACGGTTTGAAAAATAATTACTACACTGTTATTAACATGTGGATAACCGGACTTTCATTCACCATTCAAGGCATATTGACACTTAGAAGCATTTTCTCAGATTTCACAGGGTTCTCCTAATGGCAGTTTTGAAAATGAGGCACATTTCGCAGAAAAATTCTCTTCAAGCGAGTTCTACCCAATAGACATGTAATTTATATTGTTCCCATCAATAAGAGATTCCGTATTCCAAACACGTTACATGCATCACGAATTCGACAAATATTCTTTAATGAGTGTGAGCATGTGGATTACCGAACTTTCATCCACCATACAAGGCATAATTACTCCTAGAAATCTTTACTTAGATTTCACTGATATTTCCTTACGTCACTTACGAAAATCAGGCAGTTTTCGCAGAAAAATTCTCTTGCTGCATGTTCGATCCAAGAGACATCCCATTTTGATAGACACCGTCACCGTAACATTCCGTGTTCCGAAAAAGTACGTGCACATTGGATTCAACAAATATTCACAGCTGTGTTTTTAGAATGTGAATTACACATCTTTAATAAACCATTGAAGGCATATTGTCACCTTAAAGCATTTGCTCAGGTTTTGCAGCGTTTTCATAACACTAGTTTCCAAATGGAGGTAGATTTTACAGTAAAATTCTCCTGGAGCGGGTTCTCACCACTAGATATGTCATTTACATAGTTTTTTCAACGTGACATTCCGTGTTCCGAACACACTACATACATCACGGATTTGAGAAACATTTTTAATGAGTTGTGTACATGTGTATAACAGAACTTCCATCCACCATACAAGGCATATTTACACCTAGAAGCTTTACATAATAGTTTGCAGCATTTTCCTAATAGCAGTTTCAAAAATCAGGCAGTTTCCTAAGGAAAAATCTTTTGGAGCGTGTTCTACCCAATAGATATGTAAATTATATATATTCTCCCGCTGTGAAATTCTGTGTTTCGAACACGCTGCATGCAGATAGGATTCGACAAAAATACACTACAGAGTTGTTTGCATGTGGATTACAGGTCTTTCATCACAATACAAGGCATATTGATGCTTAGAAGCATTTTCTCTGATTTCACAGAGCTTTCCAAACGCCAGCTTCGAAACTGAGGCAGATTTCACGGCAAAAACCTCTTGGAGCGGGTTCAAAACAATAGACATGTAATTTACATGGATTCGCTCACCGCGAAATTCCCTGTTCCGAACACGCTACATGCTTCTCGGATCCGACATATATTCACTACAGAGTTGTCAGCAATTGGATTACTGCTCTTTCATCCACCATACATGGCTTACTGACACTTTGAAGAATTTTCTCAGATTTCACAGGTTAGTTTTAATGCCAGGTTTGAAAATGAGGCAGATTGGGCAGGAAAATGCTCTTGGAGCGAGTTCTACCCAAAAGATATGTAATTTACCTAGTTTCACTCACCGTGACATTCCGTGTTCTGAACACGTTACATGCATCACGGATTCGACAAACATTCTTGAATGAGTTGTGAACATGTGTATTACCGAACTTTCATCCACTTTACAATGCATATTTATACATAGAAAGTTTTTTCTGATTTAGTAGATTTCTCCTAATGTCAGTTTTTAAATCATGCAGTTTTCGCAGAAAAATCCTCTTGGAGCGAGTTCTACCCAATAGACATGCAATTCACATAGAACCAGTCATCGTGAAATTCCGTGTTCCGAAAAAGCTACATGCATCACGGATTCGACAAATATTCACTACAGAGTCGTTAGCATAAGGATTACCGAACTTTCATCCACCATAAAAGCCATATTGACACCTTGAAGCGTTTTCTTATATTTCGAAAGTTTTTCCTAATGCCAGTTTTGAAAATGAGGAAGAATTCGCAGAAAAAGCTCTTGGAACGAGTTCTACCCAAGGGACATGTATTTTACATAGATTCGCTCACCGTGATATTCTGTGTTCCGAACACGCTTCATGTATCTCGGATTCGACAAATATTCACTACAGAGTTGTTAGCATGCGGATTACCGAACTTTCATCCACCCTACAATGCATATTTACCCCGAGAAGCTATTCATCTGTGTTCGCAGTGTTTTCCTAACGCCAGTTTAGAAAATCAGGCAGATTTCTAAGGAAAAATATCTTGGAGTGATTTCTAACCAAGAGAAATGTAATTTACATAAACTAACTGGACATGAAATCCCGTGTTCCGAACATGCTACATGCATAATGGATTCGACAACTATTCACTACAGATTTGTTAGCATGTGGATTACCGAACTTTCATCACAATAGATTGAATATTGATACTTAGAAGTATTTTCTCAGATTTTGCAGCGTTTTCCAAACGCCAGTTTCAAAAATGAAGCAGTTTTCCATGAAAAATTCTCTTGGAGCGAGTTCTACCCAATAGAGAAGTAATTTACATTGTTTCAATCACCGTGAAATTCCACATTCCGAACACGGTATATGCATCACGGATTAGAAAAAGATTCTTTAATATGTTGTGAAAAGGTGGGTTACTGAACTTTCTTCCAACAAAAAGGCATATTTATACTTAGAAATATTTACTCTCATTTTGAAGCTTTCTCCAAATTTCAGATTCGATTATCAGGCATTTTTCGCAGAAAAATTCTATTCCAGCTAGTTCTACCCAATAGAATTGTAGTTTACATTGCTTCATTACGGTGAAATTCCGTTTTCCAAAAGCGCTCCATGAATCACGGTTTGAAAAATAATTACTACACTGTTATTAACATGTGGATTACCAGACTTTCATTCACCTTTCAAGGCATATTGACACTTAGAAGCATTTTCTCAGACTTCACAGGGTTCTCCTAAAGGCAGTTTAGAAAATGAGGCACATTTCGCAGAAAAATTCTCTTCAAGCGAGTTCTACCCAATAGACATGTAATTTATATTGTTTCCTTCAATAAGACATTCCGTATTCCGAACACGTTACATGCATCACGAATTGGACAAACATTCTTTAATGAGTGTGAGCATGTGGATTACCGAACTTTCATCCACCATACAAGGCATATTTACACCTAGAAGTGTATATTCAGATTTCGCAGGTTTTTCCTAACATCCAGTTTCGAAAATCATGTAATTTTCGCAGAAAAATCCAATTCAAGCGAGTTCAATCCAGTAGAAATATTATTTTCCGAGTATCACTCACCGAGACATTTCGTCTCCCGAAAAATTTAACTTGATCATGGCTTCGACAAACATTATTTAATGACCGTGAGCATGTGGATTACCGATGTTTCAACCACAATACAAGGCATATTTACACCTAGAAATGTTTACTTAGATTTCGCAGATTTTTCCTAATGTCACTTACAAAAATCAGGCAGTTTTCGCAGAGAAATTCTCTTGCTGCATGTTCGATCCATGAGACATCCCATTTTGATAGATACCGTCACTGTAACATTCCGTGTTCTGAAAAAGGTACGTGCACATTGGATTCAACAAATATTCACAGCTGTGTTTTTAGAATGTGAATTACACATCTTTAATAAACCATTGAAGGCTAATTGTCACCTTAAAGCATTTGCTCAGGTATTGCAGCGTTTTCATAACACCAGTTTCCAAACGGAGGTAGATTTTACAGTAAAATTCTCCTGGAGCGGGTTCTCACCACTAGATATGTCATTTACATAGTTACTTTCAACGTGACATTCTGTGTTCCGAACACACTACATACATCACGGATTTGAGAAACATTTTTAATGAGTTGTGTACATGTGTATTACAGAACTTCCATCCACCATACAAGGCATATTTACACCTAGAAGCTTTACATCATAGTTTGCAGCATTTTCCTAATAGCAGTTTCAAAAATCAGGCAGTTTCCTAAGGAAAAAACTGTTGGAGCGTGTTCTACCCAATAGATATGTAAATTATATATATTCTCCCGCTGTGAAATTCTGTGTTTCGAACACGCTGCATGCAGATAGGATTCGACAAAAATACACTACAGGGTTGTTTACATGTGGATTACAGGACTTTCATCACAATAAAAGGCATATTGATGCTTAGAAGCATTTTCTCTGATTTCACAGAGCTTTCCAAACGCCAGTTTCGAAACTGAGGCAGATTTCACTGCAAAAACCTCTTGGAGCGGGTTCAAAACAATAGACATGTAATTTACATGGATTCGCTCACCGTGAAATTCCCTGTTCTGAACACGCTACATGCTTCTCGGATCCGACATATATTCACTACAGAGTTGTCAGCAATTGGATTACTGCTCTTTCATCCACCATACATGGATCACTGACACTTTGAAGAATTTTCTCAGATTTCACAGGTTAGTTTTAATGCCAGGTTTGAAAATGAGGCAGATTGGGCAGGAAAATGCTCTTGGAGCGAGTTCTACCCAAAAGATATGTAATTTACCTAGTTTCACTCACCGTGACATTCCGTGTTCTGAACACGTTACATGCATCACGGATTCGACAAACATTCTTGAATGAGTTGTGAACATGTGTATTACGAACTTTCATCCACCTTACAATGCATATTTATACATAGAAAGTTTTTTCTGATTTAGTAGATTTCTCCTAATGTCAGTTTTTAAATCATGCAGTTTTCGCAGAAAAATCCTCTTGGAGCGAGTTCTACCCAATAGACATGCAATTCACATAGAACCCGTCATCGTGAAATTCCATGTTCCGAAAAAGCTACATGCATCACGGATTCGACAAATATTCACTACAGAGTCGTTAGCATAAGGATTAGCGAACTTTCATCCACCATAAAAGCCATATTGACACCTTGAAGCGTTTTCTCATATTTCGAAAGTTTTTCCTAATGCCAGTTTTGAAAATGAGGCAGAATTCGCAGAAAAAGCTCTTGGAGCGAGTTCTACCCAATAGACATGTATTTTAAATAGATTCGCTCACCGTGATATTCTGTGTTCCGAACACGCTTCATGTATCTCGGATTCGACAAATATTCACTACAGAGTTGTTAGCATGCGGATTACCGAACTTTCATCCACCCTACAAGGCATATTTACCCCGAGAATCTATTCATCTGTGTTCGCAGTGTTTTCCTAACGCCAGTTTAGAAATCAGGCAGATTTCTCAGGAAAAATCTCTTGGAGTGATTTCTAACCAAGAGAAATGTAATTTACATAAACTAACTGGACATGAAATCCCGTGTTCCGAACATGCTACATGCATAATGGACTCGACAACTATTCACTACAGATTTGTTAGCATGTGGATTACCGAACTTTCATCACAATAGATTGAATATTGATACTTAGAAGTATTTTCTCAGATTTTGCAGCGTTTTCCAAACGCCAGTTTCAAAAATGAAGCAGTTTTCCCTGAAAAATTCTCTTGGAGCGAGTTCTACCCAATAGAGAAGTAATTTACATTGTTTCAATCACCGTGAAATTCCACGTTCCGAACACGGTATATGCATCACGGATTAGAAAAAGATTCTTTAATATGTTGTGAAAAGGTGGATTACTGAACTTTCTTCCAACAAAAAGGCATATTTACACCTAGAAATATTTACTCTCATTTTGAAGCTTTCTCCAAATTTCAGATTCGATTATCAGGCATTTTTCGCAGAAAAATTCTATTCCAGCTAGTTCTACCCAATAGAATTGTAGTTTACATTGCTTCATTACGGTTAAATTCCGTTTTCCAAAAGCGCTCCATGAATCACGGTTTGAAAAATAATTACTACACTGTTATTAACATGTGGATTACCAGACTTTCATTCACCATTCAAGGCATATTGACACTTAGAAGCATTTTCTCAGACTTCACAGGGTTCTCCTAAAAGCAGTTTAGAAAATGAGGCATATTTCGCAGAAAAATTCTCTTCAAGCGAGTTCTACCCAATAGACATGTAATTTATATTGTTTCCTTCAATAAGACATTCCGTATTCCGAACACGTTACATGCATCACGAATTCGACAAACATTCTTTAATGAGTGTGAGCATGTGGATTACCGAACTTTCATCCACCATACAAGGCATATTTACACCTAGAAGTGTATATTCGGATTTCGCAGGTTTTTCCTAACATCCAGTTTCGAAAATCATGAAATTTTCGCAGAAAAATCCAATTCAAGCGAGTTCAATCCAGTAGAAATATTATTTTCCGAGTATCACTCACCGAGATTTTCCGTGTTCCGAAAACGTTACATTAATCATGGCTTCGACAAACATTATTTAATGACCGTGAGCATGTGGATTACCGATGTTTCAGCCACAATACAAGGCATATTTACACCTAGAAATATTTACTTAGATTTCGCAGATTTTTCCTAATGTCACTTACAAAAATCAGGCAGTTTACGCAGAAAAATTCTCTTGCTGCATGTTCGATCCAAGAGACATCCCATTTTGATAGATACCGTCACCGTAACATTCCGTGTTCTGAAAAAGGTACGTGCACATTGGATTCAACAAATATTCACAGCTGTGTTTTTAGAATGTGAATTACACATCTTTAATAAACCATTGAAGGCATATTGTCACCTTAAAGCATTTGCTCAGGTTTTGCAGCGTTTTCATAACACCAGTTTCCAAACGGAGGTAGATTTTACAGTAAAATTCTCCTGGAGCGGGTTCTCACCACTAGATATGTCATTTACATAGTTTCTTTCAACGTGACATTTCGTGTTCCGAACACACTACATACATCATGGATTTGAGAAACATTTTTAATGAGTTGTGTACATGTGTATTACAGAACTTCCATCCACCATACAAGGCATATTTACACCTAGAAGCTTTACATCATACTTTGAAGCATTTTCCTAATAGCAGTTTCAAAAATCAGGCAGTTTCCTAAGGAAAAAACTGTTGGAGCGTGTTCTACCCAATAGATATGTAAATTATATATATTCTCCCGCTGTGAAATTCTGTGTTTCGAACACGCTGCATGCAGATAGGATTCGACAAAAATACACCACAGAGTTGTTTGCATGTGGATTACAGGTCTTTCATCACAATACAAGGCATATTGATGCTTAGAAGCATTTTCTCTGATTTCACAGAGCTTTCCAAACGCCAGTTTCGAAACTGAGGTAGATTACACGGCAAAAACCTCTTGGAGCGGGTTCAAAACAATAGACATGTAATTTACATGGATTCGCTGACCGCGAAATTCCCTGTTCCGAACACGCTACATGCTTCTCGGATCCGACATATATTCACTACAGAGTTGTCAGCAATTGGATTACTGCTCTTTCATCCACCATAGATGGCTTACTGAAACTTTGAAGAATTTTCTGAGATTTCACAGTTTAGTTTTAATGCCAGGTTTGAAAATGAGGCAGATTGGGCAGGAAAATGCTCTTGGAGCGAGTTCTACCCAAAAGATATGTAATTTACCTAGTTTCACTCACCGTGACATTCCGTGTTCTGAACACGTTACATGCATCACGGATTCGACAAACGTTCTTGAATGAGTTGTGAACATGTGTATTACCGAACTTTCATCCACCTTACAATGCATATTTATACATAGAAAGTTTTTTCTGATTTAGTAGATTTCTCCTAATGTCAGTTTTTAAATCATGCAGTTTTCGCAGAAAAATCCTCTTGGAGCGAGTTCTACCCAATAGACATGCAATTTCCATAGAACCCGTCATCGTGAAATTCCGTGTTCCGAAAAAGCTACATGCATCACGGATTCGACAAATATTCACTACAGAGTCGTTAGCATAAGGATTACCGAACTTTCATCCACCATAAAAGCCATATTGACACCTTGAAGCTTTTTCTCATATTTCGAAAGTTTTTCCTAATGCCAGTTTTGAAAATGAGGCAGAATTCGCAGAAAAAGCTCTTGGAGCGAGTTCTACCCAAGGGACATGTATTTTACATAGATTCGCTCACCGTGATATTCTGTGTTCCGAACACGCTTCATGTATCTCGGATTCGACAAATATTCACTACAGAGTTGTTAGCATGCGGATTACCGAACTTTCATCCACCCTACAAGGCATATTTACCCCGAGAATCTATTCATCTGTGTTCGCAGTGTTTTCCTAACGCCAGTTTAGAAAATCAGGCAGATTTCTCAGGAAAAATCTCTTGGAGTGATTTCTAACCAAGAGAAATGTAATTTACATAAACTAACTGGACATGAAATCCCGTGTTCCGAACATGCTACATGCATAATGGACTCGACAACTATTCACTACAGATTTGTTAGCATGTGGATTACCGAACTTTCATCACAATGGATTGAATATTGATACTTAGAAGTATTTTCTCAGATTTTGCAGCGTTTTCCAAACGCCAGTTTCAAAAATGAAGCAGTTTTCCCTGAAAAATACTCTTGGAGCGAGTTCTACCCAATAGAGAAGTAATTTACATTGTTTCAATCACCGTGAAATTCCACGTTCCGAACACGGTATATGCATCACGGATTAGAAAAAGATTCTTTAATATGTTGTGAAAAGTTGGATTACTGAACTTTCTTCCAACAAAAAGGCATATTTACACCTAGAAATATTTACTCTCATTTTGAAGCTTTCTCCAAATTTCAGATTCGATTATCAGGCATTTTTCGCAGAAAAATTCTATTCCAGCTAGTTCTACCCAATAGAACTGTAGTTTACATTGCTTCATTACGGTGAAATTCCGTTTTCCAAAAGCGCTCCATGAATCACGGTTTGAAAAATAATTACTACACTGTTATTAACATGTTGATTACCAGACTTTCATTCACCTTTCAAGGTTTATTGACACTTAGAAGCATTTTCTCAGACTTCACAGGGTTCTCCTAAAGGCAGTTTAGAAAATGAGGCACATTTAGCAGAAAAATTCTCTTCAAGCGAGTTCTACCCAATAGACATGTAATTTATATTGTTTCCTTCAATAAGACATTCCGTATTCCGAACACGTTACATGCATCACGAATTGGACAAACATTCTTTAATGAGTGTGAGCATGTGGATTACCGAACTTTCTTCCACCATACAAGGCATATTTACACCTAGAAGTGTATATTCGGATTTCGCAGGTTTTTCCTAACATCCAGTTTCGAAAATCATGAAATTTTCGCAGAAAAATCCAATTCAAGCGAGTTCAATCCAGTAGAAATATTATTTTCCGAGTATCACTCACCGAGACATTCCGTGTTCCGAAAACGTTACATTAATTATGGCTTCGACAAACATTATTTAATGACCGTGAGCATGTGGATTACCGATGTTTCAGCCACAATACAAGGCATATTTACACCTAGAAATATTTACTTTGATTTCGCAGATTTTTCCTAATGTCACTTACAAAAATCAGGCAGTTTTCGCAGAAAAATTCTCTTGCTGCCTGTTCGATCCAAGAGACATCCCATTTTGATAGATACCGTCACCGTAACATTCCGTGTTCTGAAAAAGGTACGTGCACATTGGATTCAACAAATATTCACAGCTGTGTTTTTAGAATGTGAATTACACATCTTTAATAAACCATTGAAGGCATATTGTCACCTTAAAGCATTTGCTCAGATTTTGCAGCGTTTTCATAACACCAGTTTCCAAACGGAGGTAGATTTTACAGTAAAATTCTCCTGGAGCGGGTTCTCACCACTAGATATGTCATTTACATAGTTTCTTTCAACGTGACATTCTGTGTTCCGAACACACTACATACATCACGGATTTGAGAAACATTTTTAATGAGTTGTGTACATGTGTATTACAGAACTTCCATCCACCATACAAGGCATATTTACACCTAGAAGCTTTACATCATAGTTTGCAGCATTTTCCTAATAGCAGTTTCAAAAATCAGGCAGTTTCCTAAGGAAAAAACTGTTGGAGCGTGTTCTACCCAATAGATATGTAAATTATATATATTCTCCCGCTGTGAAATTCTGTGTTTCGAACACGCTGCATGCAGATAGGATTCGACAAAAATACACTACAGGGTTGTTTACATGTGGATTACAGGACTTTCATCACAATAAAAGGCATATTGATGCTTAGAAGCATTTTCTCTGATTTCACAGAGCTTTCCAAACGCCAGTTTCGAAACTGAGGCAGATTTCACTGCAAAAACCTCTTGGAGCGGGTTCAAAACAATAGACATGTAATTTACATGGATTCGCTCACCGTGAAATTCCCTGTTCTGAACACGCTACATGCTTCTCGGATCCGACATATATTCACTACAGAGTTGTCAGCAATTGGATTACTGCTCTTTCATCCACCATACATGGATCACTGAAACTTTGAAGAATTTTCTGAGATTTCACAGGTTAGTTTTAATGCCAGGTTTGAAAATGAGGCAGATTGGGCAGGAAAATGCTCTTGGAGCGAGTTCTACCCAAAAGATATGTAATTTACCTAGTTTCACTCACCGTGACATTCCGTGTTCTGAACACGTTACATGCATCACGGATTCGACAAACGTTCTTGAATGAGTTGTGAACATGTGTATTACCGAACTTTCATCCACCTTACAATGCATATTTATACATAGAAAGTTTTTTCTGATTTAGTAGATTTCTCCTAATGTCAGTTTTTAAATCATGCAGTTTTCGCAGAAAAATCCTCTTGGAGCGAGTTCTACCCAATAGACATGCAATTTACATAGAACCCGTCATCGTGAAATTCCGTGTTCCGAAAAAGCTACATGCATCACGGATTCGACAAATATTCACTACAGAGTCGTTAGCATAAGGATTACCGAACTTTCATCCACCATAAAAGCCATATTGACACCTTGAAGCGTTTTCTCATATTTCGAAAGTTTTTCCTAATGCCAGTTTTGAAAATGAGGCAGAATTCGCAGAAAAAGCTCTTGGAGCGAGTTCTACCCAAGAGACATGTATTTTACATAGTTTCGCTCACCGTGATATTCTGTGTTCCGAACACGCTTCATGTATCTCGGATTCGACAAATATTCACTACAGAGTTGTTAGCATGCGGATTACCGAACTTTCATCCACCCTACAAGGCATATTTACCCCGAGAATCTATTCATCTGTGTTCGCAGTGTTTTCCTAACGCCAGTTTAGAAAATCAGGCAGATTTCTCAGGAAAAATCTCTTGGAGTGATTTCTAACCAAGAGAAATGTAATTTACATAAACTAACTGGACATGAAATCCCGTGTTCCGAACATGCTACATGCATAATGGACTCGACAACTATTCACTACAGATTTGTTAGCATGTGGATTACCGAACTTTCATCACAATAGATTGAATATTGATACTTAGAAGTATTTTCTCAGATTTTGCAGCGTTTTCCAAACGCCAGTTTCAAAAATGAAGCAGTTTTCCCTGAAAAATACTCTTGGAGCGAGTTCTACCCAATAGAGAAGTAATTTACATTGTTTCAATCACCGTGAAATTCCACGTTCCGAACACGGTATATGCATCACGGATTAGAAAAAGATTCTTTAATATGTTGTGAAAAGTTGGATTACTGAACTTTCTTCCAACAAAAAGGCATATTTACACCTAGAAATATTTACTCTCATTTTGAAGCTTTCTCCAAATTTCAGATTCGATTATCAGGCATTTTTCGCAGAAAAATTCTATTCCAGCTAGTTCTACCCAATAGAACTGTAGTTTACATTGCTTCATTACGGTGAAATTCCGTTTTCCAAAAGCGCTCCATGAATCACGGTTTGAAAAATAATTACTACACTGTTATTAACATGTGGATTACCAGACTTTCATTCACCTTTCAAGGCTTATTGACACTTAGAAGCATTTTCTCAGACTTCACAGGGTTCTCCTAAAGGCAGTTTAGAAAATGAGGCACATTTAGCAGAAAAATTCTCTTCAAGCGAGTTCTACCCAATAGACATGTAATTTATATTGTTTCCTTCAATAAGACATTCCGTATTCCGAACACGTTACATGCATCACGAATTGGACAAACATTCTTTAATGAGTGTGAGCATGTGGATTACCGAACTTTCTTCCACCATACAAGGCATATTTACACCTAGAAGTGTATATTCGGATTTCGCAGGTTTTTACTAACATCCAGTTTCGAAAATCATGAAATTTTCGCAGAAAAATCCAATTCAAGCGAGTTCAATCCAGTAGAAATATTATTTTCCGAGTATCACTCACCGAGACATTCCGTGTTCCGAAAACGTTACATTAATTATGGCTTCGACAAACATTATTTAATGACCGTGAGCATGTGGATTACCGATGTTTCAGCCACAATACAAGGCATATTTACACCTAGAAATATTTACTTAGATTTCGCAGATTTTTCCTAATGTCACTTACAAAAATCAGGCAGTTTTCGCAGAAAAATTCTCTTGCTGCCTGTTCGATCCAAGAGACATCCCATTTTGATAGATACCGTCACTGTAACATTCCGTGTTCTGAAAAAGGTACGTGCACATTGGATTCAACAAATATTCACAGCTGTGTTTTTAGAATGTGAATTACACATCTTTAATAAACCATTGAAGGCATATTGTCACCTTAAAGCATTTGCTCAGATTTTGCAGTGTTTTCATAACACCAGTTTCCAAACGGAGGTAGATTTTACAGTAAAATTCTCCTGGAGCGGGTTCTCACCACTAGATATGTCATTTACATACTTTCTTTCAACGTGACATTCCGTGTTCCGAACACACTATATACATCACGGATTTGAGAAACATTTTTAATGAGTTGTGTACATGTGTATTACAGAACTTCCATCCACCATACAAGGCATATTTACACCTAGAAGCTTTACATCATAGTTTGCAGCATTTTCCTAATAGCAGTCTCAAAAAGCAGGCAGTTTCCTAAGGAAAAAACTGTTGGAGCGTGTTCTACCCAATAGATATGTAAATTAAATATATTCTCCCGCTGTGAAATTCTGTGTTTCGAACACGCTGCATGCAGATAAGATTCGACAAAAATACACTACAGAGTTGTTTGCATGTGGATTACAGGACTTTCATCACAATACAAGGCATATTGATGCTTAGAAGCATTTTCTCTGATTTCACAGAGTTTTCCAAACGCCAGTTTCGAAACTGAGGTAGATTTCACGGCAAAAAACTCTTGGAGCGTGTTCAAAACAATAGACATGTAATTTACATGGATTCGCTGACCGCGAAATTCCCTGTTCCGAACACGCTACATGCTTCTCGGATCCGACATATATTCACTACAGAGTTGTCAGCAATTGGATTACTGCTCTTTCATCCACCATACATGGCTTACTGACACTTTGAAGAATTTTCTGAGATTTCACAGGTTAGTTTTAATGCCAGGTTTGAAAATGAGGCAGATTGGGCAGGAAAATGCTCTTGGAGCGAGTTCTACCCAAAAGATATGTAATTTACCTAGTTTAACTCACCGTGACATTCCGTGTTCTGAACACGTTACATGCATCACGGATTCGACAAACATTCTTGAATGAGTTGTGAACATGTGTATTACCGAACTTTCATCCACCTTACAATGCATATTTATACATAGAAAGTTTTTTCTGATTTAGTAGATTTCTCCTAATGTCAGTTTTTAAATCATGCAGTTTTCGCAGAAAAATCCTCTTGGAGCGAGTTCTACCCAATAGACATGCAATTCACATAGAACCAGTCATCGTGAAATTCCGTGTTCCGAAAAAGCTACATGCATCACGGATTCGACAAATATTCACTACAGAGTCGTTAGCATAAGGATTACCGAACTTTCATCCACCATAAAAGCCATATTGACACCTTGAAGCGTTTTCTCATATTTCGAAAGTTTTTCCTAATGCCAGTTTTGAAAATGAGGCAGAATTCGCAGAAAAAGCTCTTGGAACGAGTTCTACCCAAGAGACATGTATTTTACATAGTTTCGCTCACCGTGATATTCTGTGTTCCGAACACGCTTCATGTATCTCGGATTCGACAAATATTCACTACAGAGTTGTTAGCATGCGGATTACCGAACTTTCATCCACCCTACAAGGCATATTTACCCCGAGAATCTATTCATCTGTGTTCGCAGTGTTTTCCTAACGCCAGTTTCGAAAATCAGGCAGATTTCTCAGGAAAAATCTCTTGGAGTGATTTCTAACCAAGAGAAATGTAATTTACATAAACTAACTGGACATGAAATCCCGTGTTCCGAACATGCTACATGCATAATGGATTCGACAACTATTCACTACAGATTTGTTAGCATGTGGATTACCGAACTTTCATCACAATAGATTGAATATTGATACTTAGAAGTATTTTCTCAGATTTTGCAGCGTTTTCCAAACGCCAGTTTCAAAAATGAAGCAGTTTTCCCTGAAAAATTCTCTTGGAGCGAGTTCTACCCAATAGAGAAGTAATTTACATTGTTTCAATCACCGTGAAATTCCACGTTCCGAACACGGTATATGCATCACGGATTAGAAAAAGATTCTTTAATATGTTGTGAAAAGGTGGATTACTGAACTTTCTTCCAACAAAAAGGCATATTTACACCTAGAAATATTTACTCTCATTTTGAAGCTTTCTCCAAATTTCAGATTCGATTATCAGGCATTTTTCGCAGAAAAATTCTATTCCAGCTAGTTCTACCCAATAGAATTGTAGTTTACATTGCTTCATTACGGTGAAATTCCGTTTTCCAAAAGCGCTCCATGAATCACGGTTTGAAAAATAATTACTACACTGTTATTAACATGTGGATTACCAGACTTTCATTCACCATTCAAGGCATATTGACACTTAGAAGCATTTTCTCAGACTTCACAGGGTTCTCCTAAAGGCAGTTTAGAAAATGAGGCACATTTCGCAGAAAAATTTTCTTCAAGCGAGTTCTACCCAATAGACATGTAATTTATATTGTTTCTTTCAATAAGACATTCCGTATTCCGAACACGTTACATGCATCACGAATTGGACAAACATTCTTTAATGAGTGTGAGCATGTGGATTACCGAACTTTCATCCACCATACAAGGCATATTTACACCTAGAAGTGTATATTCGGATTTCGCAGGTTTTTACTAACATCCAGTTACGAAAATCATGAAATTTTCGCAGAAAAATCCAATTCAAGCGAGTTCAATCCAGTACAAATATTATTTTCCGAGTATCACTCACCCAGACATTCCGTGTTCCGAAAACGTTACATTAATCATGGCTTCGACAAACATTATTTAATGACCGTGAGCATGTGGATTACCGATGTTTCAACCACAATACAAGGCATATTTACACCTAGAAATATTTACTTAGATTTCGCAGATTTTTCCTAATGTCACTTACAAAAATCAGGCAGTTTTCGCAGAAAAATTCTCTTGCTGCATGTTCGATCCAAGAGACATCCCATTTTGATAGATACCGTCACCGTAACATTCCGTGTTCCGAAAAAGGTACGTGCACATTGGATTCAACAAATATTCACAGCTGTGTTTTTAGAATTTGAATTACACATCTTTAATAAACCATTGAAGGCATATTGTCACCTTAAAGCATTTGCTCAGGTTTTGCAGCGTTTTCATAACACCAGTTTCCAAACGGAGGTAGATTTTACAGTAAAATTCTCCTGGAGCGGGTTCTCACCACTAGATATGTCATTTACATACTTTCTTTCAACGTGACATTCCGTGATCCGAACACATTATATACATCACGGATTTGAGAAACATTTTTAATGAGTTGTGTACATGGGTATTACAGAACTTCCATCCACCATACAAGGCATATTTACACCTAGAAGCTTTACATCATAGTTTGCAGCATTTTCCTAATAGCAGTCTCAAAAAGCAGGCAGTTTCCTAAGGAAAAAACTGTTGGAGCGTGTTCTACCCAATAGATATGTAAATTAAATATATTCTCCCGCTGTGAAATTCTGTGTTTCGAACACGCTGCATGCAGATAAGATTCGACAAAAATACACTACAGAGTTGTTTGCATGTGGATTACAGGACTTTCATCACAAAAAAAGGCATATTGATGCTTAGAAGCATTTTCTCTGATTTCACAGAGCTTTCCAAACGCCAGTTTCGAAACTGAGGTAGATTTCACGGCAAAAAACTCTTGGAGCGGGTTCAAAACAATAGACATGTAATTTACATGGATTCGCTCACCGCGAAATTCCCTGTTCCGAACACGCTACATGCTTCTCGGATCCGACATATATTCACTACAGAGTTGTCAGCAATTGGATTACTGCTCTTTCATCCACCATACATGGCTTACTGACACTTTGAAGAATTTTCTGAGATTTCACAGGTTAGTTTTAATGCCAGGTTTGAAAATGAGGCAGATTGGGCAGGAAAATGCTCTTGGAGCGAGTTCTACCCAAAAGATATGTAATTTACCTAGTTTCACTCACCGTGACATTCCGTGTTCTGAACACGTTACATGCATCACGGATTCGACAAACATTCTTGAATGAGTTGTGAACATGTGTATTACCGAACTTTCATCCACCTTACAATGCATATTTATACATAGAAAGTTTTTTCTGATTTAGTAGATTTCTCCTAATGTCAGTTTTTAAATCATGCAGTTTTCGCAGAAAAATCCTCTTGGAGCGAGTTCTACCCAATAGACATGCAATTTACATAGAACCCGTCATCGTGAAATTCCGTGTTCCGAAAAAGCTACATGCATCACGGATTCGAGAAATATTCACTACAGAGTCGTTAGCATAAGGATTACCGAACTTTCATCCACCATAAAAGCCATATTGACACCTTGAAGCGTTTTCTCATATTTCGAAAGTTTTTCCTAATGCCAGTTTTGAAAATGAGGCAGAATTCGCAGAAAAAGCTCTTGGAGCGAGTTCTACCCAAGAGACATGTATTTTACATAGTTTCGCTCACCGTGATATTCTGTGTTCCGAACACGCTTCATGTATCTCGGATTCGACAAATATTCACTACAGAGTTGTTAGCATGCGGATTACCGAACTTTCATCCACCCTACAAGGCATATTTACCCCGAGAATCTATTCATCTGTGTTCGCAGTGTTTTCCTAACGCCAGTTTCGAAAATCAGGCAGATTTCTCAGGAAAAATCTCTTGGAGTGATTTCTAACCAAGAGAAATGTAATTTACATAAACTAACTGGACATGAAATCCCGTGTTCCGAACATGCTACATGCATAATGGATTCGACAACTATTCACTACAGATTTGTTAGCATGTGGATTACCGAAATTTCATCACAATCGATTGAATATTGATACTTAGAAGTATTTTCTCAGATTTTGCAGCGTTTTCCAAACGCCAGTTTCAAAAATGAAGCAGTTTTCCCTGAAAAATTCTCTTGGAGCGAGTTCTACCCAATAGAGAAGTAATTTACATTGTTTCAATCACCGTGAAATTCCACGTTCCGAACACGGTATATGCATCACGGATTAGAAAAAGATTCTTTAATATGTTGTGAAAAGGTGGATTACTGAACTTTCTTCCAACAAAAAGGCATATTTACACCTAGAAATATTTACTCTCATTTTGAAGCTTTCTCCAAATTTCAGATTCGATTATCAGGCATTTTTCGCAGAAAAATTCTATTCCAGCTAGTTCTACCCAATAGAATTGTAGTTTACATTGCTTCATTACGGTGAAATTCCGTTTTCCAAAAGCGCTCCATGAATCACGGTTTGAAAAATAATTACTATACTGTTATTAACATGTGGATTACCAGACTTTCATTCACCATTCAAGGCATATTGACACTTAGAAGCATTTTCTCAGACTTCACAGGGTTCTCCTAAAGGCAGTTTAGAAAATGAGGCACATTTAGCAGAAAAATTCTCTTCAAGCGAGTTCTACCCAATAGACATGTAATTTATATTGTTTCCTTCAATAAGACATTCCGTATTCCGAACACGTTACATGCATCACGAATTGGACAAACATTCTTTAATGAGTGTGAGCATGTGGATTACCGAACTTTCTTCCACCATACAAGGCATATTTACACCTAGAAGTGTATATTCGGATTTCGCAGGTTTTTCCTAACATCCAGTTTCGAAAATCATGAAATTTTCGCAGAAAAATCCAATTCAAGCGAGTTCAATCCAGTAGAAATATTATTACCCGAGTATCACTCACCGAGACATTCCGTGTTCCGAAAACGTTACATTAATCATGGCTTCGACAAACATTATTTAATGACCGTGAGCATGTGGATTACCGATGTTTCAACCACAATACAAGGCATATTTACACCTAGAAATATTTACTTAGATTTCGCAGATTTTTCCTAATGTCACTTACAAAAATCAGGCAGTTTTCGCAGAAAAATTCTCTTGCTGCATGTTCGATCCAAGAGACATCCCATTTTGATAGATACCGTCACCGTAACATTCCTTCTTCGGAAAAAGTTACGTGCACATTGGATTCAACAAATATTCACAGCTGTGTTTTTAGAATGTGAATTACACATCTTTAATAAACCATTGAAGGCATATTGTCACCTTAAAGCATTTGCTCAGGTTTTGCAGCGTTTTCATAACACCAGTTTCCAAACGGAGGTAGATTTTACAGTAAAATTCTCCTGGAGCGGATTCTCACCACTAGATATGTCATTTACATAGTTTCTTTCAACGTGACATTCCGTGTTCCGAACACACTATATACATCACGGATTTGAGAAACATTTTTAATGAGTTGTGTACATGTGTATTACAGAACTTCCATCCACCATACAAGGCATATTTACACCTAGAAGCTTTACATCATAGTTTGCAGCATTTTCCTAATAGCAGTCTCAAAAAGCAGGCAGTTTCCTAAGGAAAAAACTGTTGGAGCGTGTTCTACCCAATAGATATGTAAATTAAATATATTCTCCCGCTGTGAAATTCTGTGTTTCGAACACGCTGCATGCAGATAGGATTCGACAAAAATACACTACAGAGTTGTTTGCATGTGGATTACAGGACTTTCATCACAATAAAAGGCATATTGATGCTTAGAAGCATTTTCTCTGATTTCACAGAGCTTTCCAAACGCCAGTTTCGAAACTGAGGTAGATTTCACGGCAAAAACCTCTTGGAGCGGGTTCAAAACAATAGACATGTAATTTACATGGATTCGCTCACCGCGAAATTCCCTGTTGTGAACACGCTACATGCTTCTCGGATCCGACATATATTCACTACAGAGTTGTCAGCAATTGGATTACTGCTCTTTCATCCACCATACATGGCTTACTGACACTTTGAAGAATTTTCTGAGATTTCACAGGTTAGTTTTAATGCCAGGTTTGAAAATGAGGCAGATTGGGCAGGAAAATGCTCTTGGAGCGAGTTCTACCCAAAAGATATGTAATTTACCTAGTTTAACTCACCGTGACATTCCGTGTTCTGAACACGTTACATGCATCACGGATTCGACAAACATTCTTGAATGAGTTGTGAACATGTGTATTACGGAACTTTCATCCACCTTATAATGCATATTTATACATAGAAAGTTTTTTCTGATTTAGTAAATTTCTCCTAATGTCAGTTTTTAAATCATGCAGTTTTCGCAGAAAAATCCTCTTGGAGCGAGTTCTACCCAATAGACATGCAATTTACATAGAACCCGTCATCATGAAATTCCGTATTCCGAAAAAGCTACATGCATCACGGATTCGACAAATATTCACTACAGAGTCGTTAGCATAAGGATTACCGAACTTTCATCCACCATAAAAGCCATATTGACACCTTGAAGCGTTTTCTCATATTTCGAAAGTTTTTCCTAATGCCAGTTTTGAAAATGAGGCAGAATTCGCAGAAAAAGCTCTTGGAGCGAGTTCTACCCAAGAGATATGTATTTTACATAGTTTCGCTCACCGTGATATTCTGTGTTCCGAACACGCTTCATGTATCTCGGATTCGACAAATATTCACTACATAGTTGTTAGCATGCGGATTACCGAACTTTCATCCACCCTACAAGGCATATTTACCCCGAGAATTTATTCATCTGTGTTCGCAGTGTTTTCCTAATGCCAGTTTCGAAAATCAGGCAGATTTCTCAGGAAAAATCTCTTGGAGTGATTTCTAACCAAGAGAAATGTAATTTACATAAACTAACTGGACATGAAATCCCGTGTTCCGAACATGCTACATGCATAATGGATTCGACAACTATTCACTACAGATTTGTTAGCATGTGGATTACCGAACTTTCATCACAATAGATTGAATATTGATACTTAGAAGTATTTTCTCAGATTTTGCAGCGTTTTCCAAACGCCAGTTTCAAAAATGAAGCAGTTTTCCCTGAAAAATTCTCTTGGAGCGAGTTCTACCCAATAGAGAAGTAATTTACATTGTTTCAATCACCGTGAAATTCCACGTTCCGAACACGGTATATGCATCACGGATTAGAAAAAGATTCTTTAATATGTTGTGAAAAGGTGGATTACTGAACTTTCTTCCAAAAAAAAGGCATATTTACACCTAGAAATATTTACTCTCATTTTGAAGCTTTCTCCAAATTTCAGATTCGATTATCAGGCATTTTTCACAGAAAAATTCTATTCCAGCTAGTTCTACCCAATAGAATTGTAGTTTACATTGCTTCATTACGGTGAAATTCCGTTTTCCAAAAGCGCTCCATGAATCACGGTTTGAAAAATAATTACTACACTGTTATTAACATGTGGATTACCAGACTTTCATTCACCATTCAAGGCTTATTGACACTTAGAAGCATTTTCTCAGACTTCACAGGGTTCTCCTAAAGGCAGTTTAGAAAATGAGGCACATTTAGCAGAAAAATTCTCTTCAAGCGAGTTCTACCCAATAGACATGTAATTTATATTGTTTCCTTCAATAAGACATTCCGTATTCCGAACACGTTACATGCATCACGAATTCGACAAACATTCTTTAATGAGTGTGAGCATGTGGATTACCGAACTTTCATCCACCATACAAGGCATATTTACACCTAAAAGTGTATATTCGGATTTCGCAGGTTTTTCCTAACATCCAGTTTCGAAAATCATGAAATTTTCGAAGAAAAATCCAATTCAAGCGAGTTCAATCCAGTAGAAATATTATTTTCCGAGTATCACTCACCCAGACATTCCGTGTTCCGAAAACGTTACATTAATCATGGCTTCGACAAACATTATTTAATGACCGTGAGCATGTGGATTACCGATGCTTCAACCACAATACAAGGCATATTTACACCTAGAAATATTTACTTAGATTTCGCAGATTTTTCCTAATGTCACTTACAAAAATCAGGCAGTTTTCGCAGAAAAATTCTCTTGCTGCATGTTCGATCCAAGAGACATCCCATTTTGATAGATACCGTCACCGTAACATTCCGTGTTCCGAAAAAGGTACGTGCACATTGGATTCAACAAATATTCACAGCTGTGTTTTTAGAATGTGAATTACACATCTTTAATAAACCATTGAAGGCATATTGTCTCCTTAAAGCATTTGCTCAGGTTTTGCAGCGTTTTCATAACACCAGTTTCCAAACGGAGTTAGATTTTACAGTAAAATTCTCCTGGAGCGGGTTCTCACCAATAGACATGTCATTTACATAGTTTCTTTCAACGTGACATTCCGTGTTCCGAACACACTACATACATCACGGATTTGAGAAACATTTTTAATGAGTTGTGTACATGTGTATTACAGAACTTCCATCCACCATACAAGGCATATTTACACCTAGAAGCTTTACATCATTGTTTGCAGCATTTTCCTAATAGCAGTTTCAAAAATCAGGCAGTTTCCTAAGGAAAAAACTGTTTGAGCGTGTTCTACCCAATAGATATGTAAATTAAATATATTCTCCCGCTGTGAAATTCTGTGTTTCGAACACGCTGCATGCAGATAGGATTCGACAAAAATACACTACAGAGTTGTTTGCATGTGGATTACAGGACTTTCATCACAATACAAGGCATATTGATGCTTAGAAGCATTTTCTCTGATTTCACAGAGCTTTCCAAACGCCAGTTTCGAAACTGAGGCAGATTTCACGGCAAAAACCTCTTGGAGCGGGTTCAAAACAATAGACATGTAATTTACATGGATTCGCTCACCGCAATTCCCTGTTCCGAACACGCTACATGCTTCTCGGATCCGACATATATTCACTACAGAGTTGTCAGCAATTGGATTACTGCTCTTTCATCCACCATACATGGCTTACTGACACTTTGAAGAATTTTCTGAGATTTCACAGGTTAGTTTTAATGCCAGGTTTGAAAATGAGGCAGATTGGGCAGGAAAATGCTCTTGCAGCGAGTTCTACCCAAAAGATATGTAATTTACCTAGTTTCACTCACCGTGACATTCCGTGTTCTGAACACGTTACATGCATCACGGATTCGACAAACATTCTTGAATGAGTTGTGAACATGTGTATTACGGAACTTTCATCCACCTTACAATGCATATTTATACATAGAAAGTTTTTTCTGATTTAGTAGATTTCTCCTAATGTCAGTTTTTAAATCATGCAGTTTTCGCAGAAAAATCCTCTTGGAGCGAGTTCTACCCAATAGACATGCAATTTACATAGAACCCATCATCGTGAAATTCCGTGTTCCGAAAAAGCTACATGCATCACGGATTCGACAAATATTCACTACAGAGTCGTTAGCATAAGGATTACCGAACTTTCATCCACCATAAAAGCCATATTGACACCTTGAAGCGTTTTCTCATATTTCGAAAGTTTTTCCTAATGCCAGTTTTGAAAATGAGGCAGAATTCGCAGAAAAAGCTCTTGGAGCGAGTTCTACCCAAGAGACTTGTATTTTACATAGATTCGCTCACCGTGATATTCTGTGTTCCGAACACGCTTCATGTATCTCGGATTCGACAAATATTCACTACAGAGTTATTAGCATGCGGATTACCGAACTTTCATCCACCCTAAAATGCATATTTACCCCGAGAATCTATTCATCTGTGTTCGCAGTGTTTTCCTAACGCCAGATTTGAATATCAGGCAGATTTCTCAGGAAAAATCTCTTGGAGTGATTTCTAACCAAGAGAAATATAATTTACATAAACTAACTGGACATGAAATCCCGTGTTCCGAACATGCTACATGCATAATGGATTCGACAACTATTCACTACAGATTTGTTAGCATGTGGATTACCGAACTTTCATCACAATAGATTGAATATTGATACTTAGAAGTATTTTCTCAGATTTTGCAGCGTTTTCCAAACGCCAGTTTCAAAAATGAAGCAGTTTTCCCTGAAAAATTCTCTTGGAGCGAGTTCTACCCAATAGAGAAGTAATTTACATTGTTTCAATCACCGTGAAATTCCACGTTCCGAACACGGTATATGCATCACGGATTAGAAAAAGATTCTTTAATATGTTGTGAAAAAGTGGATTACTGAACTTTCTTCCAACAAAAAGGCATATTTACACCTAGAAATATTTACTCTCATTTTGAAGCTTTCTCCAAATTTCAGATTCGATTATCAGGCATTTTTCGCAGAAAAATTCTATTCCAGCTAGTTCTACCCAATAGAATTGTAGTTTACATTGCTTCATTACGGTGAAATTCCGTTTTCCAAAAGCGCTCCATGAATCACGGTTTGAAAAATAATTACTACACTGTTATTTACATGTGGATTACCAGACTTTCATTCACCATTCAAGGCATATTGACACTTAGAAGCATTTTCTCAGACTTCACAGGGTTCTCCTAAAGGCAGTTTAGAAAATGAGGCACATTTAGCAGAAAAATTCTCTTCAAGCGAGTTCTACCCAATAGACATGTAATTTATATTGTTTCCTTCAATAAGACATTCCGTATTCCGAACACGTTACATGCATCACGAATTCGACAAACATTCTTTAATGAGTGTGAGCATGTGGATTACCGAACTTTCTTCCACCATACAAGGCATATTTACACCTAGAAGTGTATATTCGGATTTCGCAGGTTTTTCCTAACATCCAGTTTCGAAAATCATGAAATTTTCGCAGAAAAATCCAATTCAAGCGAGTTCAATCCAGTAGAAATATTATTATCCGAGTATCACTCACCGAGACATTCCGTGTTCTGAAAACGTTACATTAATCATGGCTTCGACAAACATTATTTAATGACCGTGAGCATGTGGATTACCGATGCTTCAACCACAATACAAGGCATATTTACACCTAGAAATATTTACTTAGATTTCGCAGATTTTTCCTAATGTCACTTACAAAAATCAGGCAGTTTTCGCAGAAAAATTCTCTTGCTGCATGTTCGATCCAAGAGACATCCCATTTTGATAGATACCGTCACCGTAACATTCCGTGTTCCGAAAAAGGTACGTGCACATTGGATTCAACAAATATTCAGAGCTGTGTTTTTAGAATGTGAATTACACATCTTTAATAAACCATTGAATGCATATTGTCACCTTAAAGCATTTGCTCAGGTTTTGCAGCGTTTTCATAACACCAGTTTCCAAACGGAGGTAGATTTTACAGTAAAATTCTCCTGGAGCGGGTTCTCACCAATAGATATGTCATTTACATAGTTTCTTTCAACGTGACATTCCGTGTTCCGAACACACTACATACATCACGGATTTGAGAAACATTTTTAATGAGTTGTGTACATGTGTATTACAGAACTTTCATCCACCATACAAGGCATATTTACACCTAGAAGCTTTACATCATAGTTTGCAGCATTTTCCTAATAGCAGTTTCAAAAATCAGGCAGTTTCCTAAGGAAAAAACTGTTGGAGCGTATTCTACCCAATAGATATGTAAATTAAATATATTATCCCGCTGTGAAATTTTGTGTTTCGAACACGCTGCATGCAGATAGGATTCGACAAAAATACACTACAGAGTTGTTTGCATGTGGATTACAGGACTTTCATCACAATACAAGGCATATTGATGCTTAGAAGCATTTTCTCTGATTTCACAGAGCTTTCCAAACGCCAGTTTCGAAACTGAGGCAGATTTCACGGCAAAAACCTCTTGGAGCGGGTTCAAAACAATAGACATGTAATTTACATGGATTCGCTCACCGCGAAATTCCCTGTTCTGAACACGCTACATGCTTCTCGGATCCGACATATATTCACTACAGAGTTGTCAGCAATTGGATTACTGCTCTTTCATCCACCATACATGGATAACTGACACTTTGAAGAATTTTCTGAGATTTCACAGGTTAGTTTTAATGCCAGGTTTGAAAATGAGGCAGATTGGGCAGGAAAATGCTCTTGGAGCGAGTTCTACCCAAAAGATATGTAATTTACCTAGTTTCACTCACCGTGATATTCTGTGTTCTGTACACGTTACATGCATCACGGTTTCGACAAACATTCTTTAATGAGTTGTGAACATGTGTATTACCGAACTTTCATCCACCTTACAATGCATATTTATACATAGAAAGTTTTTTCTGATTTAGTAGATTTCTCCTAATGTCAGTTTTTAAATCATGCAGTTTTCGCAGAAAAATCCTCTTGGAGCGAGTTCTACCCAATAGACATGCAATTTACATACAACCCGTCATCGTGAAATTCCGTGTTCCGAAAAAGCTACATGCATCACGGATTCGAGAAATATTCACTACAGAGTCGTTAGCATAAGGATTACCGAACTTTCATCCACCATAAAAGCCATATTGACACCTTGAAGCGTTTTCTCATATTTCGAAAGTTTTTCCTAATGCCAGTTTTGAAAATGAGGCAGAATTCGCAGAAAAAGCTCTTGGAGCGAGTTCTACCCAAGAGATATGTATTTAACATAGTTTCGCTCACCGTGATATTCTGTGTTCCGAACACGCTTCATGTATCTCGGATTCGACAAATATTCACTACAGAGTTGTTAGCATGCGGATTACCGAACTTTCATCCACCCTACAAGGCATATTTACCCCGAGAATCTATTCATCTGTGTTCGCAGTGTTTTCCTAACGCCAGTTTCGAAAATCAGGCAGATTTCTCAGGAAAAATCTCTTGGAGTGATTTCTAACCAAGAGAAATGTAATTTACATAAACTAACTGGACATGAAATCCCGTGTTCCGAACATGCTACATGCATAATGGATTCGACAACTATTCACTACAGATTTGTTAGCATGTGGATTACAGAACTTTCATCACAATAGATTGAATATTGATACTTAGAAGTATTTTCTCAGATTTTGCAGCGTTTTCCAAACGCCAGTTTCAAAAATGAAGCAGTTTTCCCTGAAAAATTCTCTTGGAGCGAGTTCTACCCAATAGAGAAGTAATTTACATTGTTTCAATCACCGTGAATTTCCACGTTCCGAACACGGTATATGCATCACGGATTAGAAAAAGATTCTTTAATATGTTGTGAAAAGGTGGATTACTGAACTTTCTTCCAACAAAAAGGCATATTTACACCTAGAAATATTTACTCTCATTTTGAAGCTTTCTCCAAATTTCAGATTCGATTATCAGGCATTTTTCGCAGAAAAATTCTATTCCAGCTAGTTCTACCCAATAGAATTGTAGTTTACATTGCTTCATTACGGTGAAATTCCGTTTTCCAAAAGCGCTCCATGAATCACGGTTTGAAAAATAATTACTACACTGTTATTAACATGTGGATTACCAAACTTTCATTCACCATTCAAGGCATATTGACACTTAGAAGCATTTTCTCAGACTTCACAGGGTTCTCCTAAAGGCAGTTTAGAAAATGAGGCACATTTAGCAGAAAAATTCTCTTCAAGCGAGTTCTACCCAATAGACATGTAATTTATATTGTTTCCTTCAATAAGACATTCCGTATTCCGAACACGTTACATGCATCACGAATTCGACAAACATTCTTTAATGAGTGTGAGCATGTGGATTACCGAACTTTTTTCCACCATACAAGGCATATTTACACCTAGAAGTGTATATTCGGATTTCGCAGGTTTTTCCTAACATCCAGTTTCGAAAATCATGAAATTTTCGCAGAAAAATCCAATTCAAGCGAGTTCAATCCAGTAGAAATATTATTATCCGAGTATCACTCACCGAGACATTCCGTGTTCCGAAAACGTTACATTAATCATGGCTTCGACAAACATTATTTAATGACCGTGAGCATGTGGATTACCGATGCTTCAACCACAATACAAGGCATATTTACACCTAGAAATATTTACTTAGATTTCGCAGATTTTTCCTAATGTCACTTACAAAAATCAGGCAGTTTTCGCAGAAAAATTCTCTTGCTGCATGTTCGATCCAAGAGACATCCCATTTTGATAGATACCGTCACCGTAACATTCCGTGTTCCGAAAAAGGTATGTGCACATTCGATTCAACAAATATTCACAGCTGTGTTTTTAGAATGTGAATTACACATCTTTAATAAAAGACTGAAGGCATATTGTCACCTTAAAGCATTTGCTCAGGTTTTGCAGCGTTTTCATAACACCAGTTTCCAAACATAGGTAGATTTTACAGTAAAATTCTCCTGGAGCGGGTTCTCACCAATAGATATGTCATTTACATAGTTTCTTTCAACGTGACATTCCGTGTTCCGAACACACTACATACATCACGGATTTGAGAAACATTTTTAATGAGTTGTGTACATGTGTATTACAGAACTTTCATCCACCATACAAGGCATATTTACACCTAGAAGCTTTACATCATAGTTTGCAGCATTTTCCTAATAGCAGTTTCAAAAATCAGGCAGTTTCCTAAGGAAAAAACTGTTGGAGCGTATTCTACCCAATAGATATGTAAATTAAATATATTATCCCGCTGTGAAATTCTGTGTTTCGAACACGCTGCATGCAGATAGGATTCGACAAAAATACACTACAGAGTTGTTTGCATGTGGATTACAGGACTTTCATCACAATACAAGGCATATTGATGCTTAGAAGCATTTTCTCTGATTTCACAGAGCTTTCCAAACGCCAGTTTCGAAACTGAGGCAGATTTCACGGCAAAAACCTCTTGGAGCGGGTTCAAAACAATAGACATGTAATTTACATGGATTCGCTCACCGCGAAATTCCCTGTTCTGAACACGCTACATGCTTCTCGGATCCGACATATATTCACTACAGAGTTGTCAGCAATTGGATTACTGCTCTTTCATCCACCATACATGGATAACTGACACTTTGAAGAATTTTCTGAGATTTCACAGGTTAGTTTTAATGCCAGGTTTGAAAATGATGCAGATTGGGCAGGAAAATGCTCTTGGAGCGAGTTCTACCCAAAAGATATGTAATTTACCTAGTTTCACTCACCGTGATATTCTGTGTTCTTAACACGTTACATGCATCACGGTTTCGACAAACATTCTTTAATGAGTTGTGAACATGTGTATTACCGAACTTTCATCCACCTTACAATGCATATTTATACATAGAAAGTTTTTTCTGATTTAGTAGTTTTCTCCTAATGTCAGTTTTTAAATCATGCAGTTTTCGCAGAAAAATCCTCTTGGAGCGAGTTCTACCCAATAGACATGCAATTTACATACAACCCGTCATCGTGAAATTCCGTGTTCCGAAAAAGCTACATGCATCACGGATTCGAAAAATATTCACTACAGAGTCGTTATCATAAGGATTACCAAACTTTCATCCACCATAAAAGCCATATTGACACCTTGAAGCGTTTTCTCATATTTCGAAAGTTTTTCCTAATGCCAGTTTTGAAAATGAGGCAGAATTCGCAGAAAAAGCTCTTGGAGCGAGTTCTACCCAAGAGACATGTATTTTACATAGTTTCGCTCACCGTGATATTCTGTGTTCCGAACACGCTTCATGTATCTCGGATTCGACAAATATTCACTACAGAGTTGTTAGCATGCGGATTACCGAACTTTCATCCACCCTACAAGGCATATTTACCCCGAGAATCTATTCATCTGTGTTCGCAGTGTTTTCCTAACGCCAGTTTCGAAAATCAGGCAGATTTCTCAGGAAAAATCTCTTGGAGTGATTTCTAACCAAGAGAAATGTAATTTACATAAACTAACTGGACATGAAATCCCGTGTTCCGAACATGCTACATGCATAATGGATTCGACAACTATTCACTACAGATTTGTTAGCATGTGGATTACCGAACTTTCATCACAATAGATTGAATATTGATACTTAGAAGTATTTTCTCAGATTTTGCAGCGTTTTCCAAACGCCAGTTTCAAAAATGAAGCAGTTTTCCCTGAAAAATTCTCTTGGAGCGAGTTCTACCCAATAGAGAAGTAATTTACATTGTTTCAATCACCGTGAAATTCCACGTTCCGAACACGGTATATGCATCACGGATTAGAAAAAGATTCTTTAATATGTTGTGAAAAGGTGGATTACTGAACTTTCTTCCAACAAAAAGGCATATTTACACCTAGAAATATTTACTCTCATTTTGAAGCTTTCTCCAAATTTCAGATTCGATTATCAGGCATTTTTCGCAGAAAAATTCTATTCCAGCTAGTTCTACCCAATAGAATTGTAGTTTACATTGCTTCATTACGGTGAAATTCCGTTTTCCAAAAGCGCTCCATGAATCACGGTTTGAAACATAATTACTATACTGTTATTAACATGTGGATTACCAGACTTTCATTCACCATTCAAGGCATATTGACACTTAGAAGCATTTTCTCAGACTTCACAGGGTTCTCCTAAAGGCAGTTTAGAAAATGAGGCACATTTAGCAGAAAAATTCTCTTCAAGCGAGTTCTACCCAATAGACATGTAATTTATATTGTTTCCTTCAATAAGACATTCCGTATTCCGAACACGTTACATGCATCACGAATTCGACAAACATTCTTTAATGAGTGTGAGCATGTGGATTACCGAACTTTCTTCCACCATACAAGGCATATTTACACCTAGAAGTGTATATTCGGATTTCGCAGGTTTTTCCTAACATCCAGTTTCGAAAATCATGAAATTTTCGCAGAAAAATCCAATTCAAGCGAGTTCAATCCAGTAGAAATATTATTATCCGAGTATCACTCACCGAGACATTCCGTGTTCCGAAAACGTTACATTAATCATGGCTTCGACAAACATTATTTAATGACCGTGAGCATGTGGATTACCGATGTTTCAACCACAATACAAGGCATATTTACACCTAGAAATATTTACTTAGATTTCGCAGATTTTTCCTAATGTCACTTACAAAAATCAGGCAGTTTTCGCAGAAAAATTCTCTTGCTGCATGTTCGATCCAAGAGACATCCCATTTTGATAGATACCGTCACCGTAACATTCCGTGTTCTGAAAAAGGTACGTGCACATTGGATTCAACAAATATTCACAGCTGTGTTTTTAGAATGTGAATTACACATCTTTAATAAACCATTGAAGGCATATTGTCACCTTAAAGCATTTGCTCAGGTTTTGCAGCGTTTTCATAACACCAGTTTCCAAACGGAGGTAGATTTTACAGTAAAATTCTCCTGGAGCGGATTCTCACCACTAGATATGTCATTTACATAGTTTCTTTCAACGTGACATTCCGTGTTCCGAACACACTATATACATCACGGATTTGAGAAACATTTTTAATGAGTTGTGTACATGTGTATTACAGAACTTCCATCCACCATACAAGGCATATTTACACCTAGAAGCTTTACATCATAGTTTGCAGCATTTTAATAATAGCAGTCTCAAAAAGCAGGCAGTTTCCTAAGGAAAAAACTGTTGGAGCGTGTTCTACCCAATAGATATGTAAATTAAATATATTCTCCCGCTGTGAAATTCTGTGTTTTGAACACGCTGCATGCAGATAGGATTCAACAAAAATACACTACAGAGTTGTTTGCATGTGGATTACAGGACTTTCATCACAATACAAGGCATATTGATGCTTAGAAGCATTTTCTCTGATTTCACAGAGCTTTCCAAACGCCAGTTTCGAAACTGAGGTAGATTTCACGGCAAAAACCTCTTGGAGCAGGTTCAAAACAATAGACATGTAATTTACATGGATTCGCTCACCGCGAAATTCCCTGTTCCGAACACGCTACATGCTTCTCGGATCCGACATATATTCACTACAGAGTTGTCAGCAATTGGATTACTGCTCTTTCATCCACCATACATGGCTTACTGACACTTTGAAGAATTTTCTGAGATTTCACAGGTTAGTTTTAATGCCAGATTTGAAAATGAGGCAGATTGGGCAGGAAAATGCTCTTGGAGCGAGTTCTACCCAAAAGATATGTAATTTACCTAGTTTCACTCACCGTGACATTCCGTGTTCTGAACACGTTACATGCATCACGGATTCGACAAACATTCTTGAATGAGTTGTGAACATGTGTATTACGGAACTTTCATCCACCTTACAATGCATGTTTATACATAGAAAGTTTTTCCTGATTTAGTAGATTTCTCCTAATGTCAGTTTTTAAATCATGCAGTTTTCGCAGGAAAATCCTCTTGGAGCGAGTTCTACCCAATAGAGAAGTAATTTACATTGTTTCAATCACCGTGAAATTCCACGTTCCGAACACGGTATATGCATCACGGATTAGAAAAAGATTCTTTAATATGTTGTGAAAAGGTGGATTACTGAACTTTCTTCCAACAAAAAGGCATATTTACACCTAGAAATATTTACTCTCATTTTGAAGCTTTCTCCAAATTTCAGATTCGATTATCAGGCATTTTTCGCAGAAAAATTCTATTCCAGCTAGTTCTACCCAATAGAATTGTAGTTTACATTGCTTCATTACGGTGAAATTCCGTTTTCCAAAAGCGCTCCATGAATCACGGTTTGAAACATAATTACTATACTGTTATTAACATGTGGATTACCAGACTTTCATTCACCATTCAAGGCATATTGACACTTAGAAGCATTTTCTCAGACTTCACAGGGTTCTCCTAAAGGCAGTTTAGAAAATGAGGCACATTTAGCAGAAAAATTCTCTTCAAGCGAGTTCTACCCAATAGACATGTAATTTATAT
This sequence comes from Camelus dromedarius, assembly GCF_036321535.1. Classification (NCBI taxonomy): domain Eukaryota; kingdom Metazoa; phylum Chordata; class Mammalia; order Artiodactyla; family Camelidae; genus Camelus; species Camelus dromedarius. The sequence goes on from NW_026989758.1 coordinate 1,361,916, forward strand.
TGTTTCCTTCAATAAGACATTCCGTATTCCGAACACGTTACATGCATCACGAATTCGACAAACATTCTTTAATGAGTGTGAGCATGTGGATTACCGAACTTTCTTCCACCATACAAGGCATATTTACACCTAGAAGTGTATATTCGGATTTCGCAGGTTTTTCCTAACATCCAGTTTCGAAAATCATGAAATTTTCGCAGAAAAATCCAATTCAAGCGAGTTCAATCCAGTAGAAATATTATTATCCGAGTATCACTCACCGAGACATTCCGTGTTCCGAAAACGTTACATTAATCATGGCTTCGACAAACATTATTTAATGACCGTGAGCATGTGGATTACCGATGTTTCAACCACAATACAAGGCATATTTACACCTAGAAATATTTACTTAGATTTCGCAGATTTTTCCTAATGTCACTTACAAAAATCAGGCAGTTTTCGCAGAAAAATTCTCTTGCTGCATGTTCGATCCAAGAGACATCCCATTTTGATAGATACCGTCACCGTAACATTCCGTGTTCTGAAAAAGGTACGTGCACATTGGATTCAACAAATATTCACAGCTGTGTTTTTAGAATGTGAATTACACATCTTTAATAAACCATTGAAGGCATATTGTCACCTTAAAGCATTTGCTCAGGTTTTGCAGCGTTTTCATAACACCAGTTTCCAAACGGAGGTAGATTTTACAGTAAAATTCTCCTGGAGCGGATTCTCACCACTAGATATGTCATTTACATAGTTTCTTTCAACGTGACATTCCGTGTTCCGAACACACTATATACATCACGGATTTGAGAAACATTTTTAATGAGTTGTGTACATGTGTATTACAGAACTTCCATCCACCATACAAGGCATATTTACACCTAGAAGCTTTACATCATAGTTTGCAGCATTTTAATAATAGCAGTCTCAAAAAGCAGGCAGTTTTCTAAGGAAAAAACTGTTGGAGCGTGTTCTACCCAATAGATATGTAAATTAAATATATTCTCCCGCTGTGAAATTCTGTGTTTTGAACACGCTGCATGCAGATAGGATTCAACAAAAATACACTACAGAGTTGTTTGCATGTGGATTACAGGACTTTCATCACAATACAAGGCATATTGATGCTTAGAAGCATTTTCTCTGATTTCACAGAGCTTTCCAAACGCCAGTTTCGAAACTGAGGTAGATTTCACGGCAAAAACCTCTTGGAGCAGGTTCAAAACAATAGACATGTAATTTACATGGATTCGCTCACCGCGAAATTCCCTGTTCCGAACACGCTACATGCTTCTCGGATCCGACATATATTCACTACAGAGTTGTCAGCAATTGGATTACTGCTCTTTCATCCACCATACATGGCTTACTGACACTTTGAAGAATTTTCTGAGATTTCACAGGTTAGTTTTAATGCCAGATTTGAAAATGAGGCAGATTGGGCAGGAAAATGCTCTTGGAGCGAGTTCTACCCAAAAGATATGTAATTTACCTAGTTTCACTCACCGTGACATTCCGTGTTCTGAACACGTTACATGCATCACGGATTCGACAAACATTCTTGAATGAGTTGTGAACATGTGTATTACGGAACTTTCATCCACCTTACAATGCATGTTTATACATAGAAAGTTTTTCCTGATTTAGTAGATTTCTCCTAATGTCAGTTTTTAAATCATGCAGTTTTCGCAGGAAAATCCTCTTGGAGCGAGTTCTACCCAATAGAGAAGTAATTTACATTGTTTCAATCACCGTGAAATTCCACGTTCCGAACACGGTATATGCATCACGGATTAGAAAAAGATTCTTTAATATGTTGTGAAAAGGTGGATTACTGAACTTTCTTCCAACAAAAAGGCATATTTACACCTAGAAATATTTACTCTCATTTTGAAGCTTTCTCCAAATTTCAGATTCGATTATCAGGCATTTTTCGCAGAAAAATTCTATTCCAGCTAGTTCTACCCAATAGAATTGTAGTTTACATTGCTTCATTACGGTGAAATTCCGTTTTCCAAAAGCGCTCCATGAATCACGGTTTGAAACATAATTACTATACTGTTATTAACATGTGGATTACCAGACTTTCATTCACCATTCAAGGCATATTGACACTTAGAAGCATTTTCTCAGACTTCACAGGGTTCTCCTAAAGGCAGTTTAGAAAATGAGGCACATTTAGCAGAAAAATTCTCTTCAAGCGAGTTCTACCCAATAGACATGTAATTTATATTGTTTCCTTCAATAAGACATTCCGTATTCCGAACACGTTACATGCATCACGAATTCGACAAACATTCTTTAATGAGTGTGAGCATGTGGATTACCGAACTTTCTTCCACCATACAAGGCATATTTACACCTAGAAGTGTATATTCGGATTTCGCAGGTTTTTCCTAACATCCAGTTTCGAAAATCATGAAATTTTCGCAGAAAAATCCAATTCAAGCGAGTTCAATCCAGTAGAAATATTATTTTCCGAGTATCACTCACCGAGACATTCCGTGTTCCGAAAACGTTACATTAATCATGGCTTCGACAAACATTATTTAATGACCGTGAGCATGTGGATTACCGATGTTTCAACCACAATACAAGGCATATTTACACCTAGAAATATTTACTTAGATTTCGCAGATTTTTCCTAATGTCACTTACAAAAATCAGGCAGTTTTCGCAGAAAAATTCTCTTGCTGCATGTTCGATCCAAGAGACATCCCATTTTGATAGATACCGTCACCGTAACATTCCGTGTTCTGAAAAAGGTACGTGCACATTGGATTCAACAAATATTCACAGCTGTGTTTTTAGAATGTGAATTACACATCTTTAATAAACCATTGAAGGCATATTGTCACCTTAAAGCATTTGCTCAGGTTTTGCAGCGTTTTCATAACACCAGTTTCCAAACGGAGGTAGATTTTACAGTAAAATTCTCCTGGAGCGGATTCTCACCACTAGATATGTCATTTACATAGTTTCTTTCAACGTGACATTCCGTGTTCCGAACACACTATATACATCACGGATTTGAGAAACATTTTTAATGAGTTGTGTACATGTGTATTACAGAACTTCCATCCACCATACAAGGCATATTTACACCTAGAAGCTTTACATCATAGTTTGCAGCATTTTAATAATAGCAGTCTCAAAAAGCAGGCAGTTTCCTAAGGAAAAAACTGTTGGAGCGTGTTCTACCCAATAGATATGTAAATTAAATATATTCTCCCGCTGTGAAATTCTGTGTTTTGAACACGCTGCATGCAGATAGGATTCAACAAAAATACACTACAGAGTTGTTTGCATGTGGATTACAGGACTTTCATCACAATACAAGGCATATTGATGCTTAGAAGCATTTTCTCTGATTTCACAGAGCTTTCCAAACGCCAGTTTCGAAACTGAGGTAGATTTCACGGCAAAAACCTCTTGGAGCAGGTTCAAAACAATAGACATGTAATTTACATGGATTCGCTCACCGCGAAATTCCCTGTTCCGAACACGCTACATGCTTCTCGGATCCGACATATATTCACTACAGAGTTGTCAGCAATTGGATTACTGCTCTTTCATCCACCATACATGGCTTACTGACACTTTGAAGAATTTTCTGAGATTTCACAGGTTAGTTTTAATGCCAGATTTGAAAATGAGGCAGATTGGGCAGGAAAATGCTCTTGGAGCGAGTTCTACCCAAAAGATATGTAATTTACCTAGTTTCACTCACCGTGACATTCCGTGTTCTGAACACGTTACATGCATCACGGATTCGACAAACATTCTTGAATGAGTTGTGAACATGTGTATTACGGAACTTTCATCCACCTTACAATGCATGTTTATACATAGAAAGTTTTTCCTGATTTAGTAGATTTCTCCTAATGTCAGTTTTTAAATCATGCAGTTTTCGCAGGAAAATCCTCTTGGAGCGAGTTCTACCCAATAGAGAAGTAATTTACATTGTTTCAATCACCGTGAAATTCCACGTTCCGAACACGGTATATGCATCACGGATTAGAAAAAGATTCTTTAATATGTTGTGAAAAGGTGGATTACTGAACTTTCTTCCAACAAAAAGGCATATTTACACCTAGAAATATTTACTCTCATTTTGAAGCTTTCTCCAAATTTCAGATTCGATTATCAGGCATTTTTCGCAGAAAAATTCTATTCCAGCTAGTTCTACCCAATAGAATTGTAGTTTACATTGCTTCATTACGGTGAAATTCCGTTTTCCAAAAGCGCTCCATGAATCACGGTTTGAAACATAATTACTATACTGTTATTAACATGTGGATTACCAGACTTTCATTCACCATTCAAGGCATATTGACACTTAGAAGCATTTTCTCAGACTTCACAGGGTTCTCCTAAAGGCAGTTTAGAAAATGAGGCACATTTAGCAGAAAAATTCTCTTCAAGCGAGTTCTACCCAATAGACATGTAATTTATATTGTTTCCTTCAATAAGACATTCCGTATTCCGAACACGTTACATGCATCACGAATTCGACAAACATTCTTTAATGAGTGTGAGCATGTGGATTACCGAACTTTCTTCCACCATACAAGGCATATTTACACCTAGAAGTGTATATTCGGATTTCGCAGGTTTTTCCTAACATCCAGTTTCGAAAATCATGAAATTTTCGCAGAAAAATCCAATTCAAGCGAGTTCAATCCAGTAGAAATATTATTATCCGAGTATCACTCACCGAGACATTCCGTGTTCCGAAAACGTTACATTAATCATGGCTTCGACAAACATTATTTAATGACCGTGAGCATGTGGATTACCGATGTTTCAACCACAATACAAGGCATATTTACACCTAGAAATATTTACTTAGATTTCGCAGATTTTTCCTAATGTCACTTACAAAAATCAGGCAGTTTTCGCAGAAAAATTCTCTTGCTGCATGTTCGATCCAAGAGACATCCCATTTTGATAGATACCGTCACCGTAACATTCCGTGTTCTGAAAAAGGTACGTGCACATTGGATTCAACAAATATTCACAGCTGTGTTTTTAGAATGTGAATTACACATCTTTAATAAACCATTGAAGGCATATTGTCACCTTAAAGCATTTGCTCAGGTTTTGCAGCGTTTTCATAACACCAGTTTCCAAACGGAGGTAGATTTTACAGTAAAATTCTCCTGGAGCGGATTCTCACCACTAGATATGTCATTTACATAGTTTCTTTCAACGTGACATTCCGTGTTCCGAACACACTATATACATCACGGATTTGAGAAACATTTTTAATGAGTTGTGTACATGTGTATTACAGAACTTCCATCCACCATACAAGGCATATTTACACCTAGAAGCTTTACATCATAGTTTGCAGCATTTTAATAATAGCAGTCTCAAAAAGCAGGCAGTTTCCTAAGGAAAAAACTGTTGGAGCGTGTTCTACCCAATAGATATGTAAATTAAATATATTCTCCCGCTGTGAAATTCTGTGTTTTGAACACGCTGCATGCAGATAGGATTCAACAAAAATACACTACAGAGTTGTTTGCATGTGGATTACAGGACTTTCATCACAATACAAGGCATATTGATGCTTAGAAGCATTTTCTCTGATTTCACAGAGCTTTCCAAACGCCAGTTTCGAAACTGAGGTAGATTTCACGGCAAAAACCTCTTGGAGCAGGTTCAAAACAATAGACATGTAATTTACATGGATTCGCTCACCGCGAAATTCCCTGTTCCGAACACGCTACATGCTTCTCGGATCCGACATATATTCACTACAGAGTTGTCAGCAATTGGATTACTGCTCTTTCATCCACCATACATGGCTTACTGACACTTTGAAGAATTTTCTGAGATTTCACAGGTTAGTTTTAATGCCAGATTTGAAAATGAGGCAGATTGGGCAGGAAAATGCTCTTGGAGCGAGTTCTACCCAAAAGATATGTAATTTACCTAGTTTCACTCACCGTGACATTCCGTGTTCTGAACACGTTACATGCATCACGGATTCGACAAACATTCTTGAATGAGTTGTGAACATGTGTATTACGGAACTTTCATCCACCTTACAATGCATGTTTATACATAGAAAGTTTTTCCTGATTTAGTAGATTTCTCCTAATGTCAGTTTTTAAATCATGCAGTTTTCGCAGGAAAATCCTCTTGGAGCGAGTTCTACCCAATAGAGAAGTAATTTACATTGTTTCAATCACCGTGAAATTCCACGTTCCGAACACGGTATATGCATCACGGATTAGAAAAAGATTCTTTAATATGTTGTGAAAAGGTGGATTACTGAACTTTCTTCCAACAAAAAGGCATATTTACACCTAGAAATATTTACTCTCATTTTGAAGCTTTCTCCAAATTTCAGATTCGATTATCAGGCATTTTTCGCAGAAAAATTCTATTCCAGCTAGTTCTACCCAATAGAATTGTAGTTTACATTGCTTCATTACGGTGAAATTCCGTTTTCCAAAAGCGCTCCATGAATCACGGTTTGAAACATAATTACTATACTGTTATTAACATGTGGATTACCAGACTTTCATTCACCATTCAAGGCATATTGACACTTAGAAGCATTTTCTCAGACTTCACAGGGTTCTCCTAAAGGCAGTTTAGAAAATGAGGCACATTTAGCAGAAAAATTCTCTTCAAGCGAGTTCTACCCAAGAGACATGTATTTTACATAGTTTCGCTCACCGTGATATTCTGTGTTCCGAACACGCTTTATGTATCTCGGATTCGACAAATATTCACTACAGAGTTGTTAGCATGCGGATTACCGAACTTTCATCCACCCTACAAGGCATATTTACCCCGAGAATCTATTCATCTGTGTTCGCAGTGTTTTCCTAACGCCAGTTTCGAAAATCAGGCAGATTTCTCAGGAAAAATCTCTTGGAGTGATTTCTAACCAAGAGAAATGTAATTTACATAAACTAACTGGACATGAAATCCCGTGTTCCGAACATGCTACATGCATAATGGATTCGACAACTATTCACTACAGATTTGTTAGCATGTGGATTACCGAACTTTCATCACAATAGATTGAATATTGATACTTAGAAGTATTTTCTCAGATTTTGCAGCGTTTTCCAAACGCCAGTTTCAAAAATGAAGCAGTTTTCCCTGAAAAATTCTCTTGGAGCGAGTTCTACCCAATAGAGAAGTAATTTACATTGTTTCAATCACCGTGAAATTCCACGTTCCGAACACGGTATATGCATCACGGATTAGAAAAAGATTCTTTAATATGTTGTGAAAAGGTGGATTACTGAACTTTCTTCCAACAAAAAGGCATATTTACACCTAGAAATATTTACTCTCATTTTGAAGCTTTCTCCAAATTTCAGATTCGATTATCAGGCATTTTTCGCAGAAAAATTCTATTCCAGCTAGTTCTACCCAATAGAATTGTAGTTTACATTGCTTCATTACGGTGAAATTCCGTTTTCCAAAAGCGCTCCATGAATCACGGTTTGAAAAATAATTACTATACTGTTATTAACATGTGGATTACCAGACTTTCATTCACCATTCAAGGCATATTGACACTTAGAAGCATTTTCTCAGACTTCACAGGGTTCTCCTAAAAGCAGTTTAGAAAATGAGGCACATTTAGCAGAAAAATTCTCTTCAAGCGAGTTCTACCCAATAGACATGTAATTTATATTGTTTCCTTCAATAAGACATTCCGTATTCCGAACACGTTACATGCATCACGAATTCGACAAACATTCTTTAATGAGTGTGAGCATGTGGATTACCGAACTTTCTTCCACCATACAAGGCATATTTACACCTAGAAGTGTATATTCGGATTTCGCAGGTTTTTCCTAACATCCAGTTTCGAAAATCATGAAATTTTCGCAGAAAAATCCAATTCAAGCGAGTTCAATCCAGTAGAAATATTATTACCCGAGTATCACTCACCGAGACATTCCGTGTTCCGAAAACGTTACATTAATCATGGCTTCGACAAACATTATTTAATGACCGTGAGCATGTGGATTACCGATATTTCAACCACAATACAAGGCATATTTACACCTAGAAATATTTACTTAGATTTCGCAGATTTTTCCTAATGTCACTTACAAAAATCAGGCAGTTTTCGCAGAAAAATTCTCTTGCTGCATGTTCGATCCAAGAGACATCCCATTTTGATAGATACCGTCACTGTAACATTCCGTGTTCTGAAAAAGGTACGTGCACATTGGATTCAACAAATATTCACAGCTGTGTTTTTAGAATGTGAATTACACATCTTTAATAAACCATTGAAGGCATTTTGTCACCTTAAAGCATTTGCTCAGGTTTTGCAGCGTTTTCATAACACCAGTTTCCAAACGGAGGTAGATTTTACAGTAAAATTCTCCTGGAGCGGATTCTCACCACTAGATATGTCATTTACATAGTTTCTTTCAACGTGACATTCCGTGTTCCGAACACACTATATACATCACGGATTTGAGAAACATTTTTAATGAGTTGTGTACATGTGTATTACAGAACTTCCATCCACCATACAAGGCATATTTACACCTAGAAGTTTACATCATAGTTTGCAGCATTTTCCTAATAGCAGTCTCAAAAAGCAGGCAGTTTCCTAAGGAAAAAACTGTTGGAGCGTGTTCTACCCAATAGATATGTAAATTAAATATATTCTCCCGCTGTGAAATTCTGTGTTTCGAACACGCTGCATGCAGATAGGATTCGACAAAAATACACTACAGAGTTGTTTGCATGTGGATTACAGGACTTTCATCACAATAAAAGGCATATTGATGCTTAGAAGCATTTTCTCTGATTTCACAGAGCTTTCCAAACGCCAGTTTCGAAACTGAGGTAGATTTCACTGCAAAAACCTCTTGGAGCGGGTTCAAAACAATAGACATGTAATTTACATGGATTCGCTCACCGCGAAATTCCCTGTTCCGAACACGCTACATGCTTCTCGGATCCGACATATATTCACTACAGAGTTGTCAGCAATTGGATTACTGCTCTTTCATCCACCATACATGGCTTACTGACACTTTGAAGAATTTTCTCAGATTTCACAGTTTAGTTTTAATGCCAGGTTTGAAAATGAGGCAGATTGGGCAGGAAAATGCTCTTGGAGCGAGTTCTACCCAAAAGATATGTAATTTACTTAGTTTCACTCACCGTGACATTCCGTGTTCTGAACACGTTACATGCATCACGGATTCGACAAACATTCTTGAATGAGTTGTGAACATGTGTATTACGGAACTTTCATCCACCTTATAATGCATATTTATACATAGAAAGTATTTTCTGATTTAGTAAATTTCTCCTAATGTCAGTTTTTAAATCATGCAGTTTTCGCAGAAAAATCCTCTTGGAGCGAGTTCTACCCAATAGACATGCAATTTACATAGAACCCGTCATCATGAAATTCCGTATTCCGAAAAAGCTACATGCATCACGGATTCGACAAATATTCACTACAGAGTCGTTAGCATAAGGATTACCGAACTTTCATCCACCATAAAAGCCATATTGACACCTTGAAGCGTTTTCTCATATTTCGAAAATTTTTCCTAATGCCAGTTTTGAAAATGAGGCAGAATTCGCAGAAAAAGCTCTTGGAGCGAGTTCTACCCAAGAGATATGTATTTTACATAGTTTCGCTCACCGTGATATTCTGTGTTCCGAACACGCTTCATGTATCTCGGATTCGACAAATATTCACTACAGAGTTGTTAGCATGCGGATTACCGAACTTTCATCCACCCTACAAGGCATATTTACCCCGAGAATTTATTCATCTGTGTTCGCAGTGTTTTCCTAATGCCAGTTTCGAAAATCAGGCAGATTTCTCAGGAAAAATCTCTTGGAGTGATTTCTAACCAAGAGAAATGTAATTTACATAAACTAACTGGACATGAAATCCCGTGTTCCGAACATGCTACATGCATAATGGATTCGACAACTATTCACTACAGATTTGTTAGCATGTGGATTACCGAACTTTCATCACAATAGATTGAATATTGATACTTAGAAGTATTTTCTCAGATTTTGCAGGGTTTTCCAAACGCCAGTTTCAAAAATGAAGCAGTTTTCCCTGAAAAATTCTCTTGGAGCGAGTTCTACCCAATAGAGAAGTAATTTACATTGTTTCAATCACCGTGAAATTCCACGTTCCGAACACGGTATATGCATCACGGATTAGAAAAAGATTCTTTAATATGTTGTGAAAAGGTGGATTACTGAACTTTCTTCCAACAAAAAGGCATATTTACACCTAGAAATATTTACTCTCATTTTGAAGCTTTCTCCAAATTTCAGATTCGATTATCAGGCATTTTTCGCAGAAAAATTCTATTCCAGCTAGTTCTACCCAATAGAATTGTAGTTTACATTGCTTCATTACGGTGAAATTCCGTTTTCCAAAAGCGCTCCATGAATCACGGTTTGAAAAATAATTACTACACTGTTATTAACATGTGGATTACCAGACTTTCATTCACCATTCAAGGCTTATTGACACTTAGAAGCATTTTCTCAGACTTCACAGGGTTCTCCTAAAGGCAGTTTAGAAAATGAGGCACATTTAGCAGAAAAATTCTCTTCAAGCGAGTTCTACCCAATAGACATGTAATTTATATTGTTTCCTTCAATAAGACATTCCGTATTCCGAACACGTTACATGCATCACGAATTCGACAAACATTCTTTAATGAGTGTGAGCATGTGGATTACCGAACTTTTTTCCACCATACAAGGCATATTTACACCTAAAAGTGTATATTCGGATTTCGCAGGTTTTTCCTAACATCCAGTTTCGAAAATCATGAAATTTTCGAAGAAAAATCCAATTCAAGCGAGTTCAATCCAGTAGAAATATTATTTTCCGAGTATCACTCACCCAGACATTCCGTGTTCCGAAAACGTTACATTAATCATGGCTTCGACAAACATTATTTAATGACCGTGAGCATGTGGATTACCGATGCTTCAACCACAATACAAGGCATATTTACACCTAGAAATATTTACTTAGATTTCGCAGATTTTTTCTAATGTCACTTACAAAAATCAGGCAGTTTTCGCAGAAATATTCTCTTGCTGCATGTTCGATCCAAGAGACATCCCATTTTGATAGATACCGTCACCGTAACATTCCGTGTTCCGAAAAAGGGACGTGCACATTGGATTCAACAAATATTAACAGCTGTGTTTTTAGAATGTGAATTACACATCTTTAATAAACCATTGAAGGCATATTGTCTCCTTAAAGCATTTGCTCAGGTTTTGCAGCGTTTTCATAACACCAGTTTCCAAACGGAGGTAGATTTTACAGTAAAATTCTCCTGGAGCGGGTTCTCACCAATAGACATGTCATTTACATAGTTTCTTTCAACGTGACATTCCGTGTTCCGAACACACTACATACATCACGGATTTGAGAAACATTTTTAATGAGTTGTGTACATGTGTATTACAGAACTTCCATCCACCATACAAGGCATATTTACACCTAGAAGCTTTACATCATTGTTTGCAGCATTTTCCTAATAGCAGTTTCAAAAATCAGGCAGTTTCCTAAGGAAAAAACTGTTGGAGCGTGTTCTACCCAATAGATATGTAAATTAAATATATTATCCCGCTGTGAAATTCTGTGTTTCGAACACGCTGCATGCAGATAGGATTCGACAAAAATACACTACAGAGTTGTTTGCATGTGGATTACAGGACTTTCATCACAATACAAGGCATATTGATGCTTAGAAGCATTTTCTCTGATTTCACAGAGCTTTCCAAACGCCAGTTTCGAAACTGAGGCAGATTTCACGGCAAAAAACTCTTGGAGCGGGTTCAAAACAATAGACATGTAATTTACATGGATTCGCTCACCGCAATTCCCTGTTCCGAACACGCTACATGCTTCTCGGATCCGACATATATTCACTACAGAGTTGTCAGCAATTGGATTACTGCTCTTTCATCCACCATACATGGCTTACTGACACTTTGAAGAATTTTCTGAGATTTCACAGGTTAGTTTTAATGCCAGGTTTTAACATGAGGCAGATTGGGCAGGAAAATGCTCTTGGAGCGAGTTCTACCCAAAAGATATGTAATTTACCTAGTTTCACTCACCGTGACATTCCGTGTTCTGAACACGTTACATGCATCACGGATTCGACAAACATTCTTGAATGAGTTGTGAACATGTGTATTACGGAACTTTCATCCACCTTACAATGCATATTTATACATAGAAAGTTTTTTCTGATTTAGTAGATTTCTCCTAATGTCAGTTTTTAAATCATGCAGTTTTCGCAGAAAAATCCTCTTGGAGCGAGTTCTACCCAATAGACATGCAATTTACATAGAACCCATCATCGTGAAATTCCGTGTTCCGAAAAAGCTACATGCATCACGGATTCGACAAATATTCACTACAGAGTCGTTAGCATAAGGATTACCGAACTTTCATCCACCATAAAAGCCATATTGACACCTTGAAGCGTTTTCTCATATTTCGAAAGTTTTTCCTAATGCCAGTTTTGAAAATGAGGCAGAATTCGCAGAAAAAGCTCTTGGAGCGAGTTCTACCCAAGAGACTTGTATTTTACATAGATTCGCTCACCGTGATATTCTGTGTTCCGAACACGCTTCATGTATCTCGGATTCGACAAATATTCACTACAGAGTTATTAGCATGCGGATTACCGAACTTTCATCCACCCTAAAAGGCATATTTACCCCGAGAATCTATTCATCTGTGTTCGCAGTGTTTTCCTAACGCCAGATTAGAAAATCAGGCAGATTTCTCAGGAAAAATCTCTTGGAGTGATTTCTAACCAAGAGAAATGTAATTTACATAAACTAACTGGACATGAAATCCCGTGTTCCGAACATGCTACATGCATAATGGATTCGACAACTATTCACTACAGATTTGTTAGCATGTGGATTACCGAACTTTCATCACAATAGATTGAATATTGATACTTAGAAGTATTTTCTCAGATTTTGCAGCGTTTTCCAAACGCCAGTTTCAAAAATGAAGCAGTTTTCCCTGAAAAATTCTCTTGGAGCGAGTTCTACCCAATAGAGAAGTAATTTACATTGTTTCAATCACCGTGAAATTCCACGTTCCGAACACGGTATATGCATCACGGATTAGAAAAAGATTCTTTAATATGTTGTGAAAAAGTGGATTACTGAACTTTCTTCCAACAAAAAGGCATATTTACACCTAGAAATATTTACTCTCATTTTGAAGCTTTCTCCAAATTTCAGATTCGATTATCAGGCATTTTTCGCAGAAAAATTCTATTCCAGCTAGTTCTACCCAATAGAATTGTAGTTTACATTGCTTCATTACGGTGAAATTCCGTTTTCCAAAAGCGCTCCATGAATCACGGTTTGAAAAATAATTACTACACTGTTATTTACATGTGGATTACCAAACTTTCATTCACCATTCAAGGCATATTGACACTTAGAAGCATTTTCTCAGACTTCACAGGGTTCTCCTAAAGGCAGTTTAGAAAATGAGGCACATTTAGCAGAAAAATTCTCTTCAAGCGAGTTCTACCCAATAGACATGTAATTTATATTGTTTCCTTCAATAAGACATTCCGTATTCCGAACACGTTACATGCATCACGAATTCGACAAACATTCTTTAATGAGTGTGAGCATGTGGATTACCGAACTTTTTTCCACCATACAAGGCATATTTACACCTAGAAGTGTATATTCGGATTTCGCAGGTTTTTCCTAACATCCAGTTTCGAAAATCATGAAATTTTCGCAGAAAAATCCAATTCAAGCGAGTTCAATCCAGTAGAAATATTATTATCCGAGTATCACTCACCGAGACATTCCGTGTTCCGAAAACGTTACATTAATCATGGCTTCGACAAACATTATTTAATGACCGTGAGCATGTGGATTACCGATGCTTCAACCACAATACAAGGCATATTTACACCTAGAAATATTTACTTAGATTTCGCAGATTTTTCCTAATGTCACTTACAAAAATCAGGCAGTTTTCGCAGAAAAATTCTCTTGCTGCATGTTCGATCCAAGAGACATCCCATTTTGATAGATACCGTCACCGTAACATTCCGTGTTCCGAAAAAGGTATGTGCACATTCGATTCAACAAATATTCACAGCTGTGTTTTTAGAATGTGAATTACACATCTTTAATAAACCATTGAATGCATATTGTCACCTTAAAGCATTTGCTCAGGTTTTGCAGCGTTTTCATAACACCAGTTTCCAAACGGAGGTAGATTTTACAGTAAAATTCTCCTGGAGCGGGTTCTCACCAATAGATATGTCATTTACATAGTTTCTTTCAACGTGACATTCCGTGTTCCGAACACACTACATACATCACGGATTTGAGAAACATTTTTAATGAGTTGTGTACATGTGTATTACAGAACTTTCATCCACCATACAAGGCATATTTACACCTAGAAGCTTTACATCATAGTTTGCAGCATTTTCCTAATAGCAGTTTCAAAAATCAGGCAGTTTCCTAAGGAAAAAACTGTTGGAGCGTATTCTACCCAATAGATATGTAAATTAAATATATTATCCCGCTGTGAAATTCTGTGTTTCGAACACGCTGCATGCAGATAGGATTCGACAAAAATACACTACAGAGTTGTTTGCATGTGGATTACAGGACTTTCATCACAATACAAGGCATATTGATGCTTAGAAGCATTTTCTCTGATTTCACAGAGCTTTCCAAACGCCAGTTTCGAAACTGAGGCAGATTTCACGGCAAAAACCTCTTGGAGCGGGTTCAAAACAATAGACATGTAATTTACATGGATTCGCTCACCGCGAAATTCCCTGTTCTGAACACGCTACATGCTTCTCGGATCCGACATATATTCACTACAGAGTTGTCAGCAATTGGATTACTGCTCTTTCATCCACCATACATGGATAACTGACACTTTGAAGAATTTTCTGAGATTTCACAGGTTAGTTTTAATGCCAGGTTTGAAAATGATGCAGATTGGGCAGGAAAATGCTCTTGGAGCGAGTTCTACCCAAAAGATATGTAATTTACCTAGTTTCACTCACCGTGATACGCAGCGCTCGACTGTCGTTACATGCATCACGGTTTCGACAAACATTCTTTAATGAGTTGTGAACATGTGTATTACCGAACTTTCATCCACCTTACAATGCATATTTATACATAGAAAGTTTTTTCTGATTTAGTAGATTTCTCCTAATGTCAGTTTTTAAATCATGCAGTTTTCGCAGAAAAATCCTCTTGGAGCGAGTTCTACCCAATAGACATGCAATTTACATACAACCCGTCATCGTGAAATTCCGTGTTCCGAAAAAGCTACATGCATCACGGATTCGAGAAATATTCACTACAGAGTCGTTAGCATAAGGATTACCGAACTTTCATCCACCATAAAAGCCATATTGACACCTTGAAGCATTTTCTCATATTTCGAAAGTTTTTCCTAATGCCAGTTTTGAAAATGAGGCAGAATTCGCAGAAAAAGCTCTTGAAGCGAGTTCTACCCAAGAGACATGTATTTTACATAAATTCGCTCACCGTGATATTCTGTGTTCCGAACACTCTTCATGTATCACGGATTCGACAAATATTCACTACAGAGTTGTTAGCATGCGGATTACCGAACTTTCATCCACCCTACAAGGCATATTTACCCCGAGAATCTATTCATCTGTGTTCGCAGTGTTTTCCTAACGCCAGTTTAGAAAATCAGGCAGATTTCTCAGGAAAAATCTCTTGGAGTGATTTCTAACCAAGAGAAATGTAATTTACATAAACTAACTGGACATGAAATCCCGTGTTCCGAACATGCTACATGCATAATGGATTCGACAACTATTCACTACAGATTTGTTAGCATGTGGATTACCGAACTTTCATCACAATAGATTGAATATTGATACTTAGAAGTATTTTCTCAGATTTTGCAGCGTTTTCCAAACGCCAGTTTCAAAAATGAAGCAGTTTTCCCTGAAAAATTCTCTTGGAGCGAGTTCTACCCAATAGAGAAGTAATTTACATTGTTTCAATCACCGTGAAATTCCACGTTCCGAACACGGTATATGCATCACGGATTAGAAAAAGATTCTTTAATATGTTGTGAAAAAGTGGATTACTGAACTTTCTTCCAACAAAAAGGCATATTTACACCTAGAAATATTTACTCTCATTTTGAAGCTTTCTCCAAATTTCAGATTCGATTATCAGGCATTTTTCGCAGAAAAATTCTATTCCAGCTAGTTCTACCCAATAGAATTGTAGTTTACATTGCTTCATTACGGTGAAATTCCGTTTTCCAAAAGCGCTCCATGAATCACGGTTTGAAAAATAATTACTACACTGTTATTTACATGTGGATTACCAAACTTTCATTCACCATTCAAGGCATATTGACACTTAGAAGCATTTTCTCAGACTTCACAGGGTTCTCCTAAAGGCAGTTTAGAAAATGAGGCACATTTAGCAGAAAAATTCTCTTCAAGCGAGTTCTACCCAATAGACATGTAATTTATATTGTTTCCTTCAATAAGACATTCCGTATTCCGAACACGTTACATGCATCACGAATTCGACAAACATTCTTTAATGAGTGTGAGCATGTGGATTACCGAACTTTTTTCCACCATACAAGGCATATTTACACCTAGAAGTGTATATTCGGATTTCGCAGGTTTTTCCTAACATCCAGTTTCGAAAATCATGAAATTTTCGCAGAAAAATCCAATTCAAGCGAGTTCAATCCAGTAGAAATATTATTATCCGAGTATCACTCACCGAGACATTCCGTGTTCCGAAAACGTTACATTAATCATGGCTTCGACAAACATTATTTAATGACCGTGAGCATGTGGATTACCGATGCTTCAACCACAATACAAGGCATATTTACACCTAGAAATATTTACTTAGATTTCGCAGATTTTTCCTAATGTCACTTACAAAAATCAGGCAGTTTTCGCAGAAAAATTCTCTTGCTGCATGTTCGATCCAAGAGACATCCCATTTTGATAGATACCGTCACCGTAACATTCCGTGTTCCGAAAAAGGTATGTGCACATTCGATTCAACAAATATTCACAGCTGTGTTTTTAGAATGTGAATTACACATCTTTAATAAACCATTGAATGCATATTGTCACCTTAAAGCATTTGCTCAGGTTTTGCAGCGTTTTCATAACACCAGTTTCCAAACGGAGGTAGATTTTACAGTAAAATTCTCCTGGAGCGGGTTCTCACCAATAGATATGTCATTTACATAGTTTCTTTCAACGTGACATTCCGTGTTCCGAACACACTACATACATCACGGATTTGAGAAACATTTTTAATGAGTTGTGTACATGTGTATTACCGAACTTTCATCCACCATACAAGGCATATTTACACCTAGAAGCTTTACATCATAGTTTGCAGCATTTTCCTAATAGCAGTTTCAAAAATCAGGCAGTTTCCTAAGGAAAAAACTGTTGGAGCGTATTCTACCCAATAGATATCTAAATTAAATATATTATCCCGCTGTGAAATTCTGTGTTTCGAACACGCTGCATGCAGATAGGATTCGACAAAAATACACTACAGAGTTGTTTGCATGTGGATTACAGGACTTTCATCACAATACAAGGCATATTGATGCTTAGAAGCATTTTCTCTGATTTCACAGAGCTTTCCAAACGCCAGTTTCGAAACTGAGGCAGATTTCACGGCAAAAACCTCTTGGAGCGGGTTCAAAACAATAGACATGTAATTTACATTGATTCACTCACCGCGAAATTCCCTGTTCTGAACACGCTACATGCTTCTCGGATCCGACATATATTCACTACAGAGTTGTCAGCAATTGGATTACTGCTCTTTCATCCACCATACATGGATAACTGACACTTTGAACAATTTTCTAAGATTTCACAGGTTAGTTTTAATGCCAGGTTTGAAAATGAGGCAGATTGGGCAGGAAAATGCTCTTGGAGCGAGTTCTACCCAAAAGATATGTAATTTACCTAGTTTCACTCACCGTGACATTCCGTGTTCTGAACACGTTACATGCATCACGGATTCGACAAACATTCTTGAATGAGTTGTGAACATGTGTATTACGGAACTTTCATCCACCTTATAATGCATATTTATACATAGAAAGTTTTTTCTGATTTAGTAGATTTCTCCTAATGTCAGTTTTTAAATCATGCAGTTTTCGCAGAAAAATCCTCTTGGAGCGAGTTCTACCCAATAGACATGCAATTTACATACAACCCGTCATCGTGAAATTCCGTGTTCCGAAAAAGCTACATGCATCACGGATTCGAGAAATATTCACTACAGAGTCGTTAGCATAAGGATTACCGAACTTTCATCCACCATAAAAGCCATATTGACACCTTGAAGCGTTTTCTCATATTTCGAAAGTTTTTCCTAATGCCAGTTTTGAAAATGAGGCAGAATTCGCAGAAAAAGCTCTTGGAGCGAGTTCTACCCAAGAGACTTGTATTTTACATAGTTTCGCTCACCGTGATATTCTGTGTTCCGAACACGCTTCATGTATCTCGGATTCGACATATATTCACTACAGAGTTGTTAGCATGCGGATTACCGAACTTTCATCCACCCTACAAGGCATATTTACCCCGAGAATCTATTCATCTGTGTTCGCAGTGTTTTCCTAACGCCAGTTTCGAAAATCAGGCAGATTTCTCAGGAAAAATCTCTTGGAGTGATTTCTAACCAAGAGAAATGTAATTTACATAAACTAACTGGACATGAAATCCCGTGTTCCGAACATGCTACATGCATAATGGATTTGACAACTATTCACTACAGATTTGTTAGCATGTGGATTACCGAACTTTCATCACAATAGATTGAATATTGATACTTAGAAGTATTTTCTCAGATTTTGCAGCGTTTTCCAAACGCCAGTTTCAAAAATGAAGCAGTTTTCCCTGAAAAATTCTCTTGGAGCGAGTTCTACCCAATAGAGAAGTAATTTACATTGTTTCAATCACCGTGAAATTCCACGTTCCGAACACGGTATATGCATCACGGATTAGAAAAAGATTCTTTAATATGTTGTGAAAAGTTGGATTACTGAACTTTCTTCCAACAAAAAGGCATATTTACACCTAGAAATATTTACTCTCATTTTGAAGCTTTCTCCAAATTTCAGATTCGATTATCAGGCATTTTTCGCAGAAAAATTCTATTCCAGCTAGTTCTACCCAATAGAATTGTAGTTTACATTGCTTCATTACGGTGAAATTCCGTTTTCCAAAAGCGCTCCATGAATCACGGTTTGAAACATAATTACTATACTGTTATTAACATGTGGATTACCAGACTTTCATTCACCATTCAAGGCATATTGACACTTAGAAGCATTTTCTCAGACTTCACAGGGTTCTCCTAAAGGCAGTTTAGAAAATGAGGCACATTTAGCAGAAAAATTCTCTTCAAGCGAGTTCTACCCAATAGACATGTAATTTATATTGTTTCCTTCAATAAGACATTCCGTATTCCGAACACGTTACATGCATCACGAATTCGACAAACATTCTTTAATGAGTGTGAGCATGTGGATTACCGAACTTTTTTCCACCATACAAGGCATATTTACACCTAGAAGTGTATATTCGGATTTCGCAGGTTTTTCCTAACATCCAGTTTCGAAAATCATGAAATTTTCGCAGAAAAATCCAATTCAAGCGAGTTCAATCCAGTAGAAATATTATTATCCGAGTATCACTCACCGAGACATTCCGTGTTCCGAAAACGTTACATTAATCATGGCTTCGACAAACATTATTTAATGACCGTGAGCATGTGGATTACCGATGCTTCAACCACAATACAAGGCATATTTACACCTAGAAATATTTACTTAGATTTCGCAGATTTTTCCTAATGTCACTTACAAAAATCAGGCAGTTTTCGCAGAAAAATTCTCTTGCTGCATGTTCGATCCAAGAGACATCCCATTTTGATAGATACCGTCACCGTAACATTCCGTGTTCCGAAAAAGGTATGTGCACATTCGATTCAACAAATATTCACAGCTGTGTTTTTAGAATGTGAATTACACATCTTTAATAAACCATTGAATGCATATTGTCACCTTAAAACATTTGCTCAGGTTTTGCAGCGTTTTCATAACACCAGTTTCCAAACGGAGGTAGATTTTACAGTAAAATTCTCCTGGAGCGGGTTCTCACCAATAGATATGTCATTTACATAGTTTCTTTCAACGTGACATTCCGTGTTCCGAACACACTACATACATCACGGATTTGAGAAACATTTTTAATGAGTTGTGTACATGTGTATTACCGAACTTTCATCCACCATACAAGGCATATTTACACCTAGAAGCTTTACATCATAGTTTGCAGCATTTTCCTAATAGCAGTTTCAAAAATCAGGCAGTTTCCTAAGGAAAAAACTGTTGGAGCGTATTCTACCCAATAGATATCTAAATTAAATATATTATCCCGCTGTGAAATTCTGTGTTTCGAACACGCTGCATGCAGATAGGATTCGACAAAAATACACTACAGAGTTGTTTGCATGTGGATTACAGGACTTTCATCACAATACAAGGCATATTGATGCTTAGAAGCATTTTCTCTGATTTCACAGAGCTTTCCAAACGCCAGTTTCGAAACTGAGGCAGATTTCACGGCAAAAACCTCTTGGAGCGGGTTCAAAACAATAGACATGTAATTTACATGGATTCGCTCACCGCGAAATTCCCTGTTCTGAACACGCTACATGCTTCTCGGATCCGACATATATTCACTACAGAGTTGTCAGCAATTGGATTACTGCTCTTTCATCCACCATACATGGATAACTGACACTTTGAACAATTTTCTAAGATTTCACAGGTTAGTTTTAATGCCAGGTTTGAAAATGAGGCAGATTGGGCAGGAAAATGCTCTTGGAGCGAGTTCTACCCAAAAGATATGTAATTTACCTAGTTTCACTCACCGTGACATTCCGTGTTCTGAACACGTTACATGCATCACGGATTCGACAAACATTCTTGAATGAGTTGTGAACATGTGTATTACGGAACTTTCATCCACCTTATAATGCATATTTATACATAGAAAGTTTTTTCTGATTTAGTAGATTTCTCCTAATGTCAGTTTTTAAATCATGCAGTTTTCGCAGAAAAATCCTCTTGGAGCGAGTTCTACCCAATAGACATGCAATTTACATACAACCCGTCATCGTGAAATTCCGTGTTCCGAAAAAGCTACATGCATCACGGATTCGAGAAATATTCACTACAGAGTCGTTAGCATAAGGATTACCGAACTTTCATCCACCATAAAAGCCATATTGACACCTTGAAGCGTTTTCTCATATTTCGAAAGTTTTTCCTAATGCCAGTTTTGAAAATGAGGCAGAATTCGCAGAAAAAGCTCTTGGAGCGAGTTCTACCCAAGAGACTTGTATTTTACATAGTTTCGCTCACCGTGATATTCTGTGTTCCGAACACGCTTCATGTATCTCGGATTCGACATATATTCACTACAGAGTTGTTAGCATGCGGATTACCGAACTTTCATCCACCCTACAAGGCATATTTACCCCGAGAATCTATTCATCTGTGTTCGCAGTGTTTTCCTAACGCCAGTTTCGAAAATCAGGCAGATTTCTCAGGAAAAATCTCTTGGAGTGATTTCTAACCAAGAGAAATGTAATTTACATAAACTAACTGGACATGAAATCCCGTGTTCCGAACATGCTACATGCATAATGGATTTGACAACTATTCACTACAGATTTGTTAGCATGTGGATTACCGAACTTTCATCACAATAGATTGAATATTGATACTTAGAAGTATTTTCTCAGATTTTGCAGCGTTTTCCAAACGCCAGTTTCAAAAATGAAGCAGTTTTCCCTGAAAAATTCTCTTGGAGCGAGTTCTACCCAATAGAGAAGTAATTTACATTGTTTCAATCACCGTGAAATTCCACGTTCCGAACACGGTATATGCATCACGGATTAGAAAAAGATTCTTTAATATGTTGTGAAAAGTTGGATTACTGAACTTTCTTCCAACAAAAAGGCATATTTACACCTAGAAATATTTACTCTCATTTTGAAGCTTTCTCCAAATTTCAGATTCGATTATCAGGCATTTTTCGCAGAAAAATTCTATTCCAGCTAGTTCTACCCAATAGAATTGTAGTTTACATTGCTTCATTACGGTGAAATTCCGTTTTCCAAAAGCGCTCCATGAATCACGGTTTGAAACATAATTACTATACTGTTATTAACATGTGGATTACCAGACTTTCATTCACCATTCAAGGCATATTGACACTTAGAAGCATTTTCTCAGACTTCACAGGGTTCTCCTAAAGGCAGTTTAGAAAATGAGGCACATTTAGCAGAAAAATTCTCTTCAAGCGAGTTCTACCCAATAGACATGTAATTTATATTGTTTCCTTCAATAAGACATTCCGTATTCTGAACACGTTACATGCATCACGAATTCGACAAACATTCTTTAATGAGTGTGAGCATGTGGATTACCGAACTTTCTTCCACCATACAAGGCATATTTACACCTAGAAGTGTATATTCGGATTTCGCAGGTTTTTCCTAACATCCAGTTTCGAAAATCATGAAATTTTCGCAGAAAAATCCAATTCAAGCGAGTTCAATCCAGTAGAAATATTATTATCCGAGTATCACTCACCGAGACATTCCGTGTTCCGAAAACGTTACATTAATCATGGCTTCGACAAACATTATTTAATGACTGTGAGCATGTGGATTACCGATGTTTCAACCACAATACAAGGCATATTTACACCTAGAAATATTTACTTAGATTTCGCAGATTTTTCCTAATGTCACTTACAAAAATCAGGCAGTTTTCGCAGAAAAATTCTCTTGCTGCATGTTCGATCCAAGAGACATCCCATTTTGATAGATACCGTCACCGTAACATTCCGTGTTCTGAAAAAGGTACGTGCACATTGGATTCAACAAATATTCACAGCTGTGTTTTTATTATGTGAATTACACATCTTTAATAAACCATTGAAGGCATATTGTCACCTTAAAGCATTTGCTCAGGTTTTGCAGCGTTTTCATAACACCAGTTTCCAAACGGAGGTAGATTTTACAGTAAAATTCTCCTGGAGCGGGTTCTCACCACTAGATATGTCATTTACATAGTTTCTTTCAACGTGACATTCCGTGTTCCGAACACACTATATACATCACGGATTTGAGAAACATTTTTAATGAGTTGTGTACATGTGTATTACAGAACTTCCATCCACCATACAAGGCATATTTACACCTAGAAGCTTTACATCATAGTTTGCAGCATTTTAATAATAGCAGTCTCAAAAAGCAGGCAGTTTCCTAAGGAAAAAACTGTTGGAGCGTGTTCTACCCAATAGATATGTAAATTAAATATATTCTCCCGCTGTGAAATTCTGTGTTTCGAACACGCTGCATGCAGATAGGATTCAACAAAAATACACTACAGAGTTGTTTGCATGTGGATTACAGGACTTTCATCACAATACAAGGCATATTGATGCTTAGAAGCATTTTCTCTGATTTCACAGAGCTTTCCAAACGCCAGTTTCGAAACTGAGGTAGATTTCACGGCAAAAACCTCTTGGAGCAGGTTCAAAACAATAGACATGTAATTTACATGGATTCGCTCACCGCGAAATTCCCTGTTCCGAACACGCTACATGCTTCTCGGATCCGACATATATTCACTACAGAGTTGTCAGCAATTGGATTACTGCTCTTTCATCCACCATACATGGCTTACTGACACTTTGAAGAATTTTCTGAGATTTCACAGGTTAGTTTAAATGCCAGATTTGAAAATGAGGCAGATTGGGCAGGAAAATGCTCTTGGAGCGAGTTCTACCCAAAAGATATGTAATTTACCTAGTTTCACTCACCGTGACATTCCGTGTTCTGAACACGTTACATGCATCACGGATTCGACAAACATTCTTGAATGAGTTGTGAACATGTGTATTACGGAACTTTCATCCACCTTATAATGCATATTTATACATAGAAAGTTTTTTCTGATTTAGTAGATTTCTCCTAATGTCAGTTTTTAAATCATGCAGTTTTCGCAGAAAAATCCTCTTGGAGCGAGTTCTACCCAATAGACATGCAATTTACATACAACCCGTCATCGTGAAATTCCGTGTTCCGAAAAAGCTACATGCATCACGGATTCGACAAATATTCACTACAGAGTCGTTAGCATAAGGATTACCGAACTTTCATCCACCATAAAAGCCATATTGACACCTTGAAGCGTTTTCTCATATTTCGAAAGTTTTTCCTAATGCCAGTTTTGAAAATGAGGCAGAATTCGCAGAAAAAGCTCTTGGAGCGAGTTCTACCCAAGAGACTTGTATTTTACATAGATTCACTCACCGTGATATTCTGTGTTCCGAACACGCTTCATGTATCTCGGATTCGACAAATATTCACTACAGAGTTATTAGCATGCGGATTACCGAACTTTCATCCACCCTACAAGGCATATTTACCCCGAGAATCTATTCATCTGTGTTCGCAGTGTTTTCCTAACGCCAGTTTCGAAAATCAGGCAGATTTCTCAGGAAAAATCTCTTGGAGTGATTTCTAACCAAGAGAAATATAATTTACATAAACTAACTGGACATGAAATCCCGTGTTCCGAACATGCTACATGCATAATGGATTCGACAACTATTCACTACAGATTTGTTAGCATGTGGATTACCGAACTTTCATCACAATAGATTGAATATTGATACTTAGAAGTATTTTCTCAGATTTTGCAGCGTTTTCCAAACGCCAGTTTCAAAAATGAAGCAGTTTTCCCTGAAAAATTCTCTTGGAGCGAGTTCTACCCAATAGAGAAGTAATTTACATTGTTTCAATCACCGTGAAATTCCACGTTCCGAACACGGTATATGCATCACGGATTAGAAAAAGATTCTTTAATATGTTGTGAAAAGGTGGATTACTGAACTTTCTTCCAACAAAAAGGCATATTTACACCTAGAAATATTTACTCTCATTTTGAAGCTTTCTCCAAATTTCAGATTCGATTATCAGGCATTTTTCGCAGAAAAATTCTATTCCAGCTAGTTCTACCCAATAGAATTGTAGTTTACATTGCTTCATTACGGTGAAATTCCGTTTTCCAAAAGCGCTCCATGAATCACGGTTTGAAAAATAATTACTACACTGTTATTAACATGTGGATTACCAAACTTTCATTCACCATTCAAGGCATATTGACACTTAGAAGCATTTTCTCAGACTTCACAGGGTTCTCCTAAAGGCAGTTTAGAAAATGAGGCACATTTAGCAGAAAAATTCTCTTCAAGCGAGTTCTACCCAATAGACATGTAATTTATATTGTTTCCTTCAATAAGACATTCCGTATTCCGAACACGTTACATGCATCACGAATTCGACAAACATTCTTTAATGAGTGTGAGCATGTGGATTACCGAACTTTCTTCCACCATACAAGGCATATTTACACCTAGAAGTGTATATTCGGATTTCGCAGGTTTTTCCTAACATCCAGTTTCGAAAATCATGAAATTTTCGCAGAAAAATCCAATTCAAGCGAGTTCAATCCAGTAGAAATATTATTATCCGAGTATCACTCACCGAGACATTCCGTGTTCCGAAAACGTTACATTAATCATGGCTTCGACAAACATTATTTAATGACCGTGAGCATGTGGATTACCGATGCTTCAACCACAATACAAGGCATATTTACACCTAGAAATATTTACTTAGATTTCGCAGATTTTTCCTAATGTCACTTACAAAAATCAGGCAGTTTTCGTAGAAAAATTCTCTTGCTGCATGTTCGATCCAAGAGACATCCCATTTTGATAGATACCGTCACCGTAACATTCCGTGTTCCGAAAAAGGTACGTGCACATTGGATTCAACAAATATTCACAGCTGTGTTTTTAGAATGTGAATTACACATCTTTAATAAACCATTGAATGCATATTGTCACCTTAAAGCATTTGCTCAGGTTTTGCAGCGTTTTCATAACACCAGTTTCCAAACGGAGGTAGATTTTACAGTAAAATTCTCCTGGAGCGGGTTCTCACCAATAGATATGTCATTTACATAGTTTCTTTCAACGTGACATTCCGTGTTCCGAACACACTACATACATCACGGATTTGAGAAACATTTTTAATGAGTTGTGTACATGTGTATTACCGAACTTTCATCCACCATACAAGGCATATTTACACCTAGAAGCTTTACATCATAGTTTGCAGCATTTTCCTAATAGCAGTTTCAAAAATCAGGCAGTTTCCTAAGGAAAAAACTGTTGGAGCGTATTCTACCCAATAGATATGTAAATTAAATATATTATCCCGCTGTGAAATTCTGTGTTTCGAACACGCTGCATGCAGATAGGATTCGACAAAAATACACTACAGAGTTGTTTGCATGTGGATTACAGGACTTTCATCACAATACAAGGCATATTGATGCTTAGAAGCATTTTCTCTGATTTCACAGAGCTTTCCAAACGCCAGTTTCGAAACTGAGGCAGATTTCACGGCAAAAACCTCTTGGAGCGGGTTCAAAACAATAGACATGTAATTTACATGGATTCGCTCACCGCGAAATTCCCTGTTCTGAACACGCTACATGCTTCTCGGATCGGACATATATTCACTACAGAGTTGTCAGCAATTGGATTACTGCTCTTTCATCCACCATACATGGATAACTGACACTTTGAACAATTTTCTGAGATTTCACAGGTTAGTTTTAATGCCAGGTTTGAAAATGAGGCAGATTGGGCAGGAAAATGCTCTTGGAGCGAGTTCTACCCAAAAGATATGTAATTTACCTAGTTTCACTCACCGTGATATTCTGTGTTCTGAACACGTTACATGCATCACGGTTTCGACAAACATTCTTTAATGAGTTGTGAACATGTGTATTACCGAACTTTCATCCACCTTACAATGCATACTTATACATAGAAAGTTTTTTCTGATTTAGTAGATTTCTCCTAATGTCAGTTTTTAAATCATGCAGTTTTCGCAGAAAAATCCTCTTGGAGCGAGTTCTACCCAATAGACATGCAATTTACATACAACCCGTCATCGTGAAATTCCGTGTTCCGAAAAAGCTACATGCATCACGGATTCGAAAAATATTCACTACAGAGTCGTTATCATAAGGATTACCAAACTTTCATCCACCATAAAAGCCATATTGACACCTTGAAGCGTTTTCTCATATTTCGAAAGTTTTTCCTAATGCCAGTTTTGAAAATGAGGCAGAATTCGCAGAAAAAGCTCTTGGAGCGAGTTCTACCCAAGAGATATGTATTTAACATAGTTTCGCTCACCGTGATATTCTGTGTTCCGAACACGCTTCATGTATCTCGGATTCGACAAATATTCACTACAGAGTTGTTAGCATGCGGATTACCGAACTTTCATCCACCCTACAAGGCATATTTACCCCGAGAATCTATTCATCTGTGTTCGCAGTGTTTTCCTAACGCCAGTTTCGAAAATCAGGCAGATTTCTCAGGAAAAATCTCTTGGAGTGATTTCTAACCAAGAGAAATGTAATTTACATAAACTAACTGGACATGAAATCCCGTGTTCCGAACATGCTACATGCATAATGGATTCGACAACTATTCACTACAGATTTGTTAGCATGTGGATTACCGAACTTTCATCACAATAGATTGAATATTGATACTTAGAAGTATTTTCTCAGATTTTGCAGCGTTTTCCAAACGCCAGTTTCAAAAATGAAGCAGTTTTCCCTGAAAAATTCTCTTGGAGCGAGTTCTACCCAATAGAGAAGTAATTTACATTGTTTCAATCACCGTGAAATTCCACGTTCCGAACACGGTATATGCATCACGGATTAGAAAAAGATTCTTTAATATGTTGTGAAAAGGTGGATTACTGAACTTTCTTCCAACAAAAAGGCATATTTACACCTAGAAATATTTACTCTCATTTTGAAGCTTTCTCCAAATTTCAGATTCGATTATCAGGCATTTTTCGCAGAAAAATTCTATTCCAGCTAGTTCTACCCAATAGAATTGTAGTTTACATTGCTTCATTACGGTGAAATTCCGTTTTTCAAATGCGCTCCATGAATCACGGTTTGAAAAATAATTACTACACTGTTATTAACATGTGGATTACCAGACTTTCATTCACCATTCAAGGCATATTGACACTTAGAAGCATTTTCTCAGACTTCACAGGGTTCTCCTAAATGCAGTTTAGAAAATGAGGCACATTTCGCAGAAAAATTCTCTTCAAGTGAGTTCTACCCAATAGACATGTAATTTATATTGTTTCCTTCAATAAGACATTCCGTATTCCGAACACGTTACATGCATCACGAATTGGACAAACATTCTTTAATGAGTGTGAGCATGTGGATTACCGAACTTTCATCCACCATACAAGGCATATTTACACCTAGAAGTGTATATTCGGATTTCGCAGGTTTTTCCTAACATCCAGTTTCGAAAATCATGAAATTTTCGCAGAAAAATCCAATTCAAGCGAGTTCAATCCAGTAGAAATATTATTTTCCGAATATCACTCACCCAGACATTCCGTGTTCCGAAAACGTTACATTAATCATGGCTTCGACAAACATTATTTAATGACCGTGAGCATGTGGATTACCGATGTTTCAACCACAATACAAGGCATATTTACACCTAGAAATATTTACTTAGATTTCGCAGATTTTTCCTAATGTCACTTACAAAAATCAGGCAGTTTTCGCAGAAAAATTCTCTTGCTGCATGTTCGATCCAAGAGACATCCCATTTTGATAGATACCGTCACCGTAACACTCCGTGTTCTGAAAAAGTTACGTGCACATTGGATTCAACAAATATTCACAGCTGTGTTTTTAGAATTTGAATTACACATCTTTAATAAACCATTGAAGGCATATTGTCACCTTAAAGCATTTGCTCAGGTTTTGCAGCGTTTTCATAACACCAGTTTCCAAACGGAGGTAGATTTTACAGTAAAATTCTCCTGGAGCGGGTTCTCACCACTAGATATGTCATTTACATAGTTTCTTTCAACGTGACATTCCGTGTTCCGAACACACTATATACATCACGGATTTGAGAAACATTTTTAATGAGTTGTGTACATGTGTATTACAGAACTTCCATCCACCATACAAGGCATATTTACACCTAGAAGCTTTACATCATAGTTTGCAGCATTTTCCTAATAGCAGTCTCAAAAAGCAGGCAGTTTCCTAAGGAAAAAACTGTTGGAGCGTGTTCTACCCAATAGATATGTAAATTAAATATATTCTCCCGCTGTGAAATTCTGTGTTTCGAACACGCTGCATGCAGATAAGATTCGACAAAAATACACTACAGAGTTGTTTGCATGTGGATTACAGGACTTTCATCACAATACAAGGCATATTGATGCTTAGAAGCATTTTCTCTGATTTCACAGAGCTTTCCAAACGCCAGTTTCGAAACTGAGGTAGATTTCACGGCAAAAACCTCTTGGAGCGGGTTCAAAACAATAGACATGTAATTTACATGGATTCGCTCACCGCGAAATTCCCTGTTCCGAACACGCTACATGCTTCTCGGATCCGACATATATTCACTACAGAGTTGTCAGCAATTGGATTACTGCTCTTTCATCCACCATACATGGCTTACTGACACTTTGAAGAATTTTCTGAGATTTCACAGGTTAGTTTTAATGCCAGGTTTGAAAATGAGGCAGATTGGGCAGGAAAATGCTCTTGGACCGAGTTCTACCCAAAAGATATGTAATTTACCTAGTTTCACTCACCGTGACATTCCGTGTTCTGAACACGTTACATGCATCACGGATTCGACAAACATTCTTGAATGAGTTGTGAACATGTGTATTACGGAACTTTCATCCACCTTACAATGCATATTTATACATAGAAAGTTTTTTCTGATTTAGTAGATTTCTCCTAATGTCAGTTTTTAAATCATGCAGTTTTCGCAGAAAAATCCTCTTGGAGCGAGTTCTACCCAATAGACATGCAATTTACATAGAACCCGTCATCGTGAAATTCCGTGTTCCGAAAAAGCTACATGCATCACGGATTCGACAAATATTCACTACAGAGTCGTTAGCATAAGGATTACCGAACTTTCATCCACCATAAAAGCCATATTGACACCTTGAAGCGTTTTCTCATATTTCGAAAGTTTTTCCTAATGCCAGTTTTGAAAATGAGGCAGAATTCTCAGAAAAAGCTCTTCTAGCGAGTTCTACCCAAGAGACATGTATTTTACATAGATTCGCTCACCGTGATATTCTGTGTTCCAAACACGCTTCATGTATCTCGGATTCGACAAATATTCACTACAGAGTTGTTAGCATGCGGATTACCGAACTTTCATCCACCCTACAAGGCATATTTACCCCGAGAATCTATTCATCTGTGTTCGCAGTGTTTTCCTAACGCCAGTTTCGAAAATCAGGCAGATTTCTCAGGAAAAATCTCTTGGAGTGATTTCTAACCAAGAGAAATGTAATTTACATAAACTAACTGGACATGAAATCCCGTTTTCCGAACATGCTACATGCATAATGGATTTGACAACTATTCACTACAGATTTGTTAGCATGTGGATTACCGAACTTTCATCACCATAGATTGAATATTGATACTTAGAAGTATTTTCTCAGATTTTGCAGCGTTTTCCAAACGCCAGTTTCAAAAATGAAGCAGTTTTCCCTGAAAAATTCTCTTGGAGCGAGTTCTACCCAATAGAGAAGTAATTTACATTGTTTCAATCACCGTGAATTTCCACATTCCGAACACGGTATATGCATCACGGATTAGAAAAAGATTCTTTAATATGTTGTGAAAAGGTGGATTACTGAACTTTCTTCCAACAAAAAGGCATATTTACACCTAGAAATATTTACTCTCATTTTGAAGCTTTCTCCAAATTTCAGATTCGATTATCAGGCATTTTTCGCAGAAAAATTCTATTCCAGCTAGTTCTACCCAATAGAATTGTAGTTTACATTGCTTCATTACGGTGAAATTCCGTTTTCCAAAAGCGCTCCATGAATCACGGTTTGAAAAATAATTACTATACTGTTATTAACATGTGGATTACCGGACTTTCATTCACCATTCAAGGCATATTGACACTTAGAAGCATTTTCTCAGACTTCACAGGGTTCTCCTAAAGGCAGTTTAGAAAATGAGGCACATTTAGCAGAAAAATTCTCTTCAAGCGAGTTCTACCCAATAGACATGTAATTTATATTGTTTCCTTCAATAAGACATTCCGTATTCCGAACACGTTACATGCATCACGAATTCGACAAACATTCTTTAATGAGTGTGAGCATGTGGATTACCGAACTTTCTTCCACCATACAAGGCATATTTACACCTAGAAGTGTATATTCGGATTTCGCAGGTTTTTCCTAACATCCAGTTTCGAAAATCATGAAATTTTCGCAGAAAAATCCAATTCAAGCGAGTTCAATCCAGTAGAAATATTATTTTCCGAGTATCACTCACCGAGACATTCCGTGTTCCGAAAACGTTACATTAATCATGGCTTCGACAAACATTATTTAATGACCGTGAGCATGTGGATTACCGATGTTTCAACCACAATACAAGGCATATTTACACCTAGAAATATTTACTTAGATTTCGCAGATTTTTCCTAATGTCACTTACAAAAATCAGGCAGTTTTCGCAGAAAAATTCTCTTGCTGCATGTTCGATCCAAGAGACATCCCATTTTGATAGATACCGTCACCGTAACATTCCGTGTTCTGAAAAAGGTACGTGCACATTGGATTCAACAAATATTCACAGCTGTGTTTTTAGAATGTGAATTACACATCTTTAATAAACCATTGAAGGCATATTGTCACCTTAAAGCATTTGCTCAGGTTTTGCAGCGTTTTCATAACACCAGTTTCCAAACGGAGGTAGATTTTACAGTAAAATTCTCCTGGAGCGGATTCTCACCACTAGATATGTCATTTACATAGTTTCTTTCAACGTGACATTCCGTGTTCCGAACACACTATATACATCACGGATTTGAGAAACATTTTTAATGAGTTGTGTACATGTGTATTACAGAACTTCCATCCACCATACAAGGCATATTTACACCTAGAAGCTTTACATCATAGTTTGCAGCATTTTCCTAATAGCAGTCTCAAAAAGCAGGCAGTTTCCTAAGGAAAAAACTGTTGGAGCGTGTTCTACCCAATAGATATGTAAATTAAATATATTCTCCCGCTGTGAAATTCTGTGTTTCGAACACGCTGCATGCAGATAGGATTCGACAAAAATACACTACAGAGTTGTTTGCATGTGGATTACAGGACTTTCATCACAATAAAAGGCATATTGATGCTTAGAAGCATTTTCTCTGATTTCACAGAGCTTTCCAAACGCCAGTTTCGAAACTGAGGTAGATTTCACGGCAAAAAACTCTTGGAGCGGGTTCAAAACAATAGACATGTAATTTACATGGATTCGCTCACCGCGAAATTCCCTGTTCCGAACACGCTACATGCTTCTCGGATCCGACATATATTCACTACAGAGTTGTCAGCAATTGGATTACTGCTCTTTCATCCACCATACATGGCTTACTGACACTTTGAAGAATTTTCTGAAATTTCACAGGTTAGTTTTAATGCCAGGTTTGAAAATGAGGCAGATTGGGCAGGAAAATGCTCTTGGAGCGAGTTCTACCCAAAAGATATGTAATTTACCTAGTTTCACTCACCGTGACATTCCGTGTTCTGAACACGTTACATGCATCACGGATTCGACAAACATTCTTGAATGAGTTGTGAACATGTGTATTACGGAACTTTCATCCACCTTATAATGCATATTTATACATAGAAAGTTTTTTCTGATTTAGTAG
This sequence comes from Camelus dromedarius, assembly GCF_036321535.1. Classification (NCBI taxonomy): domain Eukaryota; kingdom Metazoa; phylum Chordata; class Mammalia; order Artiodactyla; family Camelidae; genus Camelus; species Camelus dromedarius. Next base: position 1,394,942 of record NW_026989758.1, read on the forward strand.
ATTTCTCCTAATGTCAGTTTTTAAATCATGCAGTTTTCGCAGAAAAATCCTCTTGGAGCGAGTTCTACCCAATAGACATGCAATTTACATAGAACCCGTCATCATGAAATTCCGTATTCCGAAAAAGCTACATGCATCACGGATTCGACAAATATTCACTACAGAGTCGTTAGCATAAGGATTACCGAACTTTCATCCACCATAAAAGCCATATTGACACCTTGAAGCGTTTTCTCATATTTCGAAAGTTTTTCCTAATGCCAGTTTTGAAAATGAGGCAGAATTCGCAGAAAAAGCTCTTGGAGCGAATTCTACCCAAGAGATATGTATTTTACATAGTTTCGCTCACCGTGATATTCTGTGTTCCGAACACGCTTCATGTATCTCGGATTCGACAAATATTCACTACAGAGTTGTTAGCATGCGGATTACCGAACTTTCATCCACCCTACAAGGCATATTTACCCCGAGAATCTATTCATCTGTGTTCGCAGTGTTTTCCTAATGCCAGTTTCGAAAATCAGGCAGATTTCTCAGGAAAAATCTCTTGGAGTGATTTCTAACCAAGAGAAATGTAATTTACATAAACTAACTGGACATGAAATCCCGTGTTCCGAACATGCTACATGCATAATGGATTCGACAACTATTCACTACAGATTTGTTAGCATGTGGATTACCGAACTTTCATCACAATAGATTGAATATTGATACTTAGAAGTATTTTCTCAGATTTTGCAGCGTTTTCCAAACGCCAGTTTCAAAAATGAAGCAGTTTTCCCTGAAAAATTCTCTTGGAGCGAGTTCTACCCAATAGAGAAGTAATTTACATTGTTTCAATCACCGTGAAATTCCACGTTCCAAACACGGTATATGCATCACGGATTAGAAAAAGATTCTTTAATATGTTGTGAAAAGGTGGATTACTGAACTTTCTTCCAACAAAAAGGCATATTTACACCTAGAAATATTTACTCTCATTTTGAAGCTTTCTCCAAATTTCAGATTCGATTATCAGGCATTTTTCGCAGAAAAATTCTATTCCAGCTAGTTCTACCCAATAGAATTGTAGTTTACATTGCTTCATTACGGTGAAATTCCGTTTTCCAAAAGCGCTCCATGAATCACGGTTTGAAAAATAATTACTACACTGTTATTAACATGTGGATTACCAGACTTTCATTCACCATTCAAGGCTTATTGACACTTAGAAGCATTTTCTCAGACTTCACAGGGTTCTCCTAAAGGCAGTTTAGAAAATGAGGCACATTTAGCAGAAAAATTCTCTTCAAGCGGGTTCTACCCAATAGACATGTAATTTATATTGTTTCCTTCAATAAGACATTCCGTATTCCGAACACGTTACATGCATCACGAATTGGACAAACATTCTTTAATGAGTGTGAGCATGTGGATTACCGAACTTTCATCCACCATACAAGGCATATTTACACCTAAAGTGTATATTCGGATTTCGCAGGTTTTTCCTAACATCCAGTTTCGAAAATCATGAAATTTTCGCAGAAAAATCCAATTCAAGCGAGTTCAATCCAGTAGAAATATTATTTTCCGAGTATCACTCACCCAGACATTCCGTGTTCTGAAAACGTTACATTAATCATGGCTTCGACAAACATTATTTAATGACCGTGAGCATGTGGATTACCGATGCTTCAACCACAATACAAGGCATATTTACACCTAGAAATATTTACTTAGATTTCGCAGATTTTTCCTAATGTCACTTACAAAAATCAGGCAGTTTTCGCAGAAATATTCTCTTGCTGCATGTTCGAACCAAGAGACATCCCATTTTGATAGATACCGTCACCGTAACATTCCGTGTTCTGAAAAAGGTACGTGCACATTGGATTCAACAAATATTCACAGCTGTGTTTTTAGAATGTGAATTACACATCTTTAATAAACCATTGAAGGCATATTGTCTCCTTAAAGCATTTGCTCAGGTTTTGCAGCGTTTTCATAACACCAGTTTCCAAACGGAGGTAGATTTTACAGTAAAATTCTCCTGGAGCGGGTTCTCACCAATAGACATGTCATTTACATAGTTTCTTTCAACGTGACATTCCGTGTTCCGAACACACTACATACATCACGGATTTGAGAAACATTTTTAATGAGTTGTGTACATGTGTATTACAGAACTTCCATCCACCATACAAGGCATATTTACACCTAGAAGCTTTACATCATTGTTTGCAGCATTTTCCTAATAGCAGTTTCAAAAATCAGGCAGTTTCCTAAGGAAAAAACTGTTGGAGCGTGTTCTACCCAATAGATATGTAAATTATATCTATTCTCCCGCTGTGAAATTCTGTGTTTCGAACACGCTGCATGCAGATAGGATTCGACAAAAATACACTACAGAGTTGTTTGCATGTGGATTACAGGACTTTCATCACAATACAAGGCATATTGATGCTTAGAAGCATTTTCTCTGATTTCACAGAGCTTTCCAAACGCCAGTTTCGAAACTGAGGCAGATTTCACGGCAAAAACCTCTTGGAGCGGGTTCAAAACAATAGACATGTAATTTACATGGATTCGCTCACCGCGAAATTCCCTGTTCCGAACACGCTACATGCTTCTCGGATCCGACATATATTCACTACAGAGTTGTCAGCAATTGGATTACTGCTCTTTCATCCACCATACATGGCTTACTGACACTTTGAAGAATTTTCTGAGATTTCACAGGTTAGTTTTAATGCCAGGTTTTAACATGAGGCAGATTGGGCAGGAAAATGCTCTTGGAGCGAGTTCTACCCAAAAGATATGTAATTTACCTAGTTTCACTCACCGTGACATTCCGTGTTCTGAACACGTTACATGCATCACGGATTCGACAAACATTCTTGAATGAGTTGTGAACATGTGTATTACGGAACTTTCATCCACCTTACAATGAATATTTATACATAGAAAGTTTTTTCTGATTTAGTAGATTTCTCCTAATGTCAGTTTTTAAATCATGCAGTTTTCGCAGAAAAATCCTCTTGGAGCAGTTCTACCCAATAGACATGCAATTTACATAGAACCCGTCATCGTGAAATTCCGTATTCCGAAAAAGCTACATGCATCACGGATTCGACAAATATTCACTACAGAGTCGTTAGCATAAGGATTACCGAACTTTCATCCACCATAAAAGCCATATTGACACCTTGAAGCGTTTTCTCATATTTCGAAAGTTTTTCCTAATGCCAGTTTTGAAAATGAGGCAGAATTCGCAGAAAAAGCTCTTGGATCGAGTTCTACCCAAGAGACATGTATTTTACATAGTTTCGCTCACCGTGATATTCTGTGTTCCGAACACGCTTCATGTATCTCGGATTCGACAAATATTCACTACAGAGTTGTTAGCATGCGGATTACCGAACTTTCATCCACCCTACAAGGCATATTTACCCCGAGAATCTATTCATCTGTGTTCGCAGTGTTTTCCTAACGCCAGTTTCGAAAATCAGGCAGATTTCTCAGGAAAAATCTCTTGGAGTGATTTCTAACCAAGAGAAATGTAATTTACATAAACTAACTGGACATGAAATCCCGTGTTCCGAACATGCTACATGCATAATGGATTCGACAACTATTCACTACAGATTTGTTAGCATGTGGATTACCGAACTTTCATCACAATAGATTGAATATTGATACTTAGAAGTATTTTCTCAGATTTTGCAGCGTTTTCCAAACGCCAGTTTCAAAAATGAAGCAGTTTTCCCTGAAAAATTCTCTTGGAGCGAGTTCTACCCAATAGAGAAGTAATTTACATTGTTTCAATCACCGTGAAATTCCACGTTCCGAACACGGTATATGCATCACGGATTAGAAAAAGATTCTTTAATATGTTGTGAAAAGGTGGATTACTGAACTTTCTTCCAACAAAAAGGCATATTTACACCTAGAAATATTTACTCTCATTTTGAAGCTTTCTCCAAATTTCAGATTCGATTATCAGGCATTTTTCGCAGAAAAATTCTATTCCAGCTAGTTCTACCCAATAGAATTGTAGTTTACATTGCTTCATTACGGTGAAATTCCGTTTTCCAAAAGCGCTCCATGAATCACGGTTTGAAAAATAATTACTACACTGTTATTAACATGTGGATTACCAGACTTTCATTCACCATTCAAGGCATATTGACACTTAGAAGCATTTTCTCAGACTTCACAGGGTTCTCCTAAAGGCAGTTTAGAAAATGAGGCACATTTCGCAGAAAATTTCTCTTCAAGCGAGTTCTACCCAATAGACATGTAATTTATATTGTTTCCTTCAATAAGACATTCCGTATTCCGAACACGTTACATGCATCACGAATTGGACAAACATTCTTTAATGAGTGTGAGCATGTGGATTACCGAACTTTCATCCACCATACAAGGCATATTTACACCTAGAAGTGTATATTCGGATTTCGCAGGTTTTTCCTAACATCCAGTTTCGAAAATCATGAAATTTTCGCAGAAAAATCCAATTCAAGCGAGTTCAATCCAGTAGAAATATTATTTTCCGAGTATCACTCACCCAGACATTCCGTGTTCCGAAAACGTTACATTAATCATGGCTTCGACAAACATTATTTAATGACCATGAGCATGTGGATTACCGATGTTTCAACCACAATACAAGGCATATTTACACCTAGAAATATTTACTTAGATTTCGCAGATTTTTCCTAATGTCACTTACAAAAATCAGGCAGTTTTCGCAGAAAAATTCTCTTGCTGCATGTTCGATCCAAGAGACATCCCATTTTGATAGATACCGTCACCGTAACATTCCGTGTTCTGAAAAAGGTACGTGCACATTGGATTCAACAAATATTCACAGCTGTGTTTTTAGAATGTGAATTACACATCTTTAATAAACCATTGAAGGCATATTGTCTCCTTAAAGCATTTGCTCAGGTTTTGCAGCGTTTTCATAACACCAGTTTCCAAACGGAGGTAGATTTTACAGTAAAATTCTCCTGGAGCGGGTTCTCACCAATAGACATGTCATTTACATAGTTTCTTTCAACGTGACATTCCGTGTTCCGAACACACTACATACATCACGGATTTGAGAAACATTTTTAATGAGTTGTGTACATGTGTATTACAGAACTTCCATCCACCATACAAGGCATATTTACACGTAGAAGCTTTACATCATTGTTTGCAGCATTTTCCTAATAGCAGTTTCAAAAATCAGGCAGTTTCCTAAGGAAAAAACTGTTGGAGCGTGTTCTACCCAATAGATATGTAAATTAAATATATTCTCCCGCTGTGAAATTCTGTGTTTCGAACACGCTGCATGCAGATAGGATTCGACAAAAATACACTACAGAGTTGTTTGCATGTGGATTACAGGACTTTCATCACAATACAAGGCATATTGATGCTTAGAAGCATTTTCTCTGATTTCACAGAGCTTTCCAAACGCCAGTTTCGAAACTGAGGCAGATTTCACGGCAAAAACCTCTTGGAGCGGGTTCAAAACAATAGACATGTAATTTACATGGATTCGCTCACCGCGAAATACCCTGTTCTGAACACGCTACATGCTTCTCGGATTCGACATATATTCACTACAGAGTTGTCAGCAATTGGATTACTGCTCTTTCATCCACCATACATGGATAACTGACACTTTGAAGAATTTTCTGAGATTTCACAGGTTAGTTTTAATGCCAGGTTTGAAAATGAGGCAGATTGGGCAGGAAAATGCTCTTGGAGCGAGTTCTACCCAAAAGATATGTAATTTACCTAGTTTCACTCACCGTGATATTCTGTGTTGTGAACACGTTACATGCATCACGGTTTCGACAAACATTCTTTAATGAGTTGTGAACATGTGTATTACCGAACTTTCATCCACCTTACAATGCATATTTATACATAGAAAGTTTTTCTGATTTAGTAGATTTCTCCTAATGTCAGTTTTTAAATCATGCATTTTTCGCAGAAAAATCCTCTTGGAGCGAGTTCTACCCAATAGACATGTAATTTATATTGTTTCCTTCAATAAGACATTCCGTATTCCGAACACGTTACATGCATCACGAATTGGACAAACATTCTTTAATGAGTGTGAGCATGTGGATTACCGAACTTTCATCCACCATACAAGGCATATTTACACCTAGAAGTGTATATTCGGATTTCGCAGGTTTTTCCTAACATCCAGTTTCGAAAATCATGAAATTTTCGCAGAAAAATCCAATTCAAGTGAGTTCAATCCAGTAGAAATATTATTTTCCGAGTATCACTCACCCAGACATTCCGTGTTCCGAAAACGTTACATTAATCATGGCTTCGACAAACATTATTTAATGACCATGAGCATGTGGATTACCGATGTTTCAACCACAATAAAAGGCATATTTACACCTAGAAATATTTACTTAGATTTCGCAGATTTTTCCTAATGTCACTTACAAAAATCAGGCAGTTATCGCAGAAATATTCTCTTCCTGCATGTTCGATCCAAGAGACACCCCATTTTGATAGATACCGGCACCGTAACATTCCGTGTTCTGAAAAAGGTACGTGCACATTGGATTCAACAAATATTCACAGCTGTGTTTTTAGAATGTGAATTACACATCTTTAATAAACCATTGAAGGCATATTGTCTCCTTAAAGCATTTGCTCAGGTTTTGCAGCGTTTTCATAACACCAGTTTCCAAACGGAGGTAGAATTTACAGTAAAATTCTCCTGGAGCGGGTTCTCACCAATAGACATGTCATTTACATAGTTTCTTTCAACGTGACATTCCATGTTCCGAACACACTACATACATCACGGATTTGAGAAACATTTTTAATGAGTTGTGTACATGTGTATTACAGAACTTCCATCCACCATATAAGGCATATTTACACCTAGAAGCTTTACATCATAGTTTGCAGCAATTTCCTAATAGCAGTTTCAAAAATCAGGCAGTTTCCTAAGGAAAAAACTGTTGGAGCGTGTTCTACCCAATAGATATGTAAATTATATCTATTCTCCCGCTGTGAAATTCTGTGTTTCGAACACGCTGCATGCAGATAGGATTCGACAAAAATACACTACAGAGTTGTTTGCATGTGGATTACAGGTCTTTCATTACAATACAAGGCATATTGATGCTTAGAAGCATTTTCTCTGATTTCACAGAGCTTTCCAAACACCAGTTTCGAAACTGAGGCAGATTTCACGGCAAAAACCTCTTGGAGCTGGTTCAAAACAATAGACATGTAATTTACATGGATACGCTCACCGCAAAATTCCCTGTTCCGAACACGCTACATGCTTCTCGGATCCGACATATATTCACTACAGAGTTGTCAGCAATTGGATTACTGCTCTTTCATCCACCATACATCTCGTACTGACACTTTGAAGAATTTTCTGAGATTTCACAGGTTAGTTTTAATGCCAGGTTTGAAAATGAGGCAGATTGGGCAGGAAAATGCTCTTGGAGCCAGTTCTACCCAAAAGATATGTAATTTACTTAGTTTCACTCACCGTGACATTCCGTGTTCTGAACACGTTACATGCATCACGGATTCGACAAACATTCTTGAATGAGTTGTGAACATGTGTATTACGGAACTTTCATCCACCTTACAATGCATATTTATACATAGAAAGTTTTTTTCTGATTTAGTAGATTTCTCCTAATGTCAGTTTTTAAATCATGCATTTTTCGCAGAAAAATCCTCTTGGAGCGAGTTCTACCCAATAGACATGCAATTTACATAGAACCCGTCATCGTGAAATTCCGTATTCCGAAAAAGCTACATGCATCACGGATTCGACAAATATTCACTACAGAGTCGTTAGCATAAGGATTACCGAACTTTCATCCACCATAAAAGCCATATTGACACCTTGAAGCGTTTTCTCATATTTCGAAAGTTTTTCCTAATGCCAGTTTTGAAAATGAGGCAGAATTCGCAGAAAAAGCTCTTGGAGCGAGTTCTACCCAAGAGACATGTATTTTACATAGATTCGCTCACCGTGATATTCTGTGTTCCGAACACGCTTCATGTATCTCGGATTCGACAAATATTCACTACAGAGTTGTTAGCATGCGGATTACCGAACTTTCATCCACCCTACAAGGCATATTTACCCCGAGAATCTATTCATCTGTGTTCGCAGTGTTTTCCTAACGCCAGTTTCGAAAATCAGGCAGATTTCTCAGGAAAAATCTCTTGGAGTGATTTCTAACCAAGAGAAATATAATTTACATAAACTAACTGGACATGAAATCCCGTGTTCCGAACATGCTACATGCATAATGGATTCGACAACTATTCACTACAGATTTGTTAGCATGTGGATTACCGAACTTTCATCACAATAGATTGAATATTGATACTTAGAAGTATTTTCTCAGATTTTGCAGCGTTTTCCAAACGCCAGTTTCAAAAATGAAGCAGTTTTCCCTGAAAAATTCTCTTGGAGCGAGTTCTACCCAATAGAGAAGTAATTTACATTGTTTAAATCACCGTGAAATTCCACGTTCCGAACACGGTATATGCATCACGGATTAGAAAAAGATTCTTTAATATGTTGTGAAAAGTTGGATTACTGAACTTTTTTCCAACAAAAAGGCATATTTACACCTAGAAATATTTACTCTCATTTTGAAGCTTTCTCCAAATTTCAGATTCGATTATCAGGCATTTTTCGCAGAAAAATTCTATTCCAGGTAGTTCTACCCAATAGAATTGTAGTTTACATTGCTTCATTACGGTGAAATTCCGTTTTCCAAAAGCGCTCCATGAATCACGGTTTGAAAAATAATTACTACACTGTTATTAACATGTGGATTACCAAACTTTCATTCACCATTCAAGGCATATTGACACTTAGAAGCATTTTCTCAGACTTCACAGGGTTCTCCTAAAGGCAGTTTAGAAAATGAGGCACATTTCGCACAAAAATTCTCTTCAAGCGAGTTCTACCCAATAGACATGTAATTTATATTGTTTCCTTCAATAAGACATTCCGTATTCCGAACACGTTACATGCATCACGAATTCGACAAACATTCTTTAATGAGTGTGAGCATGTGGATTACCGAACTTTCTTCCACCATACAAGGCATATTTACACCTAGAAGTGTATATTCGGATTTCGCAGGTTTTTCCTAACATCCAGTTTCGAAAATCATGAAATTTTCACAGAAAAATGCAATTCAAGCGAGTTCAATCCAGTAGAAATATTATTATCCGAGTATCACTCACCGAGACATTCCGTGTTCCGAAAACGTTACATTAATCATGGCTTCGACAAACATTATTTAATGACCGTGAGCATGTGGATTACCGATGCTTCAACCACAATACAAGGCATATTTACACCTAGAAATATTTACTTAGATTTCGCAGATTTTTCCTAATGTCACTTACAAAAATCAGGCAGTTTTCGTAGAAAAATTCTCTTGCTGCATGTTCGATCCAAGAGACATCCCATTTTGATAGATACCGTCACCGTAACATTCCGTGTTCCGAAAAAGGTACGTGCACATTGGATTCAACAAATATTCACAGCTGTGTTTTTAGAATGTGAATTACACATCTTTAATAAACCATTGAATGCATATTGTCACCTTAAAGCATTTGCTCAGGTTTTGCAGCGTTTTCATAACACCAGTTTCCAAACGGAGGTAGATTTTACAGTAAAATTCTCCTGGAGCGGGTTCTCACCAATAGATATGTCATTTACATAGTTTCTTTCAACGTGACATTCCGTGTTCCGAACACACTACATACATCACGGATTTGAGAAACATTTTTAATGAGTTGTGTACATGTGTATTACAGAACTTCCATCCACCATACAAGGCATATTTACACCTAGAAGCTTTACATCATAGTTTGCAGCATTTTCCTAATAGCAGTTTCAAAAATCAGGCAGTTTCCTAAGGAAAAAACTGTTGGAGCGTGTTCTACCCAATAGATATGTAAATTAAATATATTCTCCCGCTGTGAAATTCTGTGTTTCGAACACGCTGCATGCAGATAGGATTCGACAAAAATACACTACAGAGTTGTTTGCATGTGGATTACAGGACTTTCATCACAATACAAGGCATATTGATGCTTAGAAGCATTTTCTCTGATTTCACAGAGCTTTCCAAATGCCAGTTTCGGAACTGAGGCAGATTTCACGGCAAAATCCTCTTGGAGCGGGTTCAAAACAATAGACATGTAATTTACATGGATTCGCTCACCGCGAAATTCCCTGTTGTGAACACGCTACATGCTTCTCGGATCCGACATATATTCACTACAGAGTTGTCAGCAATTGGATTACTGCTCTTTCATCCACCATACATGGATCACTGACACTTTGAAGAATTTTCTGAGATTTCACAGGTTAGTTTTAATGCCAGGTTTGAAAATGAGGCAGATTGGGCAGGAAAATGCTCTTGGAGCGAGTTCTACCCAAAAGATATGTAATTTACCTAGTTTCACTCACCGTGACATTCCGTGTTCTGAACACGTTACATGCATCACGGATTCGACAAACATTCTTGAATGAGTTGTGAACATGTGTATTACGGAACTTTCATCCACCTTACAATGCATATTTATACATAGAAAGTTTTTTCTGATTTAGTAGATTTCTCCTAATGTCAGTTTTTAAATCAAGCAGTTTTCGCAGAAAAATCCACTTGGAGCGAGTTCTACCCAATAGACATGCAATTTACATAGAACCCGTCATCGTGAAATTCCGTGTTCCGATAAAGCTACATGCATCACGGATTCGACAAATATTCACTACAGAGTCGTTAGCATAAGGATTACCGAACTTTCATCCACCATAAAAGCCATATTGACACCTTGAAGCGTTTTCTCATATTTCGAAAGTTTTTCCTAATGCCAGTTTTGAAAATGAGGCAGAATTCGCAGAAACATCTCTTGGAGCGAGTTCTACCCAAGAGACATGTATTTTACATAGATTCGCTCACCGTGATATTCTGTGTTCCGAACACGCTCCATGTATCTCGGATTCGACAAATATTCACTACAGAGTTGTTAGCATGCGGATTACCGAACTTTCATCCACCCTACAAGGCATATTTACCCCGAGAATCTATTCATCTGTGTTCGCAGTGTTTTCCTAACGCCAGTTTAGAAAATCAGGCAGATTTCTCAGGAAAAATCTCTTGGAGTGATTTCTAACCAAGAGAAATGTAATTTACATAAACTAACTGGACATGAAATCCCGTGTTCCGAACATGCTACATGCATAATGGATTCGACAACTATTCACTACAGATTTGTTAGCATGTGGATTACCGAAATTTCATCACAATCGATTGAATATTGATACTTAGAAGTATTTTCTCAGATTTTGCAGCGTTTTCCAAACGCCAGTTTCAAAAATGAAGCAGTTTTCCCTGAAAAATACTCTTGGAGCGAGTTCTACCCAATAGAGAAGTAATTTACATTGTTTCAATCACCGTGAAATTCCACGTTCCGAACACGGTATATGCATCACGGATTAGAAAAAGATTCTTTAATATGTTGTGAAAAGGTGGATTACTGTACTTTCTTCCAACAAAAAGGCATATTTACACCTAGAAATATTTACTCTCATTTTGAAGCTTTCTCCAAATTTCAGATTCGATTATCAGGCATTTTTCGCAGAAAAATTCTATTCCAGCTAGTTCTACCCAATAGAATTGTAGTTTACATTGATTCATTACGGTGAAATTCCGTTTTCCAAAAGCGCTCCATGAATCACGGTTTGAAAAATAATTACTACACTGTTATTAACATGTGGATTACCAGACTTTCATTCACCATTCAAGGCA